>NW_026542599.1:39114736-39560584 GCF_028750875.1 Macrosteles quadrilineatus
ATTTTAGCAACTTTAATATTAAGGGCACATAGTGTAAATTAAATTGAAAGTGCCAGAACGGTGTAACATATTTGTATACTGTTATAGATAATAGAATGCAGCTTGGTAAATCAATTAAAGCTATAAATATATACTCTTTTAAGCTATTATTACTTTTTTATAGCATAAGGGGGATGGCTTACGAGGAGTCAGACTAGATTCATAAATAGCAGCGTAGGTCAAGTTTGGTATCAAATTCAAAATATCTGTTAGTATAATACAATGCCACAAACCCGAACTCAAACGGACAATAGAGTCAAAAATGACAGCCGTTCAACGATTCCTTAAATTTGCATTACTTATTTCTACTGTACACTAGAAAGTCGAAAGAAAAACATAAACGAAAGCATAGGTCAATAATATGCAAATAATAATGTATTTGTTAGTGGAATACAATCCCGAACATTTAAGCTAAAAATAACAGCTGGATAAAAAATGGTAGACGATCAAAGATAGAAAATGGCAGGTTCAAGAAATGTGTCAAATGTTGTCATATTTTTTTGACTCGGTTATCCGTTTGAGTTCGAGTTTGCGGCATTGTGTTTTAATAAAAAGACCTTTCATTTTATATCAAACTTTGACTTATGCTGCTACAGTATGTGAGAATTTTGTCTTACTTTTCATGGGCCACCCCCTCAAAAAAGTAGGAAGGTAATAATAGCTGAATGAGTAGACATTTATGGTTATTATTGATATACTAAGTTTTAATAGTTTATATAAAATGGTAAGAAATTAATATATTACACTGTTCCGGGACTTTTCAGTAACACTGAAAAATATTGATATTTTTTATGAATAGTAAAAAGAGTTGTTTAACCGTTTAATATCCCATCAGGGATAAATCTGCACAATTCTAAGAGCTTATTTAGTAGTTAAATTCCTGCATCTTACTTACCTATAAAATATTTGTTCGATGAAGTAACTAAACCGGTTAAAAGTTTAAGAAGATTATCATCTCTTATTTCTTAAATCTTCGTAATCGTCTTTGGCGTCGTATAAAAGCTAAACCTGAATACCACATCCTACAATTGTTTTAAAGTTGTAATGTTTTAAAGTTATAATTTTAAATATTTGGAGCTATGCATGGACCGTTACTCCATACGATTTTTCAATAAATAAAAATGACGTTTGCAAACTGTTTGATACAGAAAGCTGCTAAAGAATGTTTAGAAGTTTAAACAGTGTTAACTGATTATACGTGTTAATCATATTATAAGATTTCATCCTGATTAAGAATCTACTTAAGCTTATATTTTACTGTGGAGGTTAAAGCAACCCATTTAACCACCACTTAACCAAGCTGTTATATGGAAACTAAATCTAAAAGATTTTGTCAGCCGTATTGATCTTCAACTGATTTTTTATTATTATTAATACCGTTTTAATTCTATAAATTAAAATTATAACAATGAATCATAAAAGTAATAAAGAGGCTAATGTTATTATCTAGGTATATTCTACTAAACGTTAGATTTTAAATAAAAATTATTTTCTAAACTTTTTATTGAGTAACACATTTTTTTAAATCGCCTATTGTATTTGATTTTTCAAACATTTGTATACGTTTTAGGATGTTTAAAATGTATCGAGTTTGTTAGTATATGTAACTTGTTGATATAAGTATAACGGATGACGTCGTCAGAACATTTATTAATCTTTTTTATGGTCCAGTCATCAATAGAAAATTTTGTTTAAGTTTTCCACGACCCAACAATCTATCCCTTAAGAAAACTAATTCATCAGTTGTAACAACTTTAATACATATAAGGTAATGGATACAAACTTAAAAAGGTTCTTAACGAGTCAACTTTATCTTGATAGTTGATTAACCGTGATTGAACTGTAATTTGTATGAATCATAAATTACAAAATATAGCATATTAAACAACTAAAACAATAATCATAATACATATATAAAGTAACACAAAGACAACCGTGTAATAGTAGTATAAGCAACGATTGCGTAAAGATAGTGATAACGACACGAGTAGAAAATTTAAGGAACTTGCTTGGCGAGTGCCTAAAAAACTTCTACGAGTGTCGATAACACTATTTTTTACGTGAGTTACGTACACTACTTTACCTACGACATTACTAAAACTCACTACTATGAGAGGTTATGTTTTCGTTTATAACCTTTCATTGCCAATGACAGTGATGTAACGAAACATCGTACCAAACACTAATTGCACCACTTAACAATTAAATTGGCCTGAACAGCTGATTAGTTGAAGTTCGAATCGTTACAATTTTACTTCTTCACTCTCAATATTTGAGCCTCATTGGTTCGTTACCGTGTTGTTATGAGTAAAACTATGCTGTTATGAAAGTAAACAATGCTGTTATGTGAACCTTTTTAATTTAGAACTGAACTGAAACGGCTACTTTAAAAAACCGTCCGGCCGTAAAGGCCGTTTTACCGTCTTAGGTAAAATTAATAAACAACCAAAAAACTTATCTTTACATCCCCTGCAGTGTAGTATGAAACACAACACAGTAATGGTAAAGACTCTGTCCCGAACATCGATGTATAACTACCCGAATGATATAGTTTTATTGTATGCATCGTCATATCAGTTTATAGATCAAACATATTTGGTTAGGCTTTTTAATGATATCTCAATCTTTAAAATAGGGGACTTACGTTTACTTTAATACTATCTTATTGATTCTTTCTTATTAAATGGCAACCATACAAAGTGGGTATTTTAAGCCAAGTATGAATGGCGATGAGTGGCGCGATCTTGTAGTCTTGTGACGAAGGCTTACATTCCTTGGACACAGTTGTTAATTAATAGCCCATACAGCCAATGGCAACTAAGGGACCTACAGTTATAGTGGAATCCGAACTAAATTGTTTGCCTTGGTATATACGAATTGGTCTAATTAATAGGATAGTACTGCGGATAGTCGTAGTACTCACTCGTGCGGACGTTAATCCACACCAGGGAGTATCGCATCCACAGTGCATCCCTATAAATATCCACAGTTCGTGACCTCCTAGTAGCTAGATTACAGGACGACGCCACCCGTCCCAGTCACTGATTTTACATGGAAACATTTGGATATAAATATATACTTTCATGCTTAAAGCTGGTACAACAATTATAATTATTAAATATTATTACTTGCTTACTCTTCATTTATCTTACTTTTCACGGATCATACAACATTAGATATTTATAACTCATTAAATAATTCTGGCCAAAAGGATTTAGTAACTGGTATGTTCGTGTATACAACTTCTAATACAACTGACCCAAAACTTTCCCTGTAATTTATTAAAAACGGGATTTTCTACTGCAGTGGTGTTTTAACAAAAATTCCTTAACATTTTGATGGTCCAACTCTCTAGTTTTTGTTCTTTGCTGGAGACCAACAACCGGGACGGCCAACATTGTCCTCATTGCAAAGAAATACGTAACGCTAACAACTACAGAACCTAGAGTAGGAACACTAATCTGTAGACTATCATTACATAAAAATCATTGTATTTACTTTAATGTATACGATACATTTCATTATGACAAAATAATAAAAAATCCCTGAAGTTTTTACTCGTCTGATGACAAGTCATACTAGTTATACGAAATGTATAACAAAATAGCGTTGTTGAAGACTTTCCCCTTGAACTGTCTCTATCATGTGTGTGTGTGTATTTGTCATATGTATTTTTTTTCTTTCTATTTACTTTTGCATTGCATTGTTTTTATTGCTCATGTTAACATGGTTTCTTTTTTTATAATTTGAATATCTTTACTTTTCCCAATCCAACAAGCGTTAATAATAATCATATTTACAATTTTATCATTCAAATATGTTGTATACATTGATTGAGTAATGCATAGTTTTTCTCTTATCCATAAACTATATAGCTATCAGGAAGCTATGACTTCTTAGTTAGTATTAAAGTGAATTGTAAACATATTACAAACCAGGCGTGATCAAAAAGTAGTAATGAGATAAGAAATCTACGTGACGTCACGATCAACACGTTTTGTGGCTGAGACATGTAAAGTCTTGATGACTCTTTAATGAGATTACTTGGAATTCATCTAACTTATAATCTTATAATAACAGTAGACTAAAACAAGTGTAAACGTGTGTTTTTCTGTTTTTTTATTTCGATCACGCACACGCACAGGCAAAAGCCCATGTTATTATCTTATATGCATAGTTGTAATGAGACTTTCATTTTTCAAAATAAAGGTTGATTTTTTTTATACAAATCAGCCTTTTAAAGTTAATTGATTTTTGGGTGTTTATTATTTGAATATGTTTTTGATAAAAATATTTAAGCATTAACAATTTACATTTGATGAAAAAGATTTGTTGTAAGACACTGTTCGACATACTGCAACATGAACAGCCATTTTTTAATGCATGCGTTACGGGTCCAAAAGTAGCATTTTTAGTCCGTAGGGAGTACAAATAGTTTTTCCTACAGTTACCTAACAATGTACATGTTCTCTCACTGATTTGAGAAAGCAAAGTGGCCAATTCGCTCATCAGTGAGACAATGTTAACATTGTCTCACTCTAATTACTTTGTCTCACTCCAGATTTGCAACGTGAAGGCACGAAATAGTGAGCGCGTAACATGCAGGCAACGTCGTATGCGCACGAAATACGTTGGCAGCACTGACTATAAATCAGCTGGTCAGCTGTTGTACCGTTGTATTTGTCACTTCACATTAAATGTAATATTAAAAAAGTTCACTTCTGTGTAAAAATAGGTTATGTTTCTTCACCAATTTATTTGTTTTTATGGTAACTGTAGGAAAAGTATAATGTGCAACTCGAGTTCAAAGTACAATTGCCTCACTCGAGAAACCATTCCTCACTCGCCTACGGCTCGTGAGTAAGGATTTCTCTCGAGTGAGTCAATTGCTCACTTTTCTCACTAGTTGCACAAATAACTATTTCACAACACTATGACGTTTTTAGCTGTTTTACATACAACAATTGGTGGCTGAAAGTTACGTTTTGCTAGGGCCGCAAAATCAGCTGCACACTTACTTTCTTAAAACATGAATGCATATTAAATACACAGTCAATTTTCATAGTATTGCAATAGAATTGTTTACCGAAATGGTTTTGCAGCTCTCGAACGTTTCTAAAAACTATATTGAGCCGGCAAAAACTCATTTTCGGCCCTAAGTAAAAAATATACCATTTAGTCCCCGGGGAATAAAGTCTGATGTTATTACCTCAGTTGTAAACTTCGATTATAAACAAAATTGCACGAATCGAAAGGGTGTAGCGATTGTTTAATCAATTGTAGTTAGTTGTTGCCTTACAGTAAATAGTGCGACATATCGATAGTAAAATCTATACTAATATATAAAAGTGAGATCGTGTGTTTGTGTGTCTGTCTGCTACTTAATAACCCAAGAACCACTGAACCGATTAAAATAAAATTTTGTATGAAGGTAGCTTATATACCTGGTTAACATATAGGCATATTCCTGTTATCATATTTCCCTTGGGCTACGTCCCATGGGCTTCAAAAGTTTCAATATTTCCATTTTGTAAATACTAAAGTTTGACAGTTCAAACAGCAGAGGTTAAGAGGTTCAGGTTCTGCTCCCAAGATTCTAACTTATTAAAAATATTTATGAAAATATACTTATTTTCATGGAAACAGAAGAATCATTACAATGTATAGCCTAAATGATTTCGAATAATTTTTAAATGGTAGCTATATTGTTTACAAATTAGAACTGTAAAAAAAAATGTTTGGATCAGAATTTGTATAGGTTTTAAAAACTTATATAGAGATATATGTACTGGTACAGTTTTAAAATTTAACTGACTCAATGTTTACACTTTCTTTTGTGTTTTAATTCGATTTAAAAACTAAATTCCAACTATACATACTTTTATTCTGTCAAGAGATAGCTACTACTTATATTTTCTTCTATGAATTACTTCACATTTGCTTTTTTACATTTACAGGAACCTCCTTAGTTGTTGTTTTTTTACAACACTGCTTTTCAATATAACTATGGAGAAAATCACAAAACTATGCTGCACGCAATTCACTTTTGTTTCTAAAATCAATTAAATATCTGTAACGTAACTATGTTTCTTTACTCAATGTTTTAAATTATGACGTAAACATTCGCACTAGGTAGCATTATAAGTTAGCCTAACCTTAAATGTTATAGACATGGATATGGAGCCTGGAGGTGAGAACTTAGTCAAGCAAGTGTGCCAATTGGTTATTCTATCATTCAAGACAAAGAGTTTATTGCTTCATTATATTGCTTTTTCACTAGGCCAGAGTTTAGAAATTACTTATTGAAACCTGCTTCAACAATGGTGAGACGTATTAGTATACTGTTTAATGAAACGCAGCTGACATCGGACTACAAATTAATTAATGTTCAATCACGAATATTAGAACAGAAAAACGAATAGTCTACCTATAACACTACCACCATTACACACGAAACTCACATACACACACACCCTCTCTCTCTCTCTCCTGCCACCAAGAAAATCTATAAAGCGCTATCTTACCAGCACTCTGTTCATGGAAATATATTCACTTATTTAACTAAAAATAATAACGACCTATTGTCTTTTTTTAATTGCCATTCCAAAATTCAATATTTTTTCTTTTTTTCTTTTTGACAGCAACTTAGCAGACGCACAGGTAGCACTGCCTATGTCTGCTAGTTCTTTTATGTTATTGTTATAATTTTTGGCTTTATTAAAACTCGTATAATATATTATCTGTCTATTATAATTTATTTAGTTTATAACCACAGCTTGTAGCCTATGTTTTTTTTTTTAATAAACGATATTCATTCATTCATTCATAAAGGTCCGGTAGCAAAACATGCAATTCTGTAACATTCCATCTCCATAGAACACCTCACTCCTCTTTTTTCAAACTAAGAGTTTCAATTGAGTTTTTCCTGAAACCAAAGGGGAATGTCTAAACTATTTTATAGAACAGAATTAAAGATCAAATTTTTCGCTTCAGTGTCCTCTCCGTTGCAAAGCACGGGTACAGCAGCTTTTACTTTTTAAATAGCATTCTAAGATACAAATGTATATTGAGTATCAACAAGATATATGAAAGCCAACGATTGTGATCATATATTTATCGATGCACATAAAAAAAGAATTTATGTACATAAAATAAAATGTGTTACCCTTAATAAAATAAGACCTTAAATTGAAATAGAACTCTTTCAGAAACTCGTAATACAGTTATTGTGTTTGAATAGTGAGAATGATATGAAAAATGGAGCGTTTAAAAAATATTTGCAAATCTGCCAACATGTTTTAGTTACTCAAAACATTCTGTTATTTGTGGATTTTGAAGATTTTGGGAACATTCTTTAATCTTATTCTTTTTACTAAAACTGCATCCCAAATTGGAACCAAAGTAAATAGAATGACCAGTACGTTTTCATAAATTGAAAAAAAATATATTATCAAAATTAAGAATAATAAAATATGCATTTACTGTATTCAATTTGGATTTGTATATTCTATGCTATAGTTTTGTTACAGTGGAAAGCAAAAAGTTTGTTATACATTATTTTAAACATATTCTTTTTTAGCGTATGTGTTTTGGTTTTGTTTACCAAAGTTTTTTTTATGGATACATTATATATCAATTACCTGGCACCTTTTCTCTGATAGTTGGAAACCGTTTTAAGATGTCTGATCAAATTTTATATTTTAGAGAGGTGCATATATAAGAATGATGTCATACATAGTTTTAATACTTGAATTAATGAAGATGGTAAGTAAGAATATATACTTACCGTATCTAGGTTAGCCTATCAATCTTACGTAAATCAGAAACAATAACAATTATAAAGTTTAATTTCAATTTTTTTAATTTTATTTTTTTAATAGGATAAACATGTAAATATAAAACGAAAGTAATCAAACAAAAACATTAAGACATATTTATTTAGTAAGAAAAACATTTATCATAAGATTGAATTATTGTTTATTGGTTTGCAATAGCTTCTCTATCAGCTGATGGAATGGTCAAGAGAATGATCAACTACAATCAAGTGGTAAGTGTCACCGGAAAAGGAAGTTAACTTTTGGAGGAAACGTCTGGATTTGCCTTGAAAGTTGCAGAATACATTTTAACAAGTTTGTTATAATTTATTAATATTTATTAATTGTTCATTGTTGTTGTTTTGTTTAGATTGTTTTGTTATTATTAAATGTATCATTGGTGTCCATTGCAAACAAAAGGGTATAAATACCACCCATGGAGCACGGTCCACAGAGTCTACAGTGACACTCTTAGCTGCTGTGAGTAACAGCTGTAAGAAATGTCCAATATTACGAACAAATTAAGGTATGAAATAATATGTGTTATTAATGGGCTTCTATTAAACTATTACCTAAACAATTTCATGAAAACATACACTTTACGATATGCACAAGCATGTCTAATTTACTTAATATAATAAAATGCCTCATGGAGGTTAACTAAGCTTACTATAAATTAGTTGATTAAAGGCAAATGCAGAATGATGTTTACTGGAAATTATAAATAAGCTATCACTCTCTAGAGAGATGTTCATCAAACGAATCTTTCGCTACTTAAATAATTAACTAAATAAACTTCTCCGCTGGGACACAATGTTGTAATTTGTATCTTCCTCTTGCAAGATTTTAGCTTTATAAATCATTATTTGCTTTTCAAATTAATCGTAATAAACTATCATCTTTAAGTCTGCTTGGTAAGTTTTATGAGCGTTTGCTTTGAAATGATTTAACTGTGAAATAATATTAAACATAATATTAAAATATAAAATGGTAAAGTTTAAAAAGGATTTGCACTAGAGAATATACAATGCCCAAACAACAGCAAACCTACATTCTACAGTAGGTGAAATTCAATTTCTATTATTGGTTCTTTACTAAAACATGTCCATAAAGCAAACATATTTATTTCCTTTTAAACAGTTGTAGATTTAACTAGTGGGCTACCTAGTCTAGCTGCCACGGGGATTTTAAAAAGGGATTGTTTACCAAATTTGGATTTAAAAAATAAATTTTGCCAAATTTGATCAGCATATACATTCGTAAATAAGCAAACAACAAATGTTTTCTTTTTTTTTATAAGAATGCTATGTAAATCTTTATAAATACTATGTAAATATGTACTCTTTCTGGAAATTTCCTCCGTAACGTTTAACTTACAATAACGTTTCCATTACAAAATAATTTGTCTTTGTAAGCTCTACAATGGTTGTAATAAAAATTTGGTATTTTCATGTTTTAAGAGGAAAAAAATTAAAACAAAATTGAAAACTGCAAAAGCCTATTATGCCGTTTATATAACCTAATCTTGCTAGTTCAAAAGCTCATTCAAGTTTTTCCAGCTTGAAACTTCGAGGAAAACTTCATCACAATCGGACTAAATATGCTAGTGTATACATTGAAATGAAATAGTAAACCAAGGACCGGAGTAGGTCTTACCATACCAGCTACCGTAATAGCTACTTCCCTAACGGGAAATTTTCTAAGATTTAGCAATAGTTAAAATAACAATAGCGCATTAGGAATAATCGAATGTTTTTTTTTAAGCTACGCTATAAGATATCTTGCATAACCATATAGTTTCTTCACAATATGCTATTTTACAGTTAAATAATTGCTAACAAGATAAAGTGATGTTAGTATGAAGAGTAATACATATATTTAGACTTCATTTTGTAAAATAATTAAGATACAAATGAAAATATGTGTTTCTTCTATTTTTATGACTAGGCTTGTAATATGCAAATACAGAATCCTTCAACGATTCTAACTTATAACAGTTCAAAATGTTCATTTTGGTGTGATTTGTTTTTATATTTTTTTAGGAAAGGAGCAGACTAACGTCGACTTATAGCCAACAATAGTGTGTGGTGGCCGGGAATGTCACTTGATATTGAGAAATATGTTAAAGATTGTTCTAAATGTTCAGAACATAGAACGCAACATTATGAACCCCTTTCATCGAGTTAGCTTCTATCTCGTCCTTGGGAAAAGGCAGCGATCGATCTCTTCAAACTCGAAGGGACATGGTTCGTAGTAATCACTGACTGTTTTCCTGGTATTTCGAAATAGCTACATTAAAGAACCTGTCAAGTGCTAAAATAATCGAGAAATGCAAATCTGTTTTTTGTTGTCACAGTATACCAATTGAGCTGCGGTCAGACTGGGGGACACAGATTGCAGATACACTGGTCTTGAAAACACTGAATTCAAAAAGTTCGCTCAAAACTACATTTTCAGACTTGTGACTAGCAGCCCAACTTACCACCAAAGTAACGGTACAGCTGAAGCTGCAGTTAAAATAGCAAATAGTGTACTAAAGAGAAACAAAGCAGATCCGTATTTAGTTATCGCAATACACCTTTATCCTCAAATGGATACAGTCGTGCTCAACTAATATACAATAGATCATTACGAGATAAACTACCTGTTTTACCCAACAACTTGAAATCAAACCTGATCTCTCTCAACTAAAATAAAAAGAAGATACTTAAAGATAATCTTACGAGAGAAACTACGATAGACGCTACGCTACAAGAGAACTTCCATCGCTGCCTGTAGGTCAAAAAGTATGGATCCAAGACTTAAAAAGAGAGGGGCCTGTGATACATTGGTCAACAGATCTGTTTGATGTATTATACATTCCAGATTTTCCATCTCAGCTCTAATTTTGCAACAGATGACTTGGGTTTTGGTTTTTGTTCAAAGGTTAAAACTTTTCTATCCTTTGATGCTATAAAACATTTAAAAGTAGATTTTTATGTTATCACACTTACAAATACAACATAAACACTCAAAACACAACTTAATATTAACAAGGGATATAATTTAATACTGCGAAGAGTTCATGGGCAATAGGAACGTACTGCGATGGTTGGCAACAGAGAGTTCGGTTCAATATAGAAGCCAAAACTCGGGTTATCAATACAAAAGACGAGTCAGAGCTGATACGGAAATTCTGTTATGTGATGGAAAATATAAAAGTATTCATGTTCAATCAATTATTAATCCGGCGGCTTACAAATCAAACCTGGCATGCGACGACTTACTTTAGGCCAAAAGGGTGTTTTATTCATTGCTTTCGGCCTCTGCGACAAAACATAGGGCTGGAATATTACAATTGAGATAAAGTCAATATTTTACATTGAAGATAAATCTAAGAATTATCTTTCGTACAACAAACCAACGGTTATGTATTTAGTTATTTAATATTTACAACATGATGTGCTCACTGCTCAGTATTATGCGTAATAATCAATATTGCAGGTTTACCTTAGTCTCGTCAGATGTCAGAAATCGGCAGACAGCTTTAGACTTCATGGTAAACATCCGCCAATCAGGTGATCAAACAAAACCAGACATGGAGGGTTTAATTTATCTGTGAATACGACAAATATTAACTGTTTTATGGTAAACGATTGCCTAACCACCATTGTTAAAATATTACAAAACAGGAAATGAGGTTACGCAATGGGTGAATTCATAGCCGTCCCAAATATATTAGTCTCTAGTATACTAGAGACGGGTATTGCTAATTAGTAGATAGTAAGCTGAGCATACAATGTACCCTGTCATTTTCCCGTTTGAATACATTTCATATATTAAGGATGCTGTACATTAACCAAGCCTCAAAGAATATAATTTTTTTTGTGTTTGTTTCGGTTCAGATTTTTTTATGAAACTATTACGATTTTACACAAATGTTTCATAAAATGTCAGTTAAATGTATTATCTAATTTGCAGTTATCATCTCAAAAGGCTTTGGTTGATTAATTTAATGAATACAGTCAACGTATTCGTAAACAATATTTTACGTCAAAAACATTAGACTACTAAGAGAGTTTATTGTTTATAAAAGTGATTCATTGACGTTCGTAAAAGAGTGAAATATGAAACTATATTGATGATTAATTAATATCTAATAAAATAAACTTGATTTGATGGTGTAACATGATAACACAATAACTGCTGGTTGTTAGCTGGCAATATCATATTTAAAAAAAGCAACAACTTATATTGTGAAGTATTCATTATAATTGCGATCCATGTCATAAAAGTGACCACAAATGTCTTTTCTTGAACTCGTAGAAATGACTATGTTTTAAGTTCATAACATTTTTAAATGCTGTATGGTATATTTTGTGTCAATCTATTATATTATTAAAGTGATACAATCAAATTTTATGTAAACGGTTAAGGCTATTTTCCAAATAAAAATATAGGCATATGGCATACCAGAATGAAGTTTGGAGTGTGTAGATTTGCAAAAGTATTGATATGGACGAACTCCCTAAGGGATCTGCCCCACAGGCGTATTTCCAAAGGGCCACGCCTTGCATGTTTTGGAAGTTAACGTTATTCGATTAATTTAGTGAACAACAGCTGGTCAATGCAATTGACAATATAGTTTGTTTCTTTAAATTTTTGTTTACTTATTTTATTATTTACTTTTATGTTCTTAAAAGAGGTGAAGCTATTTCTAGCTGTTTGTTACAAGTGAGTGAATATAGGTAATCGAAACACGATGAATATGAGATTAACAAACCATACATGTTGTTGGTGTTAAGAGGTTGTCACGCATCATTAATAGGTCACCAGTTCATTGAAAAGTTTTAAAGTAATAAAGACGTCGTGAAAGAGAGTGGCGAGTTCAGGTGCAACCTACCCACCTCGGCCGCCTTAGGACGTAAGGTATGAAGGTTCCACTGCTTTAAACATCCTTTCAGATGACAATTTCTCGAACTTGGGCCCTTTAAATGAAATATATAGCAAAGTTGATTAAATTAATTTAATGGTGGCTTGTGTACACCCGTGAATTCGCGGGTAGAATCTCTTGTTACGTTATGTAGCTATAAATCGCTGGATTGTGGTTGAGTGAAACAGGAAATAAAAAAATAAAATAACCATATACCTTATTGTTGGCTTAACAATAAGCCTAACTAATATTTTTAAGTTACAGGGCATACTAATATTAGCTAATTCTTAACTAGCATTTAAGCGTGTTGTTAAATAGATACAGTATAAAGTACAGGTCAAAATGCGTTAAGTGCCCACAACTCTATTTGTTCAATTACTTATTGAAACCTTTTATGGGTAATACAAAATGAAAAATACAATATATATATTTTTTTTACTAAACGCGATACAAATTTGGAGAAAACAGACGAAATAGTAAGATAAGATAAGACCTACAACTATGCGGTCATAAATACCTGGAAATGATTCTATTCAACGAAACAAAGTACTCTGTCATAGAAAAACTACGTTTTGTAAACTTAAATGTTCATATTAACAAGTTTTAGAGTTGTGGGCTGGGCATGTTACGAATTTCAACCTAAAGTACGTATTCCAGAATTTATGATGTTGTAAAAGATTTACTATGTAATAACGAGTGCTTTCATAATTTATACCTATCCACTTCCTTATAAACTTATAACTGTCCTTACCTAGATTTTGGTTCTTTCTGGCAATTTTACTTCTTATAGAAAAACTATATACGTATGAAGAAACTTTCATCGATCTTTCTCCAATCTTCTTGTTGCAGATTATACCGTGGATAAGATTACAAGTAATCCGATGTAATCCTTGGTTGATACTGCAGACCTTAGCTATTGTCTCTGGTTGCTTGAGAATATCCTGTCTGTATAATAGTCAGACACACCTCTATTCAGAATAAGTAAGAGAATTTCTCTCTGTGAGTGCGTAGGCCTAATAACTTAATTGAATGCTAACAGTTTAGATCAGGTAAATACTGTTCCTTTGACTATTTTAAGTAAAAAAAGAGTTCTGGATGATAAAATGGTGTCGAAGTATGAATACATTAAACTTGTAATAAGACTATTAAAAAGTAACCTTATCCTAAGAATGGCCTTTTCAATGCATTTTAGATAGATTTATGGTGTTGTGAACATTAAATGCCTAATGTTGTATTATATGTTTTAAACATACTTCTACTATATACTTGTACTAGGGTCATTGCAATTAATTCATCCAACCTTTCTTATTCTTCTTAGCGAATTTCTCTATAGGGAGGTAGCTATTACCGTAGGTGGCATGGTAAGATCTAGGCCTGGGACCAATTTACTTTTTCATTTTGATGTCCCCAGAGGCAAAAAAGCACCATTCACTTAAATTTGTATATATGTATGTACTAATATACTATATACGTCCGGGAACGTGATACATTGAGTAAAATTTGTCCGATTTTGATGATATTTGGTTTAAAGGTGTGAGGTGGGATGAACTTGAATGAGCTCGTGAACCAGAATGATCGTACCATGGGAACAGGTTTTAAGGGGGTTTTTATGGGTTAAATATGGGTTTTCTCATTTTTGACCATAAAAACACAGAATTTACAAATTTTTCTCTAGACCTTTTTAAAGAGATTAAAATAACAAATAATTTAGTATATCAAAAAGTTTTTGTGCGGTTATTGGTAATGGAGAGAATTCAAAAAAATTAAATTTTACATTCCTGTTTATTCTTATAGAGAATATTGTAAAATGTTGTAGTTTACTTGTTTATGGATCGAATTTGATCACATTTTCGATTTGGATGGTATAGTATTTATAAAAAAAAAACAAAAAAAAATTTTTGTTTCTCTGCAGCAGCAATCCTAGGTACTCGTTAAACCTAATGTTATTTAAATTTATTTGAAAATCAATTCAGACAAATGGAAATTCGCTTTGTTGGCAGGTTTGCTGTGGCGGGGGTATGTTTTTTAACATTTATTTCGTTTACCTTATATTAAATGCATTCTAAGAATAATTTGCTTGCGATAATTTTAACACATGTTTGACATTTTAATATTTTAAGACCTATGAACATTTGAGAAAGTAACAGTATATAGGCCTACTACTGAGGAAGATTTTTCCGGTTTCCTCCAAAAATCTCAGCATATAACACAGAGTTGAGATGAGCTTTTGATGGATCTTCGTCGTTCTTTCTTAGAGCTTACTGCAGGTCAACCAACTAAGGGTTCTGGTCCTAAAAACCACTTCCCATAAGAAAACCTGTATAATTATTTAAACCTTACACATTTTCTTCTATAATCTGGATAATAAGTTTCCAAATCACACTTAAAAAAACTTTTAAAAATTTGTTTACCATTACATCTTTTTTATGTATAGAAGTAACATTGTTTTACCATTGTTTACCAAAACATTTTTTACCATAACATTTTTGAAGTATTTAAATTTGTAAAAACTGAATGAAACTAGCATTGACAGGATATTTTTAATTTATGTGGGCGCATCAAACATGAAACCATGTGTTAGTGTTGAATTGTAGCTGATGTAAAAGTTGTATTTCAGCCGTCCTCGACCTGATCTTGTTAAGAAGTTGGACCTTCTACATTGTGGACGGTTGAAACTTCGTAACTAACTTACAAAATATGTATGTAAGGAGCTGTACTGTTGTCAAAATCCATTTAACGTTGTAGTTTCTAAAGTAATTGGATTGTAGGTGGGTTAATTATAATCATACTCAGACCACTCATGTACTAAAAGAATAAAATAAATACCCCCGCCGAAGCAAACCTGCAGACTAAGCGAATTTCCATTTCCCTGGCTGGATTTCTACTGAAGAACTATTTAAATAACATAAGTTTTAATGAGCACCTAGGTTTGCTGCTACAGAGATGTGTTTTTTTATTGAAATGTTTATAGCTTAGTATGAAATAACCAAAATTGCTGAATTTGATTAAATATATACATAAACAAGCACTACTACGACTACCAAAGTTAATTTATTCTCCATAAGAATAACACGTGAATTTTAAATTTAATTTTTTTTTATTATCTCCACATCCGTTAGGCATATAAAAATGCTTTAATATAACGAAATATTTTTTTTTAAGCTCTACAAAATGATTTTGAAATAAATTGTGAAATTTTGTTTTTTTAGGGTCGAAAATAGGAAAAGCCTATTTTTACTCCACAAAACACCCCATAAACCCCGGTCTCCATAGTCCGATCATGCTGGTCGTTCGAATAAACGTAATTTTACACGTTTGTACCAAATTTCATCATGATCGGATAATTTTTGCTTGAGTTATCACGCTAACGGACACATACATAAATATGTATATATACATGCATTTGAACGGAGGGTGTTTTTGGCCTCTGGGGACCCCAACACGAAAAAGTAAATTGGTCCCGGGTCTAGGTCTTACCATGAGACCTACGGTAATAGCTTATTCCTAATATGGGAAATTCACTAAAATCTAAATATATTTGTCTTTGTTGCAAATAACTAGCGAATGAAGAAAAAACAAAGCAGAATACCAGCAGACAGTAGGTTTCGGTACGTATTAAGATTTTTAAAGTAAACCTACATGGAAATAATTAATTAAAAAACCGTTGATCGAAGCTACGTGTACCTAATCACTTAAAGACATTCGTTGTGTTTATATATTTATTAAAGTTAAGTATTGAGTCCATGGTTATATTCTTAATTTCTAATCGGATCTTTAAAAATTTATGTTACAGTTTTTTTTTCTTTACGTGTTTAGTTTTTTTATCATATAAACCTCTCTCAAGATCGATTATTTTGCTCCAGCATTTATTTCTTAAAAGAAAGTCCGAGAAAGTCTGATTAAAAGTATGAGAAAAACAAAATGAACACACCAATGAACTAATTTTTTTTACAAACTTAAAGATTAGTCAAAACACATAAATATTTAACAAAATCATGCTCGAGAGTGAATTCATATATCTTTATTATATAAGTTAGTGTTTTACTTGTAATATTAACTAATTCATGTTTATGGTTTTTAACATTTAGTTTAACTAAACAAAGTAAATGATGACTGAGCTATAATCTGTACACAGTATGGGGACTGAGGATGGAAATATTGCTCTTTGTAATTTCCCTTGCAAATTGAACCATTATTCTCCTCTGCAGTTGTGGAGGATACAAACAAGCTTTGTTTACGAAAAGATTAACGATATTAGTCCGCATTGACTATTGCTGTAGTGATAATGGTAGGGTTTTATAAGTGTTTTAAACCTGCATCATATTTGTTAAATATAGTATTTTGGTAAATAAAATATAAGTTTTATATTTCAAAGCTATTCCCATTCAAATTTGTTTTACTGGCCTAAAAATCAGTACGTCTATGATTAACTTGCATGCGGCACTTTTGCTTAGACGATACACCCATAAAATCTAAAAATTGCTATTATATATCACCATTGCTCATGTATGTGAAGATATTAAGAAGACCTGTTAATTTTGGAGATCATCTGTCCTTTTTGTTCGTAAAAACTATAATAACTACAATAAATAAATTACTAAAATGTGAGTATAAACAACCGAAGTTAAGTCGACAGTACCGAACATTTTACTATTAACTATTATAGCTATCATATTAATTGTTTAAGTTTAAAAATCATTTTTAAGTAAGTAAACAAGTAATTATACTTTTCTTGGTAACTATACTCAACAAAAATGAATACAATTTCATGTTATGTATTCTTTAAATAATAGAATCAAGCTAGTAGGATTAAGTATAATGTAAATTTGCCAAGTGTTAGTGATAATGGAACGTTAGTGGTTCCAGACGTTAATATAGTTTACCTAAAAGATTTATAACGGTATGTAGGCCTAAACATTTTAAAACTGATTGTATTTTTATTTAAATACGTGAATATTTATAAAACTTATTCACTCTTGCGTGGTGTAATTTCATACATCATCTAATATCTAAATGAATATTTAAATAGTATATTCTATGAAAACTTCTTAGCTAATATTATATTTAATCTTGTTGTTGTAAACTCTATCTTCGGTGGAATTACGATAATCCTGTTTAATCCTCGATGAAAGTAGCAGGCCTCATCCATGTATTGCATCTTATACCTTGAAATACGTTTTTAACATCTTTCGTACCGTCAGACGAAATATAACCAATCCGGCAATCCTAACAGATCCATGGTTTATCAATATATCTACTTAATGTCCAGATGTAAATGGGTGAGCCACGATGGAGTGCCATAAAAGAATAAACAAATCAGCACAATCATTGAATATTTTCTTTGCACCGTGAGTAAAAATAAAATAATTTATAACCAATAAATATACACTTGGAATACACGTTTTCTAAAAAAATTGAGATTTCCGATTAAATCCTCAGAGTATCAGAAAATATGATTGTTGAAAACATTAAATAGGATAACACAGAAGCCAAAAAAGACTACATAATTATTTTTTTTTATTAAGTAGCTTCAGATTTTAAACGTAAAAGCTCTCAACGTAAAAAAAGAATACCCCTGCCACGGTATACCTGCAGACTAAGTCAATTGAAATTTTTTGAATTGGATATATTTTTTTTTATTTCCATAAACAATCCGTATTAATTTCCCGTTTTAAAAACATTAGATTTATTTTATGAAGAACTTAGGTAATATGCTTCGCGAAAGGAAAACAGTTGTTTTGTCCAAATTTTACTGATATAGGATGAAATTAACAAATTAGTCTAATTTTGTTTAACATCTATCCATAAATACTCAAACTAAAACAGTTGTTTTTATCTCTATAATAATACCATGCAATTTTTAACTGCACAGTTTTATTAGCATTTGTATGTAACCTCTAATTTGCACAACGACGCTACATGTACAAAATTGTTATTTTTTGTAAGATCAACACGATTTGAAGGTTGATAGGAAGGTCGTAATGAAGGTTGGGCATTTCTATGTTCTAAGGCCAAACAAAGAAAACTTAAAATAACATAGCCGATAAAAAACCGCTCCCATCACCTATAATCTCGGTTTGTAAACTCGTTCAAGTTTATCCTAACTTACACCTTCAAGCTTAATTTTGTTAATAACGGATTGAATTTACTCGAGTTATCACGTTCACGGACACACATTCACTTATATTATACACTTACATAAAAATTTAACGTGTAGTTTATTGGCCTCTGAGGGCACCAAAATTAAAAAGCAGATTGGTCCCGGGTCTGTGTCTTACTCTGCCACCTGCGATTAGGAACCTTCCTATAGTGAAATTTGCTACAGACTTGTTTACATTGGATAAAAAAGAAATTCAAATTGAAAAATAAGTATAAATAACAGTAAGAGGCATTTTTATGACAGAGAGGGTCATAAAGTTAAGTAGATACATGGCATAGAGTAATTATCTGTACGATAAAATATTAAAATTGTGTATAGTTTTTGTTAAACACACATCCTTAAAGAAACTTTAAACGTAGCTAAATTACTGTCATTGGCACTTTTTTGTGCCTAATTGCGATTCGTAATCAAACTATAAATATAATATAAACTGGACATAACAAAGATATACAGTCAACTTAAATGATAATTGTAAGTAGAAAAATCGTGAACTGCTATTAATACTGCCACATAACATACGACTAGTAAGTACAACAAATATTTTTTCAAACATCAACAACCGCAAAAAGATTGTCTTGACGATATACAGAGATTTGCGGACAAACATAAAACATAAATAACCATCAACTTGTGAGTGGAGTAAACATACTGTTTACCTCTAAACTTAGTTGTGTTGCCAACTAATTTGTTATTCATTTTAATTATATAGTAACGAGTATGCTTTTTAATATTACTTCTATAAATTTTTTATATAAATTGTGAAACTATTGACTTTTCTATTCTCCTCAGGCAAAAAGGTACGGCTTATTGTTATGTGAGTTTCGATTGTATATCTAAAACTTCAGAACACCATTAGAATTTCAATCTGAAAACCAGACCATGTAAAGGAATTCGCATATATCGGGCTCCATGCTATACAGGAATAACATTAATTATACTTTATGAATACGAAAATGTTATTACACTGCCAAAAATTAATTAATTTTATTTGAATGCATATTTCATTTTGGAAAAATGCATCGTTTACCTAAATTGTTTTGAATGTATAATTATTGGTAACGAGATTATTTTTTTATCTCTCTGTTTAAGTTGGACGTTAAATCCTACATTTTATTTGCTTAGATTAATATTACTTTATTCTACATTTTGTAATAAGTCAACTATTACTGAAAACTATTATAACAATTTTTTTATACGATTTCCAAGACAAAAATTATACAATCAGTTGATTTTATTATTATTTTGATTTTGAACTCGAATGCAAAACATAAATGCATTATGAAAATAGAACAATAGAAAAAATTAAATAATTCTGCTATTTCTGTGCAGTGTTGTATTACAGGTATTAAATTGATTACGTGTTTCTCTAATAATAACTCTGCAAATCACTGTCTTTCATAACATATTATGCAGCAATCATTGGAGTCAATCACAAATAATTAAAAGACAAAGATCTAATTACGTAGTTACCCCATAAGGTATCAAATGTTGGTATTTCATGATAGACGTATTGTTAATTGGTTATTTAAACTGATGATAGTTAATCTTCAGCAGTGACTATTCGCTGCAAATCAAACCACACGATGTTTGTCGGATGAGTACGTAGACCTACATATTAGATGGGCTATAGAGAGAAATTAACTGGTGTATGCACGAGATACTTATAAAGATCGACCACCATTCGTAGTCCTAATGTTGTATTTTTCGGTTATACTAAATCGCTTTGCATTTCCTGTTGATGCCAAATTTCTTGAAATTTTTGTTTATTTTGCTTGTTTATTTATGGTACAAATCGGAAATCCAGATATTAAATGGTTTTCAGTTACAGTACAATCTACATATATAGGTTTATCAATATTGTTTAGATAACTCATAAAAAGTATGCTCATCGGTTAATTCCTTTAAAAAATATTAATGAATCGTCAAAGTATCTGGGTTAAAACCGAGTTTTTCGGTTATATGTTACTTTTTCATGCCAAATTGCAGTTCGTCATCGAACTATAATTATATTATAAATTGATCATTACAAAGATATATGTACAGTCAACGTTAATGACTATTTAAACTGCCATATAACAGGTATACGACTAGTAAGCACAACAAATATGTTATCAAACATCAACAACCGCAAAAAGGCTCTCTTGACGATTAACAGATATTTGCGGACGAACATGAAACATAAATAACTATCAACTTGTGAGAGATGTACACATACTGTTTTCCTCCAAACTTCCTTTTGTTTCTAACTAAACGTTACTCATTTGAATTTTCAAGTAACGAGTGTGCTTTTAAGTATCATTCAAATAAAATTTGTAGTAAAATAAAATGTAGAACTTTTATTCTCTTCAAGCGAAAATATACTGCATATTAATACCTGGGTTTCGGTTGAATAAGGCTGTTCAATCCCTATCTAAAACTTCGGCATACCGTTTAAACTCCAATCTGAAAACCAGAACTTGCAAAGGAATTCGTACATTTCGGCCCCCATGG
The DNA here is from genome assembly GCF_028750875.1 of Macrosteles quadrilineatus. NCBI lineage: Eukaryota > Metazoa > Arthropoda > Insecta > Hemiptera > Cicadellidae > Macrosteles > Macrosteles quadrilineatus. The sequence continues at coordinate 39,136,152 of NW_026542599.1, forward strand.
TATGCAGGAATTACATTAATTATACGGTATGAATATGATAATATTATTACACTGCAAAAAAATGTTTAATTGTATTTAAATGCATATTTCATTATAGAAAAAATTCCGTTGTTTTTTTATTATTTATAATTCTTGGTTAGGAGATTATTATATTTTCTCTCGCTGTTTAAGTTGGATGTTAAATCCTACATTTTATTTGCTCAGGTTAATATTACTTTATTATACTGTATATTTATATTAAGTAAACTATCCTTGACAACTATCATACAGCTATTTTGTATGATTTTAAAGACAAAAATGCTCTTGGCATATTTAACAATTAAGCTTGGTTTTATTACAAAAACAGATACTTAATCATCAAATATAATTTTTTTTTCATCGTAACATAAAAAAGGACTATTAAATAGTCAAATCAGTTAGAGTTGTAAAGAAAAATCTAAAAAGTTATAAAAAGAATATAGCAATAATGGGAGAGATAATTTACGGTAAAAGTAGTCAATATCATACGCATTGTGAATAGTTGTTTTATGTGATATTTTTCGTAAAGCCAAAATGGATTACTGTATGTAACTAAAATCATAAGCAATAATTTTTCACTTAAACAACAAACGAAACACTGTTAACTAAAGGCAGCACTAGAATTTTCATATTACTTTTCGTCCCTAACAAATACAATACATTGTTTCGAGATACTAGGCTAATACTAGTTCAGCTCAGTCTAGTCCAATATCAGAAATTGTCAGTCAGCTTTTAGCTACAAGGTAAACATCTGCCAATCAGTTAGCCAAACAGAAGTTGCCATCGAGAGGTTGATTTTAACTGTATATTCAACAAACTAAGACAAATTTGAAGGTTAGACAACCAATACTCGTTGTAGATTATATTAAAAAAAAGATTTCACTGTAAGTAAATTCATCTAATGCATTTTCTCTTTGTATGGTATCGCGTACTTTATATTTTAATACTAGCGAATTCCTCAACAAACAATAAAACACAAAGTAAATAGAACTATATCTTGTGTGGTGAAAATTGTGAATGTACATAAGGATTTTTCAAATGAGTTTCTTCATTATTTTAAAAACCAAAATAAAGCTTTTATCAAGATATTTTTTTAAATATCTTCCCACGAAATTCAACAAATACGAAATATATTATTAGTTTCTCAAATGGTTTAGCGTAAATTACATTTTCATCAAATTATATTTTAAAATTAATGGCTTACCGTGCACACATTATACTTTTTTAGCAATATATTTTCAAAAATCTTAGTTTAGGCTTTCATATTTTTTTGAAGATACATTAAATCTTGCTATAAGATTAGTGATAATTATTATAGATAAAATCATGGCCTATAAATTAGTTATTTAATTCAATTATAAGGCTTTTTCAATATTATACTATTTCTAGCAAAAAGTTTTAATAATTTACATTGTTGTTGATTATTATAACAACATTCTAATCCTGTGCTTTGGAAATCATTCGAAATTTATTTTAATAGTAATTACAACTAAGATATTTTTCAGCCAGAGATAGTCAGACTGTAACTTCAATCAATGATGTGTGTGAATCGGAAGTCAAACAAACACACTTCCACTTTTACCATGGTAAAATTGTGTTTGGCTAAACAATTAATGTTTCGATTCTACCCACGAAAACACAAAACACCACAATAACACAACAGTCAATTATCAAGTTCAGTTCCACGTGTATAGTATCAACAACAAACAAACTGTAATTGGCATCAACAAACAACAAACAATATCAAGTAAGTTAAATATTTTATTAACTGAAACGTAAATGCATGTTAGTTATTATATAAATAAAAGTATTGTACGATTTTATAATATAAATATTTCGTAAATGACCCTTTGAAGAAAATATAAGGGGTAGTTTTTTTTTACGCAGGACAAATAATTACCAATGACAAATGACATGTTTAACGACAAAACAAGCTCACATTTAGGTATCCCTGTATTCTTTACTTCATTGGCAATCAGCTGATATAGTAATGTATGAGTTTGTTAGGAATGTATTTGAATAATTCTTATAGCTTTTTGAAAGCTCTATTAAAGCATGCAACAAAAAACACATGACGTCTTATTTACAACCATCAATAACACTAAACACAATAGATAACTCAACCAATGATAAATATCTGATTTGCAATGAAGTAAAGAAAACATGGATAATAACTTTATATGAGAAGTTATTTTTACTAAAAAGTGTCTCACAGTGGTACTGATTATTTGGGTTGCGTAAAAGAACCCCGTATAGCGTGTGATTTCAATTAAGCAATAATGTCTTTTTTTCTGTTTCAGCAATGTGCTGACACATTGCTGAAACCAGATTTTTGGCCAAATGGTGTCCTGGTGAGGCCTTTTGTTCCTTTCAAGCGAGGATCAAGCGACAAGGGTACTCCTGCCTCTTTTTTAGGCCGGACTGTCTGCAACTCAATGAAGACATAAGTTTAACTAGGCCTAATGAACATCCTAAGGAAACGACTAGGCCTGAAAATGACTTGAATACATCTGTAAATAATTGTCTGTGTTTTGTTGGTGTGTTGAATGTTCAAAGCATTCGGGGCAAGGAATCTCTATTATCAGTTTTTGTTGAGGAGGAAAAAATTGATATTCTTGGCATTTGTGAACATTGGCTCGTCCCGGATGAGGTAGATTTTTACAGTTCAGTAGCCAACCTCTTCTTAGCAAGCGCCTATTGTAGGAAAAATGCTAAATCAAAGTCAAAGTCAAAGTCTTTATTGCCATTAAATACAACAAGTACAATAGGCTCGTCATTTAAATAAACAAAACATGCAAAATCAAATTCATCAACAAACAATTCAAATAAATAAGCTCTAGTCAAAAAACAAAACAAGAAAACATGCACAAACCATGCAGGTGTACCTGAAAATGACTCAAATGGTTACCACCAGATTGCTTTTGTCACAGTTGAAAAATTCGGATATGTGGTAAAAGGGATTTAGAGTGAGCCAATTTTTTACAAAAGTGGAGAATTTTTTTGTGTGTAAATTTCTTGTACTTTGGGGCAATTTGTTGAAAAGTTTAATGCCTGAAACAGGAAAAGAACACAATGATTTTTGAAGCCTATTTCTAGGTACAAAGATATCAAACTTATTTCTAGTATCATAACTATGTACATCGCTATTTACATGAAGAGAGTCCTGTCTGGCTTTTATTGCCACCAGACACTGAAAAATGTGGCGGAGCCGCTATATATGTTGACCCCAGATTGGATTTTATTGTATTGAATGTGGATGCATATTGCTCCGATTTTAACTGTGAACTCGCGGCTATCCTTGTTCCAAGTCTCGATGTAATTGTCATTTGTGTGTACTTCTCTCCAAGTGGAAACTTTAAGGCTTTCTGTGAACAACTTGACAACTGCCTTGCCTTTTTGGAAGGGAAGGCCGCCAAGCAAATTTTATTGGGAGACTTCAATGTCAATTTCATTGGTGAAACTCCGGAGCGTTCCGTCCTACTGAACTTGTTAAAGGCATATGGTCTCTATCCTACAACATCCCAGCCCACAAGATAGAGCTCCTGTCTGGACAACATCGCAGTCAACCTCAACACCTGGGAATACAACAGTACGGTTGTTGAGCCATTTGTTGCAGACCACTCAGCAGTACTTATGAGGTGGTCCACTTCTGAGACACGGGTAAGTCCCTCCATTTCTTGGCGTGCTAATTATACATTTATAGTTAGAAAGATAGATTTAGATAAGATGGATTTATTTAGAGCAGCTCTTGGTAACATATCATGGTCAGATACTCAATATGGTGACTCATGCAGCTTTGAAACATTTTTTGTCAAGTTAAGGTCAGTTTTTGACGTGTTTTTCCCTTCCACTGTCAGGTCAGCTAAGCCTATGTCGAGAACAAAAAAAAACCAGTCAGGGTAGGCTGAACAATGGTTGCGATTGGTTTACGCCAGAGCTAGCTAAGGTTAAGTGTGACATGCTTGCCTTGAAGGATAGGTATTTAGTGTCTAAATCTGATAGGGACAGAGAAAGCTACCTTAACCTAAAGCGAGCCTATAAGTTACGTATTATAGAGGCTAAAAAAGAAGCGAATGTAAATAAAATAAAATCGGCCAAAAATCAATGCAAGGCCGCATGGAATGTGGTGAAGTCAGCTACCAGTAGTTATGCGCCCCACAGATTACCTTCTAGCCCTGATGACTTCAATGATTATTTTATTGAGTCAGTGAACGACATTTTCACTAACCTTGGGCCTGTCAGTGACATCCAGCAGGTGGTCCGGGGGGGATTGCACACTTCTGCCCTGCATCACTGGCAACCTACCTCTTCAGCAGAGATTTTGTGTATTGTCGCTAAATTTAAGAACTCAAATAGTCCAGATTTTTATGGAATGTCGGCATCCTGGTTGAAGAAGGTTATAGATGTTATATCTGCTCCTCTGGCCATTGTTATAAATAGTTCCCTGAAAAATGGTGTTTTTCCCCAATGCCTCAAGACCTCTAGGACTGTGCCAGTGTACAAAAAGGGAGATCGAGACGTCCTTACTAGTTACAGGCCTGTCTCCATAGTGCCGGTTCTGGGCAAAGTCATTGAAGCCGTAATATCATCACAACTGACACAGTACTTGGAGACAAACAGTTTAATTTCAGATAGGCAGTACGGCTTCAGGAAAGGTAGGTCCACCACTGGAGCAATTAAGAGGTTGGCTGACTTGGTTGGTGAAGCCTTCGAGGCTGGCGATACAGTGACTCTCACAATGTGTGACTTGAGTCGTGCTTTTGACTGTGTCAATCATGATCTTCTGAATGGAAAGTTGAGGAGTTTAGGAGTAGGTAGCGTGGCACTGAGGATGATCGACTCCTATTAGGCGGGAAGACAGTAGGTGGTCTCCGTTGAGGGTGCAACATCTAAGCCCAAAAGTGTCAGGTACGGTGTTCCTCAGGGATTGATAGTAGGCCCGTTACTATTCCTTGTAATGATCAACGACCTTGATAGAGATGGAGGGGTGGTGCTCTTTGCCGACGATACAACCCTGATATCACGGGGACCCCAAGTTGAGCTGTCCACAGCAGATGCAAACCGGCATCTCACTGAAGCATCCCGCTGGTTTGAAGGAAATGGTTTCCAGCTCAACCAGGATAAAACCCAGGCACTGGTCTGCAGTCTGGCGAGAAATGCCCCACGGGACGAGCCAGTGAAGCTCCTTGGATTTCATCTGGATAGGAAGTTGGCGTGGAACGATCACATCAGCAAAGTTAGTAGCAAACTTTTTAGGGTATGTTGCCTGCTGCTCAAGCTACGAAATTTCATCACTCAGCCATACCTGCTGAACATCTACCATGCTATGTTCCACTGCCATGTGAGCTATGGCCTACTGCTATGGGGCCATGCTGCGGATGTTGAGGACATCTTAGTGCTGCAAAAACGTGCTGTAAGACTCATTACTTTTAGTGACCGCATTGCCCACTGTAAACCCATCTTCGCAAGATTGGGAATCCTCACAGTCTACAGCCATTATATCCTGGCTTGCTCACTACTGGTATATGACAATTACGACAATCTCCAACTCCGTTCAGCATTTCATAACCACCATACAAGGCAGCACGAGCTACTGGATGTGCCTAGGGTTAGGCTTGCAAGATCGCAAAGGAGCTATAATACAGTGGCAATTCAAATTTTTAATAAGCTGCCTCACTCGATCAAGCGTCTTGGGCGTAAACTTTTCATGAAGAAGCTCGTCCCTCTCCTTAAGTCAAGAGCGTACTACTCTCTAAAGGATTTTTTTGAGGATAGTTTTCCTGAATTGTCTGGCTAAACCGCATATCCACATGCCAAAGTTATTGTAAATATATGTTTGTATCTACTCAAATTCAGTTTGTTATTATGTATTTTTGTATATATTGAAATTCTGACGCCATCAATCCCTTATTGGGTAAAAGATGAAGACATGGTAATAAGGTAATAATAAGGAAACAAACCAATGACTAACTAGAGCCCGGGCCACGTAAGTTTGCAGTTGGTGACAGCCAATCACAAGACAAGGCTAGTGCAACGTTGCCACATCGCACTAATAAAATATACTAAGCAATATTTTCAAATCAGCTGGTATTATTAGATTTGGCAACACCGCACGGTTCTCATTGGTTCATTCAAACCCATATGGCAAATAGGCTCCTCCCTCAACTGCAAACTTATGTGGTCCCGACTCTAGATAATTCCCATCTCAATTTTGAATACTTGAACAGAATAAAATGTGTTGTAATGTTGATAGCCTTGAAATCAACATTTAACTGACACAAAAACGATAACTGATATGAAAAGTAACAGTTGTTATAGTCAGTCTTAAAATGTTAAGATCGATTATGTGTTGGCCGTCAGACGTATACTGGACATTAAATTACCTTAATCAACCAAATAATATTACCAAATAATACCAAATAATATGAAACTAAGTAATTTATTTCATTTTAATAAGTATCTTATATATGAAAAGAAACTTGGGTTTTCTTTTCCGACTACGTTTGGTTCTTCTACCACACCGATTTTCATGATTGAGGTCTCAAACTGAAGGTATGTAGTCACAGATTTGCCATCAAGCATCGGCATATAATTATCTATAGTATCACTCGGTTCATACGTAAACGAAATTTGCTCCCCATGTATTTCTTATGGGAGTTAAATTTGGTTTCTCTTTGCCGAGTTCGTTTGGCTCTTCTACCCGACCCAATAACATAATTGAGGTCTCAAATTGATGGTCTGAACGCATAGATTAGCCATCAAGCATCGGCCTATATTTATCTATAATACCACTCAGGTTATATGTAAACGAAATTTGCTCCCCATATATTTCTTATGGGAGTTAAATTTTGTTCCTCTTTTCCGATTTCGTTAGACTCTGTTACCCGACCGATTTTCATGATTGAGGTCTCAAATTGAGGTCTTAAATTAAAAGTATGCTCGCCCAGGTTTGCCAGCAATCATTGGCATAATATTTATCTATGATCCCACTTGGCTTATACGTAAACGAAATTTGCTTCCCATGGGAGTTTGCTCTTATGGGAGTTAAATTTGGGTTTTCTTTGCCAATTTCGATTAGTTCTTCTACCCGACCGATTTTCATGATTGAGGTATCAAATTGAAGGTATGCACACACAGGTTTGCCATCTATCTTAAATCCCACACTCGGCTTATATGTAAACGGAAATTGATCCTCACGTATTTCTTATGGGAGTTAAATTTGGTTGTTCTTTTCCAAGTTTGTTTGGACCTTCTACTTGACCGATTTGCATGATTTAGGTCTTAAACTGAAGGTATGCACGCACAGATTTCACATCAAGCGTCGGTATATATTTATATAAAACCCATTCGGCATAAACGTAAACGAAATTTGCTCCACATGCATTTCTTATGGGAGTTAAATTTGGTTTTTCTTTTCCGAGTTCGTTTGGCTCTTCTACCTGATCGTTTTCATGATTGAGGTCTCAAACTGAAGTCATGCACGAAAATATTTTACATCAAGCATCGGCATATACTTACTTACCTATAGACAAAAAAAATGATTTGATTAATTTTCGAATTCTTACATCATTTTAAGATGCATTTCACCAGGTACAATTATATAATCCTATATATTTTGGTCTAAGACCTTTCAGTGAAATAGCCTATCGGTTTTTATTTAAGCAATTAAGATACTATATTACTCAATCAAAAATCATATATTCGATTTCTTTATTTGATATTATATTTATTGTAACGCTGCGGAGCAGCATGGGTCCTCTAGTTTCGATTTGTTTTCCGTGTTTTTTTGGTTTTTGTTATATTTTGCTTGTTTTTGGTATAATAAAGGATTATTATACAGGGTGACAAATAACTACTTTTTTGTTTACATAGTGATCGGATATCACACTTTATATATGGGGGACAACCCAAGGGGAGTAAGTAAAAATCTTATAGGTAAGCATAGGTTGATATGTCAAACTAAAGGTCTTGTCAAAATTAAAACAATGCCGTAAAACGGGCCTAAAAAGGTCAGTGGGAAAAGATTCAAAAGATTCAAAAGATTCAAAAGCTTTATTTGCCGTTCAATACAAAATGTACAATAGGCATTGTCTCATACATTAAATAACTTAACTGCTAAAATAAATTTATAATAGGGAAGCTATTGCTGTTCAAAGTAAAAAAGCTTATTACGACATTGCACTTATGAATAACAATAATTTACAGGTTGAAGGCAATACTTACTGATATTCTTTCAAAGTATGTGTTCTAAATGGTCGGTCCATTCTCCTGACTTGAATTCACTGGACCTGGTATTTTTATGGGGCTAACTCGAAAAGACTTAGATTATAAGACTCAGCCGCCTAGAGATCTGAATAGACACAAGATATCTCAGGAAACTCAAGATATTCAACGTGGATACATAGACAATGCAGTACGCAGTCTTTATAACTGGTTAGGACATTAGCAAGGAGACCAATGAAGAAAATGTTGAACACCTACTTTGAATGAAGATCAGAAAGTCCTGCCTTTTAACAGAAAACTTGTTATTCTTTAGTAAAATGTCGTATTAATACATGTTTAAGACTTAACAAAAATAACAGTAAACCCTCTGACTGTCCGGTTTGCGGCATTGTTTTTAGTTCAACAAGAGCTTTGATGTAATCTAAATATCATCCCATGCTTACCTTTTTAACTCCATGGGTTCCTCATAGTTGACATCTGATCGCCGTGTACACAAAAAGTAGCTTACTATTACCAGCAATGATATTCTGAATTAATTTGTGACATTTCTTTTAGTTATGAAGTTATAAAGTCGTCCTAAGACTAAATTTTCACCATGTATTTTTTTTATTTTGTAATAATTAATTTTAGAGTAATCAGTGGTACAACCTAGGCTTATGTAGTTCATAGTTGAAACCTTTGAATATAAACACACAATTTAGTAATAGGCCTACTACATTTAAATTCCCCTACCCTTGAGTTTCTTGCGATTTTATGTACCAAACGTTGCCTAACTCTTATAAACCATGTTTGGAAAAAAGAAAAAAAATATCACTGAAATCAGTACACTTTGGTTAATTAAAATTGCGATTTTATCAAAATTGTTGGCACAAAGTTTTTTTCTCATTATTTTAGTAACAAGTAATCATTAAATCAACGTAGTTAATACCAGGAGTGTGTCAAAAACTATTTCATTTTATGTGATTCTATTTTACTAGAATCACTGCTTTAATCTAGGGCTATTTTGATACTTAACATATTACGATATACAGTATGGTAAATTTACTAAAATAAAATTAAATACAACACTTAAACCATTCAAGAATATAAAAATCTTATAATTCTTATAAATCTTATAATTTTTACGGAAAGAAGCTCTTAAAACCATAATTTTATGAGTTAAATCGTAATTGTTTCGTTGATGGGATTAACTGACCTCAATCTGCAGCGCATACCAGCCGCACTTCAATCTGGAAAGGAGAACTTGTGAAGGAATCTACACAATTCCTACTTGCCTCATGCAATCTAGGGGCACATTTTATAATAGAGAATTAAACTTAAACCTGGTTTAGTTTATCTTTGAATTCTATTTATAACTCGTTTTAATAGTGATAGTAACTATTCTTAAGGGAAATGTCAGGCAAAAATCGTTTCTTAAATTGTGAAACTCCATATTTATTCAACCTCTATACTCAAATTCAAAATAAAATGTATTCTACCACTACATTTTATCATACTTCGCTATACAACGTTTTATTAATATCATTTATGGAGCTCTTTATCTAAATAAGTTCAACTGTTTTTATGATATTGGATATTTGATTCATACACATTTGTTCACTTTTAGTAATATTCAATCTGAAATGAACAAAAAAAATGCCGATACAACATTGGAATTTTAAGTAGTTGACTTAAATTGCAATTTTTATATATTTTTGAACAAAATAAAAACAACCAACGTGAAAATTAATGTCTAAAATGTTTCATAAAACTGAATAATGTGTGATTATTACAATAATAAAAACAATAATTCTAGGTGACTGCGGTAAGCTGCTGTTTGTGAGGAAATGTTTGTGAGGAAATGTTTGCAAGGAAATGTTTTTGAGTAAATTTTTGCGAGGATATGTTTGCGAGGAAATGTTTGCAAGGAAATGTTTGCAAGGAAATGTTTGCAAGGATATGTTTGCGAGGAAATGTTTTGTGACGCAAGCACCACAGCTTCATGGCGTTACCCACATAGAAAATTTATATTGAAAATATATAAAAAAAAATATATTTGAAATATAAAGCTATATATTTGCTAATATATATTGTCAATATATTTTAAATATGCAAATTATGGGACCGAGTAATATATTCAGTTATATTTCATTTGTGGTATTTATATATAAATTATATATTTCAAATGTGTTTTTATAATATATTTTAAATATGGAAAAGGGCTAGTATATTAAAAATATATTCAATATAATGTATTTCAAATATATTAATAATATATAAAGCTTTTTAAACAGTGTTTGTGAGTCGCAAAAGCGACGCATAACACCGCGGTGGTGTGTTATGAGTCGCTTTTACGACGCTTAACATTCGGCGGGTTGAACAAAACCAGGCCTATAATTTAGGACTACTTAGACAGCTCTTTTATGGACAAATGTTATGCTTTTAATTGAGAGAAGCTTTATCCAAATGTATTATCGTAGTATTTTAGGTTTACTAATTACACAGATTTGCTTCATTCGGGATGTAGGCCGGCCTGATATCGTTACTATAGTAGTAAAAATTCAGACTCGCGCACATATTTACAAAATAGGCTAGAATGCTGTTTGTAAAAATAGATTGAATAATTATTTTTTATTGGTAAATGTACCGTATATATTCTAATTTATACACAGTTGATCCACTTACCGTAAAATCGTGCAACTAGGCCGTATCCAAATTACTAACACTCATGTTTTGAGGTTAGGTCCAAATTAGCACTCATTTTTATTGACTTGCCTAATAATTACACATATTTAAATACTAGACGATTTCACTTATACTCTTTCTTGTTTCTTCAGCAAACATTCTACAGATACGCATATTAGGCATATTGCCCTGAGCTAGAATCGTGCAACTAGGCCGTAACCTAAATGACTAACACTCATTTTTTGAGGTTAGGTCCAAATTAGCACTAATTTTTGTTGCCTGGCCTAATAATCACACACACATTTAAACACAAGACACTTTCATGCATACTCTTTCTTATTTCTCCAGCGAAAATCCTGTAGATACGCATATATCTGTTAAGTCCACAACATATAACCTACGGACGCAGTCCTACACCCACCTATCGCTGGCACAACACTGCTCAACTGAACATAATTAAAACAATATGGCCGCATATATATGTGGAATATATTTATAATATAAATCTATTTTGTATTAGAAATGTAAATGTTAAAATATATTTTTAATATATTGAACAAATACATTTAAAATATAAATGTAAAACGTTGAATACTCTTAAACTATATTTAAAATATATTTAAAATATTATATGAAATATATTTACAAAGATATATTATAAATATAACATACAATATACACTTTAAATATATTTTAATAAATATATTCAAAATGTATTATGAGAAATACGATTAATTTATAATAAACTTATTTATTTATTTATTTATTTATTTATTTATTTATTTATTTATTTATTCATATCAACGGATACACCATTTACAAAATATGTGTTTTAAGCACATGAGCAGAATGAAAAGATAACAACAAAAAATACAAGATAAGTAACATAATGACCATGAAACAAATAAGCAGCTTTGCAACAAAATTATAACAAGAAAACAACAACGTGGCAAAAATTACAGATAATAACATTAACAAAGTATTGTACAGATAATAACAAAAAAAAAATTAATATTAATTTGGACTTCAGAAAAAGCATATGATTTTGAAAGCAACAACAACAAATATCTCCTCAAGATTTAACAAAATATAAACTATGATGACATTAAGTTCAACGTGAAAAAATAACAACAAACAACAATAAATCTATGAATGAATAACAAGAATGAAAGAGATTTAGGAAAAACAAACAAACATCATGCAGCTACAAAACAGGCATAACAAAGATCATGTTGGAGCATTTTCTTCTGAAGGAAGACAACTGTTCATTGAAGAAGTCAACTTGTGACCCGACTTCGTTTCCAAGACGCTGCAATCTGGCCAATCCACAATTGAGAAAGTAGTTAGTTGGTAAGTACAGGTGAGCAAATGTATCCGAAGATCGTGTTCCTCTCGGTATATATATATATCGGTATATATATATTCGATTTATATTTAAAATACATTATAATATATGTTCTAAAGTATAAAATTTATACATAATGCCAACTATTTTCTTTGTATATTTATACTATATTAGGAATATAGAATGGAATTATATATTTGTACAACTATATATATTAACTATATTTTGAGAAATTTTTATATATTGAAATATATTCTTAATATATTTTCATGAATAATTCTTTTATGTGGGTACGCGCGAGCATGCCATTCAACCGGGGTTTTTTCTTGGCTAAATCTTTTTCTAAATTCAGCCGGCTCGCCTGTTCTCTCGCCCCTGTCTTCCATAGGCCGTGAATGAATACGCGAGCTTCAAGACTTCAAACTTAGTACAGAATGAATAATTATCAAAGCTAAGTTTAACTTATTACTTTTAAGTAAACTTTAAAAATATGTTAGGCTAGCAGTAAATGTCAGGGGGGGCCGACTGTCTTCGCTTCTACGCTGGAAAATGTAGTAATTAATTATCAAGTTTGATTCCACCTAACGGAATCAAACAATCTGTCTCATGTTTCGAAGTGTCATGTTCCAAGAGATTAAGATACTGGTAAAAGGGATTTCTTAGTTCATATACCAGTTACAATTCAATCAATTCGTGCTCCAATCAGGTTTTTCATATATAATTTATATATTAGTTTGGAAGGTGTCAATCAAAATTAGGGTAAATAAGTGATTAGTTAAATAAGTGTAATCAAAGCTGGCTTGGGCTGTATTGCTGGTCTGGGTAAAAGGTCCGGTTCTCTGGCCCCATCACACATTTCCAATAATCCAAACAAATACTTACAATCAGAATTGCTAAGAATCATATCACAAGACCACCACACAACGCAGTTTGCGAGGAAATGTTTGCGAGGAAATGTTTGCCAGGATATTGTTTAATCTTACCAAGATAGGATCGGTGAGAAGTTTTTCAGGACGTGATAACTTGCCTTTACTTAACTATCATACTTTTTATATACAATACGGATCGAAAACCAGTTCTGTTTACATGTCATGTATATCTTCTATAAAAAAAAAAATACAATCAGTTTCTAATTTCCTACCATCACTTTCTATAACACAAGGTTTTAGCCCGGGACAGTTTTACACATTATTTCAGACTAGTCCTAAATTAATGGGCGAGACATAATTAGCGAAAAATACCTCGAGCTCTAAAACCTCGAACTCTACTATAGACCAGCTTGCTCCTATAACCCTAGATAAGCCTTAACATCAACAGTTCCTATAGTTTCTCCTCAGTCTAACACACAAATGACAATAACAAAGTTATCAGTTTGATCCTGAAAAATGTCAGAAATACAGGGGTATTAAAAACAATGATGCAAAACTAAACGGTTGGTTTAAAACAGCTTATTGTTCCATCGCAAAGTGTGTGTTTATAACTTTGTTTTAACTAGGTTATCTTTTGTCTCAGTTTAGTGCCACAAAAACTGCCAACAAATGGAACAAAACAAATAAACGCATTTTATGTTTTAGAATTCGGTTGTACTAATGCTAGTACTCAACGAAACTTTCGGACCATCTACATTGCGCGTTGGATGAGGTAATTCAAGACAACTGGACAGTGGACATGTGTCTGCCTGAAAGAGTTCGCGCCGTCCCCAGACTAAACCAGACGTTGGACTGAGTAGAGAATCAAAGTTAAGTTTGCGCGTTGTCTAAATACCTCGACAGTCAAAGCTGGCAGGATCTTCCCATACCGCAGTCCACGGGATTACACAAGCGTCGAGAAAAACGAGAAAAACAAGCGTCGAAAAAACTCGAGAAAAACAAGCGTCGAGCAATGAAGCTCACCAAGAAGTTAAAACGTACAGCATTTTGCCATAATAGCTTTAATTCATGTTAATATTCTTCGTTTTATTCAACCAATAAATAAATAAATGCCTTTATTTCTGAGCGTTTTTCAGTATAAGAACTGTTTTTTTTATAGTAACTCAGGCCAGTCAACTGAGACAAAACATTTTCAAACTTATAAACATGCTATGCTTTCCACAATCAGCTATTTGAAATCATGGTGACAGACGTACCAACCGTTAAGTTTTGTACCATTATTTTTTAATAAGTCTATATTTAGATTGTTAATAAAAACTGGACTCTGCTCTCCTTTATCGTTGGGTGTTTTATAAATAGTTCTCATTAAAGTAACTTTGTTACTGACCTTAGATACAAAGCTAAAATAAGGCATCTCACTCCATTCTATACTCGTGGTTAATTCAGGTTTTGGTTGAAATACGTTAAGATCCGACCGTATTTCAGTTGTCAATATACGTAATGGTAAAGTTTATAATATGAACTCAACAAGGCAATATCTGATCAAGTCGACCCAAGTACATGGAACAGCCACGCCTTGTAACATAACTTACTCATATTCACGTTACGCTAGACAAATCTACACCGTTTGCTACCTTGGTGACAAAGACATGTGGTTACGGATTGGTGATTTGGAATCGTGCTTTTGTGCTAGTCGTTTAACACTAACCTAATACAATTTTATTTTAATAACATTTTAAACACATATTGTTAACAACTTAAAGTTAGTGAACAACAGTTAAACTAAATTATAACTAAAGGTTTACTTTTAAAACACATTTCGTTAAATCACCCATACTTGGTAAAACCAGTCGAAATCGACGGTTACTGTGTCCAAAAAATGTAGTAGTGGAAATATCTGTACTTTTTATAACAAGTAAACTTTTGATACCAGACAAGATAACTTGGATAACAGTTCCTACCGTATAAGTGTCGTCGTTGGTCCTTCTAGGTATTTGGGAGCAACAATATTTTTGAAAACTAAATGCAAACATCATGTCTCAAGAATGAGCTACAGTGTTTGAAAAATAGGTATCTCAAACATTCAATGGGAACCAATGACGTTTCTGCATAATCTTTGCCAATCTGGCCTTTTATAACATACTTTACCATTCTGTTCATATAGTAAGGCTAATGGCAGCTTATATTAATCAATAATTTATCAAAGCAACAGTAAAATAGTTCATACAAAACATTGTTGTGTAATAAATCTGTAGCGCTATCTGTGCAAACAATCAAGTAAAATACAATAGCAACAGGCCACTTAATCAAGGACACTGGTGTAAAACCCTTCGTGCATTAATTTACTGACTTCACAGCAATGTTATTTATATGTAAATTTTAGTCTTTGTTCATATTATATTGCTAGATATACTTTTAAATTACTTATTTGTTCGTGTGAATATTATTCAATAAATATAAAATTTTATTTTAAACGACTCAATATAAATGTATAGATACTAGTAGTTTAACCTTTACCAGACAATAAATATAAGATTTTTCACAATGGCTATCCATTTAAAAAAGTCACGTTTGTAAATTTAGGCTCAATTGGTCTGCCCTAGGTCATGTCTTAGAATTGATAATGACTCGTGACTATGTTTAGATAAACTGTACCGTCATGGTTTTTAATTATTTAAACATAGTTCATAAAATATGAAGCGATTAAGAAATCATAACGAACTAAAACGTGTTTTCCTCGTTTTAAATTTAACAGTCATCTATAAATATGAAAATTCTCTGTAATTGTCATAGAACAAACCTGATCTAGTTTTAATAAGTATTCCATTATTTTCAAACCCAAATTACAATTTAAACCTTTCAAAGGCTCTACCGATTACAATACAAAAAATACTTATGGGTATCGATGTTCGATACAAAGTGTTTGTCCTGTGACAAATAACTCGATCTGAAACTCATCAGACTGAGTGTATGGTCATGGCCATTTGCCTAATAGATCCATCGATTGTGAGATGAAATACTGAAACCGTATATCTCTATGTGTACATTTGGCTACGTTTCAAATTTACAAAACAAACAATGATAAATAATAGTACTGTACTAAATCTATCAACAACGGGTTATAGCTGTGAAGATTGTTTAATACAATACAATATAGATTTCAATCCATCTTATAGATAAAATAGACCAGACAGAAAAAAAGCTTACTACTAATATCCACATTCCTTATCGTGCTTTTCAACAATATCTCCTTTGATATCTAAGATTGTCTCCCTACTTATCCTGATTTGTAAAATTTAAGTAAAAGTATCTAAATCAAGAGTTTAAGAAATTCCAGTAAAATTTTGGAAATAATTAAGAATAAACGTCGTTACGTTTACTTTAAAGGCATAGGCATATTTTACAATGTAGGGTCAATAAATTATTACTGTAGTAAAAGTCAAATTGGGAAACATTTTAGGTAATTTCTTAAGCGGTAAATTTGTCTATAATGGCAGCCACAGTACCTATGCCACCATTACGTAGGCCTGCAGAAGTCTTAAGATTACTTCGAAGTATCACACGACTGGACTCATGTACAGGCCAATCAGTCTAGGCTAATTATTAGATCTACTTATCATAAGCATAGCTATATTACATGCCAGACAATAAATTATAACTTTAGATTTAAGGTACGTGTTATTAAATCAAATCAAATCAAAATTTTCTTTTATTTCGTATAAAATAATCATATTTTGCATTTTTTACAAAATATCATATTACAATAGAAGTATAACTGAATATCTTAAAAATATACGAAATTAAACCCACATGGGAGAACCCGTGCGTGGGAGTTAGTCGTTTTATATTGTAATAAGAAAGAATAGAAACTTTGATCATAGTAAAAAGAAAAAAAAACATCTAATTACTGGCATGATTCATAGCGAAACATCCCTGGCATGAAACATCCCTCCCGCATACACACACAAGCACACACACACACACACACACCAACTCACGCACGCACACACATACGCGGGTACACGCATGCACACGCTGTATCCGCTGTCACCTATTGTCTGTATATGGCAACTAATAATCTAGTAGCTCCATCCCTACCAATGAGTTTGAGCCAGTGAACAATGTGTTTTTGGTACGTTGTAACATGGTGGAAGTAAATATTTACTTCCACCATGCGTTGTAATTGAGTGTCTGTCGTAGTATCGTAAGTCTAGTGGAAGGTTAGAGTAAACGATGTGTGCAGCATAGTAGCAATTAGTTGTAGAAAATATCTTTGTAAGTCTGGGTAAGCGTATGCCCGTATGCCTTAGCCTAGTGCATGTAGAGTATTTTCCCAAATTTACGGAAGGTAATTAAAGGGACGTCAAATAACACTTAAAACATGTATTTAACCTAATACTGTTAACTCACAAGACTGTATATCTACATAAAAGATGGTAAAAGGGGATAAATTTCTATTGAACACTAAATCATGATCAGACCAGTAGGTGAATCATTCGCCTAGATACATTTGCTAAGAGACTTATTTGTGTTATTACTTTGACTGTTATCACGTATTTTAAAACCCCAAAATATTAAATTTGTCATCTTTAGCGAGTCTTGAATTATGAAGAAAGATCTCAATACCTTACTGTACTAAACACATTTTAGTAAAATAGTTTACTATGTTCAGTAATTCCATCAAATATTTTAATTTAGATTATAAAAACACTATTTCCATGTGTAGCTTGACATACGTCTTTTATTTTTTGAAATATTTAAATTGCATTTAGATAAAACGGTTTATAATTAATACATCAGTCGTGGTTAGTTTAGTTGTCTGAGAAACCCAAATTGTCCATTACAGGTTGATTAGATATCAAGTTACAGACGTCCTGACAGTCTTAATGGGCTTCCCACTCAGACAACTGACAGTAAACTGCTTCAAGGAACATAACAGTCAGGTATGATTGGCATTCTGTCTACTGTCTTACTGCTTTTTCGTCATACTGCTTTAAAACAACTGTTTTTGACACATGCGTTGAGATTCAAAAGTTCTTCTTTTTAGTCTTTGGATAATTATTATCTGTTTTGATTATTATTATCGTACTAGTACTAATAAGATCAGTGTTGATAATACTTTGATTCGAGGTAGTCATACATCAATTAAAATTCATTCGGTTGTAAATAATCGAAACATTGTTGTTATCGAAACATTCATTGTTGTATTGTTATTATTATTTTTGCCTTAGTTTCTCGTACACCACTGGTGAGTGACAAGTGTGAGTGACACGATGGACGAAGTTAGATAGTAGGCATAACGATCCATATCGAAATGTAATAGAAAAAGCCCAAAATAACAGTTTACAGTACCGGCGTATGTTTCTAATATTAAGTGCGTTTTGTATTTTAGGGTGTTGAAAATGTCCGGAACCAACATTATATCTGGTGAGTGGTTAAAGAAAAACAACTGATATTTTGTGTACGGATATACTATGGTTTTACCTATCTTTGGTGCCTTATGACATTTTTTACCACTTATAGGGAACGTCCTGTGGAGGATGCAGTAAAATGTTTTTAATAGAAGCCTATGGTAAATGATACATCATTTTAAAGGCCATTTTTTTCTGAGTAAGGAGCCACAAGTTTCGTCTCAAAAGGACCACCCTAGCGAAAATGGCGACTGTTTGAAGTTTTTGAAAATAATTGAAAGCTTAATTGGTATTTCTGTTAGAAATAAGTTTAGTAAAACAACACAAAAAATTTAGTTAAATGTTTTTTTTTCAGTCATTTTTCAGTTCAACACGTGATAAACTACTGTACTTCGTAACTGGCTTGTATAAGCATTTAAAGGAAACAAATACGGACTATTTAAATAGCAATGTTTTTTAAATTTAAAACAGTCGCCATTTTTGCTAGGGTGGTCCTCTTGAGATGAAACTTGTGGCTCCTTACTCAGAAAAGAATGGCCTTTAAAATGATGTATCATTTACCATAGGCTTCCATTAAAACTTTTTACTGCATCCTCCACAGGACGTTCCCTATAAGTGGTAAAAAATGTCATAAGGCACTAAAAGATAGGTATAACCATAGTATATCCGTGCACAAAATATCAGTTGTTTTTCTTTAACCACTCACCAGATATAATGTTGGTTCCAGACATTTTCAACACCCTGTATAAAGGGAATTGAAGGCGAATTTAGGGTCATCATATTTCTACGACAACCGTGCCCAAACCGAATGTTTGTTTTGTAGAACAACCGATTGATTCAAACCACAATGATTGGTTGAAGTGATTAACTTAACAATGGATAGTTATGAATGAACCGAAGTTGTGAATGAACCGAAGTTGTGAATGTGCAACAGCTGATTGTTTCAAGAGTCAAGCTGGAAGAAACATTTGAGGTTATGAAGACACAGTACGTAAATGTTACTTTTCTTTTTATATAAATCTAAGTTTTTTTGACAGTATAACGAAAAATATGGTTCGTCACTCGAAACAAAAGTGTCTTTTTAATTGTCGCTCAATTCGGCTTCGCCTCGGCAGTTAAACTGGAGCCCGTATAAAAAAGATTCACTTTTGATCCTAGTGACGAAATATACAATATTTGAAATCAAACTAATAATAACTTGACTAATATTTTGTAATTTGTCTTTCACATTTTAGTATTTATATATTCATTACACAACCTTTTCATGAGACTTAATCGTTGATAACTAGGCTCAACTAAACTAAAAAACGTTTTTACAGTTATTAAAGCGGAAAAAATATTAACAAAAGCTGCTTAAGTATCCATATAGTGTGAATTATGTTTGTCCATGTAAAACACCCTTTAGCCTGTAAAACTAATAGTATATATTAATAACTTAAAAATATCAATAAGCACGTACTATATATTTTAGTAACAAGGCACGTAATAACAAATGAACTGTTTGAATGCACGAAATATAGCTATATATAGAATACAATGAAATATTGCTAAAATCGTAAAAAAATATCATAACCGCATTGGCCAATTGAAAGCCCAATTGTCTTAAATCAATAAATCTTCCTGTAAAAACTTTTTTTTTGTTTCCATTGTTGGTCATTCGGGGAAAATTTAAGTTTACAACCTGTGTTTTAACATACAATGGATGTAAAACAGAAATATTAGCTTCAATGAGCTATTTTGTGATAATGTTTAATACGAAAAAAGTACCTATAATGAAAAAAACAAAAAAATATAATACGCTTATTATGTTA
This sequence comes from Macrosteles quadrilineatus, assembly GCF_028750875.1. Lineage (NCBI taxonomy): Eukaryota > Metazoa > Arthropoda > Insecta > Hemiptera > Cicadellidae > Macrosteles > Macrosteles quadrilineatus. The sequence continues at coordinate 39,156,493 of NW_026542599.1, forward strand.
TACGGTGCTTAAAAATAATGTTGAAGGTACCAAAATGTAAGCTGATATTTTGTAACAAATATTTATATTTCAAGTGTACAAAAACTGTGTGAAATACAAATGTAACGTTACAAACTATTTATGACTGTAGTTTTTTGCTATAACTAAAGGATACAAATATCTTTCATGAAATTATGAATTTTACTATTTTTACATAAACACAGAATAATCGTTTAAAATAAAAATACACTTTATTGTAACCGAAATGTATAATAAGTGGATGTTTAGAAAATTCTTTGTATAATTTTAAGGTTATTACTTTTTATTTTACTATGTACTATTTTAACACGTAGCTTTTACGTACGGTATTTAATATATTTGCAAATAAGCATTACCATTATTTAAATTCCCACTTCCCTGGTAATCACTTCCTATAAATCTGACGCATCAGAGACAAGTTAATATTCACAACACGTTATGAAAGTTATGCATCACTAGATGACTTTCTTGTCTCAACTCCTAGAATTATGGGAATAATGTGACTTAGCCAAACGTATGATCACATTATAGTGGGAAAATGGGTCTCTTCAGTTCCCACACCTATTAGAATGTTCTAGATACAAATTTAAAATGTTAATTAAATGGGACTCTTAATAATTAATGTGGTTAAAATTCCTCTAATGTTGATAATACAAATGGTTTCGTTACAAACTGGTATAACGCAACCATTATAATTATCAAATTCAGACCCATTTAAACAACCTAAATAATATTTTATCTTGATAATTGAAAGGCTACCCGTTCGAAAAATCATTATTATTTGATTACGTCTAATAAATAAACTAAAATACTTGCAAAACGTAAAGATTCTATAAAATACCAACTAGAAAAGAACTTAATTGAAAACTTCCAACTTACACATTGCCTATCGAGTCAAATCACCGTTATGTGACACACACTCTGCGATCTATCATAGAAATCTAAAAAAAATAATAAAAATATTCTTAACTTCTATTTTAGCATATTTAACCTTCAAGTGGATAAGGCTCTCCTGAAGAAATTTAAGATCATAAAATCACCATACAAATACCAAACAATAATTGAATAAAAATTTTCAAACAGAGACAATCTGGTGTTGTACTTTATTAGTTTATATTTATTTTTTGATCTTAGGTTTAAATCAGGATTTTATAATTGACTATAGTCAATGGTTATATGCAAAATTGTCTATTATCTTAAACATTTACAAATAGATTTATATAGTTTAATCAATTTTCATTCAATATTTTACATATAATATAAGTTAATGTTTTTATCCTGATCTTACTTCAATGAAAAGAACCAATGCTTTTACGACTAAGCAGGTTTAACAGTTTTTGTGTATAGAAACATCTATCAGTCTTTACTTGTCAGTCTTTACTACTAAAAATATAAATACATTACTTGTTTTTTTTACAAAACTAACCATATTTATATTGAGTGATTAATTAGAGAACCTCCAGAACCAAAAGTGATTCTATTGACAAGAATATACTTCTTGAGGCTTTTGATCATTATATGTTAGGTTATGTACATAGTTTAACTTAAAAGACTAGAACCATTTTTTTGAAATGCTTTGCTTATTGGATATAGTATGTTTGCTTTTCCTAGGTAATTTATTTGTAGATCAGTCTTGAGCAGATGTAAAGCTGACGTTTTATCGTGTCAACCTAAAGCGATTAGGATTATGCAAAGACAATTTGTAGGTTTTTATGTTTTTGTTTTTCTTGATTGTAAAGTAAGTCAGCTATCAATTATAATTTTATTTAAATCACAAATACCGTCCTAATAAAAATATCGCAATACTTTATATGTATGTATATTGGTATATACGTGGCATTTATATTGTTATAAAAAAAATCTACTGGTTGTTAGGAAAAATCTAATGATGTTGCTAGAAACAATTTACTCCTATCAAAACTATGTTTATACTGTAAATCAATTTCTGTGTTAAATAACTTTATTGGTATAAATAGGTATTTAAATCAGGAGTTGTTCTTACATAGTTAAAGAAAATAAAGAGTCATTCATTACTCTTAAATCTTTTGAAAAATTAATTCTAAACTATATATTTTAATCAACTGAATAATAAAGTTAATTAAATAAACTTGACCATCAAAGATTGAATCCGTTACAGCATTATTTACCTTGAAATACCAACCGCAAGAGATAAATTATATTCCACCGGAGACCTATTTATCAGAATTACAACATTTACTTACTGAAATGAAATCTCATTACGTATACCCTTGGGTGCAATTCGGCAATTAAATGTATATTTCCTTGCAATATTTATCATTCCGATATTCGTTCTTACTTTCTTTTGTATGTGTATTTTTATTGTATTTGAAGCTAATGTATTTCTTGAAGAAACTATAAATACATATGTGTGTCGATTGTCTAATGTCAACATGTGATAGGGACCAATTAAAATTGATTAGTGATTAAGAATCTTAATTATCTATAATTATATGATTTATAAAAATTGTGTTTGAATGCATGATACGTAAAACGTTTAAATCTATTTGTACAACAGTTATCTTAATCCAAAAATTATAATAAAAAAAACCTAAATTTAATATAAGCTGTTGCCTCTTTAAATTGAATACCTAGGACTCTAATAAGAACTTAATTCACATACCTAATCTGTGATCTTAATAATTACATAAAAAAGTAAAGATTACATGATTACCATAGCAATTGTAACCTCAAAAAGCTCATGCCTTCTGAATTACGTTGCGTTTACATAAAATATTATGTAAAACAATCCCTAACATTGACCTCCAACAGCATAATTGTTATAAAAATATAAAAACCATTCAAAACAGTATCTTTAATTTCTTAGTTGTTTAGAATTGTTTAGACTCTAGTTTCAGACTTTCTAGTTGTTTGGTAATTCCTTATTTGAATTGGTTGTGACTTATTTTTAATAATACATTGTGAGCACCCCTTTGTTTAGGGGGGTAGGATCTTGTTATCTCTCACTACTTGTGGTGCTGAGGTGAGCAAGCGGCAGAGGCGGAGTGAGCTAGCGCAACTAGTCGGCTTATTAGTGGCGCTATCCTGGATCTCGGGTATCCTGGACCTTCCAGGCAGTCATGGACATTGTCAGTGAAACAGATATTTGAGAGACGGTGAGATATACGTTGCAATGCACGGTGTATGTACATTTAACAGGTTCACTACCATCCATCACACCCCTTTGTATATTATTAATATTGGACCCTGACACCCAGTATTAGAGGTTTCAAACAATCGTAATTATAGCTGTTAACAGGTTGGTAAAAGTTTTACAAAACATTATTTTTACTATATCAGTTTTTACCCTTTTCCATGGTTAAATATGACATGTTACGGTGACGAGCATAAAGCATTAGTAGGCCCATGTTTGGTATGGGTATGTATCTATATAGTTATTTAATATTTAGGTTACCAGAAATATTAATTACAAATTTGCATTGAGTTTTGTATTGAATAATTTAGAATTTAGAGGCTTAAATTACTCAGTATTTCTAAAATATTCGTTAACATAGTTTTGTTAATCAAAACGAAAATAATTGGTTTAATTGAATAACCAAACGTTACAGGATTACTTTAGCACATTTTTTCACGTCGGAAACACTGAAAAACAACTGTTACAAAACAATTAAAACTGAACTGCTTTAGCCGTTACTGTCATAATAATGAACATAATAACGTACTGTTATTGTTTTAACGGTCGCCCTAAAAACTGTTTGTGTTATCTCACGTAACTAAATATTTTTTTACTTTACATCGGGGATAAAATTCCACATGTTTACCTTACCGGTAATTTAGTTTCATTAATCCAGATTGTTCAGGCTTTGTTACCATTCCTGCTGTTTCTAAGCGCTTTAATACCATACTTGCATTTTTTTTTTTTTTTTTTTTTTTTTGAGTAAGGTAATTAGCCTTGATATCGTACGTTGGTCGAGCTTCCTGTTTCAATTGTAAGTAGACGCATTTTACCTATATATGGCTAAAAATACTCTTGTATCTGGAGGTTGACCCATACGTCATCTGGTCTGTTGTTATTTTGTGTTTTCTTATTTCCTGTCCAACCCCACTGCTTGTAGCCAGTGTCACCCAAAAATAGTATCCAAAACATTGTCTACAATTAAGTACCCTTAAAAAGTATAGTAAATCGTTGGTGTTTGCGTAGGAAGACTAGACAAACGCTCTTGGGCACATATTTCACCTATATAATGTTGTAGCTGTGTATTGAAAATCCTTCCATGTGTATTCGGTTTCTCGACAATGCCATACGGCGATGTATAAATGACTTAACCTGTATCCAACTCCATTTGGACTGGATTTAACTCTAAAAAAACATATATAAGTTGTTTTGCTTTATTGCTTTTTTCAACTAGTAACTTAACTGACTTTCTTCTTGGCTATGACCCATCCTATTCTCTTCGGTAAACCATTGTTATGAACCTATGTGACCCGGTTTTGTTTGTTTTGACCAGAAATATTAAATCTCTATCATTGGCATCAATTTTGGTTTTAGAACAACGTCATGGAATGATTCACTTGTTTTTTTTTTACAGTTGTATCCTTGCTCTAAAATCATCATCATTGATTCCTCGATTAACTGTATGCGTAAAGGTGTGTTAGATATAGCTTTACCACAACTGTAAAAAGAAAAACCAAAATCTGTTGTTACTTTTTGGAGTTGATAAGAATATATTTACACCGTTTCCAATGGGTCCTGTACTCTTGATAAAAATCCATGGTGCAGTGTCCATGTACTCGGCTAAGGGTAAACTTAACCTGATAGTAGCTCTACTAGATCTGAGTAGGTCTTACCAAACGGGTCTTCAGGTGCACACCAAATTATAAAAATTCTAATTTAGTGTAGGAGTCAAGGCGTAAAGAAGACTTGGGAAGGGGTGACTGACAAAGCTGAAGTAAGTGAATGGTACACCTGATAGACTCTGTTGGTCGTACTGCCTTGTTACAGATGTTTATCTAGATCAACTACAGTTTTTTTTCTAATTCGTAACTAATCTTTTACTTAGTTATTCCATGTCACTTCTGTATCCAACTTCTTCATCAAGTAATTCTTATGTGATTTAAATCTATCTTCAGTTGATTAAACTCAAATATTTTCCAGTTATCTTCCAAAACATTTACTCTGTTTTGTAAAAGGTCTTTAAGTGTAGCGGTTATATCATATAATAGTCTGTTGTCTGCGTTCTTAATATGGCCTCTTACAATGGCTTGTACTTTTTTCATTCTGCCATCGTAGCAATGTTTTGAAATATTTCCATTTTGTAGTGGGCTAGTGAACATATAATGAAATTATAAAAGAAGATTATAAGAACATATAAAAACCGATGATAAATTTAAGGCAATTAAGTCTAGTTTTTCCAATTTTTTACAATGCGCTTGAAACGTACATATCTATTTATTCAAAAATGAAAGTAAAAGTTCTTTGACACGAAAATGTAAATAATTAACATTTGAAATAAACGTAGTAAGTACAGAAGTGAAATATGCAACATCATCTATTCAATTAATTGAGATAGAAATGTTTATCTGATGGTTGTACTAAGCCATTGTTGATTTCATAAATTATTATTTGGAGTAGTATAACAATAATCAGTGGCCAAAAAAATAAGTCGAAGTTCAATAAACGATTTAAAAGCATATAAAAAAGTAAAGGAAATAATCATTTGATCGTTTTTAATCATGTGAACCTCTTAATGCAAGTAATTTTCTTGTTAGGTCCAAAAAGATCTGATAGATTCTATCCCGGTTGATTACAGACACCGAACTACTCCTAATGCATCAGTGGCTTACCTAATGTTTTATGCATCCAGACAAGTTAAAGCAAAGTACTGGTAATTTATACCACTTAACTTTCTTACTCGTTCTCAATATTATTATTTATTAGTTGTTCACGTATTAGATTTATGGCAGGAATTTGATAATATTTCATCCATGTGTGTTGCTCATGACTTGTTTAGGATGAGATTCTTTTTAGGATAGTAGTTATTTAGTTTTACAATCTAAGATGTTAGTAACTATACATTATTAGTTTATTTAATAGTAAGACTTTATATTTTATATTTATTTTGATGAAGTCATTATTTTGGTGAAGAACAATAGATTATTTTAGAATTTCTATATAAGGTGATTAAGGCAATAACAATGAATTAACTAAACCATAACGAAACACGGTACAAATAGCATACAATATTTACCCTGGTAAAGGGGAATATTGTCCTAGACTGGTATTTTTTGTGCGATAAAATGAACTTATTATTTTAAATAGCCCAAACAAATTATGGAAATAAAATATAATGGAAACAATAATCCATGTCACCAAAAGGTTTTGCAGTATTTTCATTATTTGGATAAAACTGCTGGGAATTTAATATCTTGTCTTTGTGAGTAAAATGTCATGACAATGTTGTGCAATAATTAAGACAAAGGAGCCGTACACAACAAAGGATCGTGTTTTTTAAACTCTCGACAAATAAATGTCACAATGGGCTTCCCACTCAGACAACTGACAGTAAACTGCTTCAAGGAACATAATAGTTTATGATAATTGAGATTCTGGCTACTGTCTTACTGATTCGAGGTCGTCATAAATCAATTAAAATGCATTCGGTTGTAAATAATCGAAATATTCATTGTTGTATTGTTATTATTTTTGCCTTAGTTTCTCGTACACCACTGGTGCGTGACAAGTGTGAGTGACACGATGGACGTAGTTAGTTAGTAGGCATAACGATTTGTATCGAAATGTAATAGAAAAAGCCGAAAATAACAGTTTACAGTACCGGCGTATGTTTCTATTGTTCAGTGCGTTTTGTATTTTTATCAAATTAGTTAAGAGAACAGATGGGTTTTTATTGAGTAGTGTATATATATAAAGGGGATTAAATGCAAATTTAGGGTCATCATATTTGTACGACAACCGTGCCCAAACCGAATGTTTGTTTTGTAGAACAACCGATTGATTCGAACCACTATGATTGGTTGAAGTGAGCAACTTAACAACCGATAGTTATGAATGAACCGAAGTTATGCATGTTGTTTAAAGAAACAAGCCGAAAGAAATATTTGAGGTTATGAAGACACAGTACGTAAATATTACTTTTCTTTTTATTTGAATCTAAGTTTTTTTGCTGTATGACGAAAAATATAGTTAGGCACTGGAAAAAAGTGCCCTTTTAATACTCGCTCAATTCCCAACCTTGGCTTCGCCTCGGCAGTTAAACTGGAGCCCGTATTAAAAAGATTCACTTTTGATCCTAGTGACGAAATATACTATATTTGAAATCAAACAAACAATGACTTGACTAATATTTCTTAATTTGTCTGTCACATTTTAGTATTTATATATCCATTACACAATATTTTCACGAGACTTAATAATTGATAGCTAGGCTCAACTAGGGAAAAGCCCGTTTTATATTTATTAGGGCGGAATAAATATAAACAAAAGCAGCTTAATTATCCATATAGTGCGAATTACGTTTGGCCAAGTAAACTAGCTTTTAGCCTGTAAAACCAGTAGTATATACACAACTTAATACGTATTATTAAATTAAAAATATCAATACGCACGTACTAAACATTCTAGTAATCAGGCACGGAAAAACAAATGCACCGTTTCAATAAACGAAATCTTGCTTAAAGCTTAAATCCAATGATGAATTTGAATTGTAAAAAAATATTATAACCGCATTGGCCAATTAAACCCCCTATTGACTAATACAATAAATCTTCCTGTAAAAACCTTTTTTTGTTTCCATTGTTGGCCATTCGGGGAAAATTTTAGTTTACAACCTGTGTTTTAACATACAATGGATGTAAAACAGAATGATCTAGCTTCATTGAGCTATTTTGTGATAGTGTTCAATACGCAAAGAGTACCAATAATAAAAAAAAAATATATATATTAATATGCTTATTATGTTATACGGTGCTTAAAAATAATGTTGAAGGTACCTAAATGTAAGCTGATACTTCTTAAACAAATATTTATATTTCAAGTGTACAAAAAACTGTGTGAAATACAAATGTAACCTTACAAAATATTTATGACTGTAGTCTTTTGCCATAAATAAAGGATACAAATATTTTGTAATATTTGTATGAAATTAAGAATTTTACTACTTTTTGATAAACACAGAATAATCGTTTAAAGTAAAAATACACTATCTTATAACTGAAATGTATAATTAGTAGAGGTTTAAACAACTTTTTAAACCTTTTAAAGGTTATTGTTTTTAATTATTGTTTTATTATTTACTATTGTAACTTGTGGTTTTTTCTGTATTTAGTGTATGAAGCAAATAAACATTACCTATATCACCTTTATTTAAATTTCTACTACTTCAGTAATCACTTTTTATGAATCTGACACTCAGAGACGAGTAAATATTCACAACACGTTATGCAAGTTATGCATTACTAGGTGACTTTCTTGTCTCAACTCCCAGAATTATGAGAATAATGTGACTTAGCCAAACATATGATCTCATTATAGTGGGGAAATGAGTCTATTAAATTCCCACACCTATCAAAATGTCCTAGATACAAATTGGACATTTTAATTAAATGGGACTCGTATTAATTAATGTGGTTAACATGCCTGTATAACGCAACCATTTTAATTATCAAATTTAGACCCATTCAAACAACCTAAATAATATTGTATCTTGATAATTGGAAGGCTCGAACAATTATTATTATTTGATGACGTCTAATAAATAAACTAAAATACCTGCAAAACGTAAAGATTTTATAAAATACCGACTAGAAAAGAACTTAATTGAAACCTTCCAACTTACATATTGCCTATCGAGTTAAATCACCGTTATGTGACACACACTCTGCGATCTATCATACAAATATAAAAAAATACAAAAAAATTCTTAACTTCTATTTTAGCATATTTAACGTTCAAGTGGATAAGGCTCTCCTAAAGAAATTTGAGATCATAAAATCAACCATACAAACACCAAACAATAATTGAATACAAATTTTCAAACAGAGACAGAAATTTCAGACAGAGTCTTTACTTAACATTACTTGTTTTTTTACAAAACTAACCATATTTATTTTGAGTGATTAATTAGAGAACCTCCAAAACTAAAAGTGATTCTATTAACAAGAATATACTTCTTGAGGTATTTGATCATTATATGTTATTTTATGTACATAGTTAAACTAAAAAGACTAGAAAAAGTTTTTTGAAAAGCTTTGCTTATTGGATGTAGTATGTTTGATTTTCCTAGGTAATTTATATGTAGATCAGTCTTGAGCAGATGTAAAGCTGACGTTTTACCGTGTCAACCTAAAGCGATTAGGATTATGCAAAGACGATTTGTATGTTTCTATGTTTTTGTTTTTCGTAATTATAAAGTAAGTCAGGTATAAATTATAATTTTATTAATTCCCAAATACCGTCCTAACAAAAAAATCGCAATACTGTATATGTATGTATATTGGTATATACGTAGCATTTATAGAGTAAAAAGAAAAACTACTGGTTGTTGGAAAAATCTAATGATATTGCTAGAAACAATTTACTAATATCAAAACGATGTTTATACTGTAAATCAATTTCTGTGTTAAATAATTTTATTGGCATCAATAAGTATTTAATACAGGAGGTGTTCTTACATAGTTAAAGAAAATAAAGAGTCATTCATTACTCTCAAATCTATTTAAAAATTATTTCTAAACTATATATTTTAATCAACTGAATAATAAACTAATTAAATAAACTTGACCATCAAAGATTGGATCCGTTACAGCATTATTTTCCTTGAAATACCAACCGCAAGAGATAAATTATATTCCACAGGAGACCTATTTATCAGAATTACAACATTTACTTACTGAAATGAAATCTCATTAAGTATACCCTTGGGTGCAATTTGGCAATTAAATGTATATTTTCTTGCAATATTTATCATTCAGATATTCGTTCTTACTTTCTTTTCTATGTGTATTTTTATTGTAGTTGAAGCTAATGAATTTCTTGAAGAAACTATAAATACATATGTGTCAATTGTCTTATGTCAACATGTGTAAATCATATAGTTATATGATTTATGAAAATTTTGTTTGAATGCATGATACGTACATTTTTTAAAATTCTATTTGTACAACAGTTATACAGTTAGTTAACAAAAACTTATAAAGAATAAAAAAACTCAAATTAATATAAGCTGTTACCTCTTTAAATTGAATACCTAGGACTCTATTAAAACTTAATTCAAATATCTAATCTGTGAGCTTAATAATTATATTACAAAATTAAAGATCATATGGTTACCATAGCAATTGTAACCTTCAAAAGCTCATTCTTTCTGAATTACCTTGCGTTTACATAAAATATTATGTAAAACAATCCCTAAAATTGACCTTCGACAGAATAATTGTTATAAAAATATAAAAACTATTCAAAACAGTATCTTTCATTTCTAAGTTGCTTAGACTAGTTTAGACTTTAGTTTTAGACTTTCTAGTTGTTTGGTAATTCCTTATTTGAATTGTTTGTGACTTATTTTTAATAATACATCGTGAACACCCCTTTGTTTAGGGGGGTTGGATCTTGTTATCTCTCACCACTTGTGGTGCTGAGGTGAGCAAGCGGCAGTGGCGGAATGAGCCAGCGCAACTAAACTAGTCGGCTTATCAGTGGCGCTATCCTGGATCTCGGGTATCCTGGACCTTCCAGGCAGTCATGGACATTGTCAGTGAAGCAGAGTCTTGAGAGACGGTGAAATGTACGTTGCAATACACGGTGTATGTACATTTAACAGGTTCACTACCATCCATCACACCCCTTTATATATTATTAATATTGGACCCTGACACCCAGTAGTAGAGGTTTCAAACAATCGTATGTATAGCTGTTAACAAGTTTGTAAAAGTTTTACAAATACTTATTTTTCATTATATCAGGTTTTTACCCTGTTGCATGGTTAAATATGACATGTTACGTTAACGAGCAGAAAGCATTAGTAGGCCCATGTTTGGTAAGTTATAGGTATATATCTATATAGTAGAAATGTTTTTTTAATTACAAATTTTGCGTTGAGTTTTGTATTGAATAATTTAGAATGTAGAGGCTTAAATTACTCAGTATTTCTAAAATATTCGTTATCATAGTTTTGCTAATCAAAACGAAATTAATTGGTTTAATTAAATAACCAAACGTTACAGGATTATTTTAGCACATTTTTTCACGTCAGAAACACTGAAAAACAACTGTTACAAAACAATTAAAACTGAACTGCTTTTGCCGTTACTGTCATAATAATGAACACAATAACTTACTGTTATTGTTTTAACGGTGGCCCAAAAAACTGTTTGTGTTATCTCACGTAACTAAATATTTTTTTACTTTACATAGGGGATAAACATTCCACATGTTTACCTTAACGGTAATTTAGTTTCAGTAATTCAGAATGTTCAGGATTTGTAATCATTCCTGCTGATTTTAAGCGCTCTAATACCATACCTGCATTGTTTTCCTATTTTTGAGTGAGGTAATTAGTCTTGATATCGTAAATTGGTCGAGCTTCCTGTGCCAATTGTAAGTGGATGCATTTTACCTATATATGGCTAAAAATATTCTTGTATTTGGAGGTTTATCCGTACGTTATCTGGTCTGTTGTTACTTTATGTTTACTTCTTTCCAGTCCAACCCGCTTGTAGCCAGTCTCACCCGAAAATAGTATCCTAGACATTGTCTACAATTAATTACCCTTAAAAAGTATAGTAAATCGTTGGTTTTTGTGTATGAAGAATAGACAAACGCTCTTGGGCACGTACTTCACCTATATATGTTTTAAGTTTGTAGCTGTGTATTGAAAATCCTTCCATGTGTATTCGGTTTCTCGACAATGCCATACGGTGATGCATAAATGGCTTAACCTGTATCCAACTCCATTTGGACTGGATTTAACTAAAAAAAACATAAATAAGTTTTTTTTGCTTTATTGTTTTTTTTTTCAACTAGTAAATTAAATGAGTTTCTTCTTGGCTACGACCCATCCTATTCTCTTCGACAAACCTTTGTTATGAACCTATGTGACCCGGTGTTTTGCATGTGTAACATTTTTCTGAAGCAAACTTACGTTTGTTTACGTTTGTTGCTATAGTTGTGTGCCGCAGCGGTAGAATCTTCGTCTCGGTCAGTCAAAAGGTGAAGGATTAGTTTTATTTGGTATACAAATAATTATTTTAAAATCTTGTGAACAGTAACCTTTTGTAAATTCTATGTTTGTTTTGACCAGAAATCTTTCATCTCTATAATTGGCATCAATTTTGGTTTTAGAACAACGTCATGGAATGATTCACTTGTTTTTTTTTACAGTTGTATCCTTGCTCAAAAATCATCATCATTGATTCGTCGATGAACTGTATGCGTCAAAGTGTGTTGGATATAGTTTTACTACAACTCTCAACAGAAAAACCAAAATCAGTTGTTACTTTTTGGATTTGATAGAATATATTTACACCGTTTCCGATGGGTCTTTGGTGCAGTGCCCATGTACTCGGCAAAGAGTAAACTTAACCTGATAGTAGCTCCACTAGATCTGAGTAGGTCTTACCAAACGGGTCTTCAGGTGCACACCAAATTATAAAAATTCTAATTTATTGTAGGAGTCAAGGCGTAAAGAAGGGTATATACGTTATCCTTAAACTGCAGTCCATGTCCATATAAATGCATAAACATCTCTAGGCACCTGATAAGATTCTTGTTGGGTTTAGTCATCTTGGAAAGGGGTGACTGACAAAGCTGAAGTAAGTGAATGGTACACCTGATAAACTCTGTTGGTCGTACTGCCTTGTTACAGATGTTTATCTAGATCAACTATATTTTTTTCTAATTCGTAACTAACCTTTTACTTAGTTATTCCATGTCACTTATGTATCTAACTTCTTCATCAAGTTATTCTTATGTGATTTAAATCTATCTTCAGTTGATTAAACTCAAATATTTTTCAGTTATCTTCCAAAACATTTACTCTGTTTTGTAAAAGGTCTTTAAGTGTAGCGGATATATCATATAATAGTATGTTGTCTGCTTTCTTAATATGGCCTCTTACAATAGCTTGTTCTTTTTTTCATTCTGCTATCGTAGCAATGTTTTGAAATATTTCCATTTCGTAGTGGGCTAATGAAGATATAAGAAATTAAAATAAAAACCGAAATCAGTTGCTACTTTTTGGATTTGGTAAGAATATATTTACACCGTTTCCGATGGGCCCTGTACTTTTGATAAAATGTATGTTGCAGTGCCCATGTACTCGGCTAAGGGTAATCTTAACCTGATAGTAGCTCTACTAGATCTGAGTAGGTCTTACCAAACGGGTCTTCAGGCGCACACCAAGTTATAAAAATTCTAATTTAGTGTAGGAGTCAAGGCGTAAAGAAGGGTATATACATTATTCTTGGACTGCAGTCCATGTCCATATAAATGCATAAAAATCTCTAGGCGCCTGATAAGGTTGTTGTAGGGTTCTTCTGAAACCGGTTGATTACAGACACCAAACTACTCCCAATGCATCAGTGGCTTACCTAATGTTTTATGCATCCAGACAAGTTAAAGCAAAGTACTGGTAATTTATACCACTTAACTTTCTTACTCGTTCTCAATATTATTTAAGGCAATTAAGTCTTGGTTTTCAAATTTTTTACAATGCGCTTTAAACGTACATATCTATTTATTCAAAAATGAAAGTAAAAGTTCTTTGACACGAAAATGTAAATAATTAACATTTGAATTAAACCTAGTAGGTACAGAAGTGAAATATACAACATCATCTATTCAATTAATTAAAATATAAATGTTTATCTGAATGTTGTACTGAGCCATTGTTGATTTCATAAATTATTATTTTAAGTAGTATAATAATAATCAGTGGCCAAAAAATAGGTCGAAATTCAATAAAATATTTAAAAGAATTTAAAAAAAAGTAAAGGTAATAATCATTTTATCATATTTAATCATGTGAACCTCTTAATGCAAGTAATTTTCTTGTTAGGTCCAAAAAGATCCGATGGATTCCATACCAGTTGATTACAGACAACAAACTACTCCTAATGCATCAGTGGCTTACCTAATGTTTTACGCATCCAGACAAGTTAAAGCAAAGTACTGGTAATTTATACCACTTAACTTTCTTACTCGTTCTCAATATTATTATTTATTAGTTGTTCACTTATTAGATTTATGGCAGGAACTTGATTATATTTCATCCATGTGTGTTTGCTCATAATAATAATAATAATAATAATAATAATAATAATAATGTCTTTATTTAGCAAGCGTTTTTCAGATACAATATTTCTGCTTTTCAAAACAACTCTTGTCCTTAATACTAATAAACAATTCATAAAAACTTACTATAAAACAATGTATAAAAAATCTATGAAAACAATGTAAAACAATCCATACCAACAATCTATTAAACAATCTTAAAATATAAAAAAAAAAATCTATAACAAACATTACTTAAAATAACTAGAATCTGCAATACTAGGACTAGACCAATTAACAATAAAAACATACATTTACTTTAGACAATTACTTTTAGCAAACAAATATTCCTTTAACCTTTTTTTAAAAGTATTCAAAGAGTTGGCCATTATTACTTGATCGGGGAGAGCATTATACATGGTAGGGCCGAAGTATGAGAAGGCGCGCCTCCCCACTTCATGCCTGACTCTAGGAAAGTGCAACAACTTGTCCTGTCTCGTGCTGCGGACAGAGACATCTCGACGAGAGAGAAGTTTCTCACACAGGTACTCAGGCTGGCCGTGCTCTATGACTTGTTTAGGATGAGATTCTTTTTAGGATAGTTGTTATTTAGTTTTACAATCTAAGTTGTTAGTAACTATACATTATTAGTTTATTTAATAGTAAAACCTTATATCTTATATTTATTTTGGTGAAGTCATTATTTTTGTGAAGAACAAAAGATTATTTTATAATTTCTATATAAGGTAATGATTAAGGCAATAACAATCAATTAAGCAAACCACAACGAAACACGATACAAGTAGCCCACACATTTTTCCCCGGTAAAGGGCAATATTGTCCTAGACTGGAATTTTTTGTGCGATAAAATAAACACATAATTTCAAATAGCATAAATAAAAATTATGGAAATAAAATACTGTATAACGGAAACAATAATCCATGTCACCAAAAGGTTTTGCAGTATTTTCATTATTTGGATAATACTGCTGGGAATTTAATATCTTGTCTTTGTGAGTTAAATGTCATGACAATGTTGTGCAATAATTAAGACAAAGGAGTCGTACACAACAAAGGATCGTGTTTTTAAACACTCGACAAATAAATGTCACCCGCAGGCATTTCTATCATGTTTAGGTTGAATAATTGTTAAGGACTTAAAATTACTTTTGTTCTTTTATGTTTAGTCAACAATCTTGCAATTAAGGACTTTTTGAGTCAGTATACCACTGATAAACATGTTGTATGTCAGTATAAAAAAACTCTTTAAACCTAAAAAAATTAAACATACAACCCTTTTTTTACTTAAAATCATATATATTTAACGCATTTAATGAGTGAGAACATTATGATAGTTATACAGTTTGATAAATGTTTGTCATTTAACTAATATGGTTTAGCTTACTAGAATTCACTCTTTGATTCTATTTAGTCTTAAGGGCCATAAAAATACACCTGTTCTGAGAGAAAATATTTGTATCTGAGTTATATTCTAAATCGTTATAAGGACACAGTTATTAAAATAAGGAATCTGAAATTGTTGTTTAAATAAATAATCACAATTGTGTTACAATCAATGAACTAGTTGTCTTGTAATTTTCTCATTCTACTCGTTACTAAATTAATTCTAAATCTTACAACCAAAGTCATATACGGCTACCAACAACATGTGTTTCTATAAACTGCATAACACAATTGCAAATGTTTATGGAAGTAGATATTCTCATCTGTAGAAGTTATATAGCTTAAAATATTACACAAATGTCTAGCTGTTTTAACACCTCATTAGTCCATTCTGTTTGGTATTGATAAACATTGACAAGCTAAATAAGCTATGTGTCGAATAGGCAACTTTACATTGGACATTTCCAAATATGGCTGACACCTAGTGTGGCCTAACTAATTACGCTAGTAATCATTAGTTGCATGTCAAAGTGACAACCTATAGACTGATATGATGACTTATATACCTATTTGTTTCATTACTTTTCTTATTTTTAACATAATAAATAATGAACATGGCACAAACAATATTATTTTGTTATGAACTAAAACATTTTACTTTAAATAATTATTACTGTGTTTGACAACCTAGCGGATTAAGAATGAAATAAAATAGGTTTTTCGTTTAGGGTTTCTTAAGTCGAAACCGTTCGTTCTGCCAAATGAGTAGGCTCAGCCTGTTGGAAGGACCAAATTCTTGACCAATTACCAACTGAGATGGGTACGCTACTTAGGTGAGTATTAAACTCATATATAATTGAAGTATAAGTGTAGAATGGAGTGTAAAGACCCAATTAGCTTTGTTACTGACTAAAAAAGCTGTCATTAGGCAAGATAATTTATCTTATAAGACCCAATGATCAAAACAAGCTGGGCCCGGTTTTTAACTGTCAAAGGTTTTTGACTTTTCTCAGGATCGAACCGATAACCTTCGATTATTAGGTGAGCACTATAACCACTTAGTCATTCTATCAGTAAGACTGAGATACTTGATACAGCTGGTAAGATGCTCCTTTTATTATAATATATTCCGAGTTTTCTCCATCCAAAAAATAACGATAGGCCAAAGCTGTGGTTGAGGTTTATGTTAAATAATTGTTTACGTAAACAGCTTTTACGGCTTGTTGTCTTGACTTGTGTAGTACTGTGGAAATATTCTAATACGTGTTTAAAAGTGTTGAGGGTGACTATGTTATTATTTACCTTTTAACACTATCCAAGCCTATCATTTTATTATCAGACTGTGATTATTGGTCTTAAGTTATTCAGTTTAAAATGTTTAATTATGTACTTCATACTCTTATTTGAATTAAAATATTATTAAAACAATACAGTTTGGAAGATTTTAAGAAGAAACTTCATTAATAAACATTGATGAATCTAAAATTATAATTTTATTTTTTCTGACCAATGAAAGCAAATGATATCGGATTAGGTAATCACGATTTCTCTCATCATTCTCAATTAGAATGGCTGATTATTGAAGTTTAGTTATCAAAAGCAACAAAAATCTTTCATTGTATTTTACTCCTGGCCCATAAATCAGCTTTATAGGCTACAAAGTATTAATATTAAAAAACAAAAAATAATTCCTTTGACATTTTAATTTTACGCTTACAATACGATGTGGAGACGATCGGAAACATCAATAATATTAAATTCACGGTAAAATAACTTCATTGTAAGGTCAAAGTCTTTTTAAAAGGATTAAAAAAACACCTAGGTAGTCAAACAAAAGGCAAGACCAGTAATTAGCTCATTGATGTGTATTTTGTATTTCTAAACACGCATCGTATTACTCGTGAAAGGTAATTTGTCTAATACATAATGAGTATATATTCTTTACGACTAACACTATTTTGCTAATAATCAGTATCTGATTGGTAACAGTTCTTGTCTTACTAAAGAATAAAAAAATATACTTAAACAAATTATAATATTAAATATTTTTATAAAAGAACTAAAAAATAAGTGTTCAAGCAATAAGAAATAATAATAACAACATTATTTTAAACTAGCCAAGTACCCGAGCTTCATACGGGGCTGGCGTATAAGAATAAAATGGTTATTGCAGTTTCTTTTTTTTTAAGGTTGGCGGACTCTTTTAACCTTGCATTTGCCCGTCCACATAGACTACAGATCTGTGCGTGGAACGTATACAGCAAAGCAAGGGGTGAGCCGGTACAGTACAAAGTAGTACAGGTAAAATAGGCATGTAATAACAAAAAAATTGGTCCGTTGATGAAACTTGGTGAAAACTTTCCTTTGGCATAAGAATTAAGAATCTAAAGAGTCCATAAAAAAATTTTAGGTGGAAGGGTGTTTTTCGGGGGGGGGGAGAAATATCACTTTGAAAAACTGAACATTTCATTTTGACGAAATATAGGCTTGTGACACATGTTTTTCGGGCTATTTTTGATGCAGAATCGAATAAAAATAAGAGTCAGACGATATAACCTCCATATAAAGTGTTTTTGTCTTGATTACCTCTAATATTCGATAATTTTCGCAATTAGTACAGGTAAGATAGTATAAAAAACACCAAAAACACCATAGTATAAAAAATTTTTTCCGTTGATGAATCAGTGTGAAAACCTTTCTTTTGCCATAAGAATAAAGAATAAAAATAGTGCATAAAAATACCCCCGCCGCAGCAAACCTGCAGACTAAGGGAATTTATAATTACCTGATTGGAGTTTCAATTAAATATATTTTATTTTTAAATAACACTAGGTTTAACAAGTACCTAGGGTTGCGGCTACAGGGAGGGTAATATTGTGTTTTTCAGTAAAGTGTGAATAGCTTAGTTTAAAGTAAATACATTTGCCAAGTTTGATGGAAATATATCTATAAACAAGCAAACTACAATAAATTGACTTATTCTCCTTAAGAATAACATTTTAATTTAAAATGAACATTTTAAATGAACAATTTATTCAATTGTTGGATGTTCAATTGTTGTTTAATTTATTCAATTGGAATTTTAAATGAACAATTTATTGAATCTTCTCCGTAACCAATAATCGTAAAAACAAACATAAATATACTACATTATTTGTTTTATCACTATATTAAAAGCTTTAAAGAGAAATTGAGGGCTTATGTTTTGAGGGCCAAAAAAGAGAAAAACTAATTTTTACCTCATAAAATCCCCCATAACACCCAGTTCCCATTGTCCGATCATGCTTGTTCACGAACTCATTCAAGTTTATTCCGCCCTACACCTTCAAGCTAAATTTCATCTAAATCGGAACCAAATTACTCAATTCATCGCGTTCACGGATGTGTATATATATTAATATAAATTTTATGAATAGTGTTTTTGGTCTCTAGGGACATCAAATTAAAAAAGTATATCGGTCACGGCTCTAAGTCTCACCGTGCCCCAAACGGTAAGCTACTTTCATAGCTACTTCCATAGGGAAATTCAGTAATATTTTGGGTGGAAGGGTGTTGTTTTGTGTTTTTACCATTAGAATTACACCTGGGAAACTTGTATACCTACCCTTATTCTCCGAAACCTACAGATGTAAAAGAAAGTATTTAAGAATAAAGATACTGTAAACCATATTATTATCATTATTTTTAATAGTTTAACTGTAATTGTTTCCATATAGTATTGCTTTTTAATACACCATACTTACTATTGTATTAGTAATAACTCTTTCATTTTATTATTACTGTAAATTAAATGCTCAAATTTATACTTGACGTTATATGATTCCTCATTGAATTGTTTGTACTGTATATTGTATTCCTCCCGTACGTAGAACGGGTACACAGCTAGTATGTCATAAAAATATTGGGTCTTCCTGTGCTATTTCTAGATTTTGACCATAAAAAATGGTGATGGTAAAATGTACTACACTAAGTATGCCCACTTAGTGTGCATATACTTACATAATACTTAGAAGTATTAATGTAAGTACATTATGCATAATGGGTAACTACCATATGAAATTAATAAACAGTTTAGGTGATTAAGAATATATCTGTATAAATAAAATTCGAGTTTTCTCTGTACATTGAGCAGAATCATAAACTTTTAGGTTATTTTTACGTTTCATAGATTAAAGAAGCCGAAACAAGTCTCATCTCAACTTCTATCTGTCTGTCTGTCTGTTACGGCCCACGAGCCATTTTACGCGGCCTTCTCCTGACAAACAAGAGTAACTATCAAGATCCAAATCATTTTAATGTATTCACTGGATTGGCGAGAAAAGGATTAAAGAACAAACTTATGTTAAATCATTATTTGACTATGAGCATTAAAACAAGTGGTTTATACTAATTTTCTTCTACACAAAAATGGTATGCTTCTTTCAAGTATTTTTGTTCAATGAGTGTTGGTCCTTTCTCCTCTACTTCCGTATACAGACAAGTAAGGTCTTCCTTCACACACCTTGCGTGCAAGCGATTCCACTCTTCTTGCAGCTGCAGTGTTTTGTTAAACAATTTTGCTTTTCCATCTACATGACACCAACTTCAGAATAGTTTCTGGGGTTACATCCAATGTCATTTTAGTTGGTAGCAACAAATTCCCATCCTGTCGTGTCCAACCATGGTCTAACCCCACTGTTCAGGCACTAATTTATTGCCAAACCATAGCTGAACTTGGTAATAACATCTGTATGAGTGCTGAGCAGCACTATCTGCCGAGGGTAGCGGTGATTCCAGATTTGCACTAGCCTTTTTCAAATATTTTGGAATAGTCTGTATCCCCATTCACCTACGGAATATTTACCCTTTTTCTCGCCATACATGGACAAAAATAAAGTTTCTCCAGCTTCTTTCACTTCAATTTGTGTTGAACCTTTTGAGTTGAAAGTTGATATGACTTTGTACATAGCAGCCTCAGATTCCAGTATTTTAAGGATATGTTTTTTGTTTTTTACCTTTCCCAAATACAACACTAGTGATGTCACAACCACTAAATGAATGGCTCAGCAAATACGTAGTTGTGAATGTTTGAAGACTGCTGTTAAAGAGAAGTCGATGAAAAGGGTTCACGTTCGTGAACGCGATAACTTAAGTGATTTATATCAGATTTTGAAAAAAATTGGCTTGAAGGTGTAGGGCGGAATAAACTTGAATGAGTATAAGAACCAGCATGATCTGACCGAGGGAACAGGGTGTTATGGGGACTTTTATTGAAAAAAATTAGGGTTTCTCATTTTTGGCCCTCTTAACATAAGCCCTCAATTACTGTTTAAACATTTTAATAAAAATAATGTAGTATATTTAAGTTTGTGTTTAAAATTATTGGTTACGGAGAAGATTCAATAAATTATTAATTTAAAATTCCTATGTTATTCTTAAGGAGAATAAGTCAATTTGTTGTAGTTTGCTTGTTTATAGATATAGATTTCCATCAAACTTGGCAAATGTATTTACTTTAAACTAAGCTATTCACACTTTACTAAAAACACTATATTACCCTCCATGTAACAGCAACCCTAGGTACTTGTTAAACCTAGTGTTATTTAAAAATAAAATATATCTAATTGAAACTCCAATCAGGTAGTTGGAAATTTGCTTAGTCTGCAGGATTGCTGCGGTGGGGGTATTTTTATATTTTGATTCTTTATTCTTGTGACAAAAGAAAGGTTTTCACACTGATTTATTAACGGACAAATTTTTTATACCATGGTGTTTTTGGTGTTTTTTATACTATCTTACCTGTACTAATTGCGAAAATTATCGAATATTAGAGGTAATCAAGACAAAAACTCTTTATATGGAGGTTATATCGTCTGACTCTTATTTTTATTCGATTCTGCATAAAAAATAGCCCGAAAAACATGTGTCACAAGCCTATATTTCGTCAAAATTCAATTTTCTGTTTTTTAAAGTGATATTTCTCCCCCCCCCCCCGAAAAACACCCTTCCACCTATGATTTTTTTATGGACTCTTTAGATTCTTAATTCTTATGACAAAAGGAAAGTTTTCACCAAGTTTCATCAACGGACAAATTTTTTTGTTATTGGTGCCTTTTTTTGTATTATTTTACCTGTACTAAAAGGTGAACTGTACTGATAAAAATTAGTGGCAGTGACCAGGATCCAAACCCACGACACTACTGCCTTGGGCCCGAAGTCCGCGACGCTACCGACTGAGCCACCGAGGGAATGGGAGAGGACACGGTTTAAGAAATGTTGGTCCTTAACATTTACGGTATGCTATAGTATAGCGCATATATCATTGTCATAATATTCTACCACTGCCCATAAACAATAGAAACAAAGTACAGTTTTCATTGTATATCACAGATGTTTTTTGGTAGTTGGTTCAAATTAGCTGTTGTCATAAATGCAAACAATAATAGTCCTTCTCCGTGTTGGTAAACTTGATAACTTTTAATGCTATTTAATATCATAAAACCAATTTTTTAGTTGAAACAATAGACAAGATTAATTGATTAATTTATTTTAAATATGAATACTCATAAGGTTAGCATGGGAAACTCCAGAGCCCGAAATGTTTTTGAGATAAGAATATATATGTTCATCTGTAATATGAGCTATGGCCAAACCAAATTTTAGCCCAATCCGACCAGTAGTTTATGCGTGATTGAACTTCAAACAAACAAACACACAAACCTTTAAATTTTTTAAGTAAGATTACATATAATGTGTACTAAATGAATTTTATATCCATATATAAAGCCCAAAGTACCCATAAACTTTTGAGAAACTACAATTCACAGCCCCCTAAACCATATACTGAAAATGTTCTTCATGACGAGAAACCTTGCGCAAAACTATCCATTATTTCATAAATTGCCCTTTATGGTCGTACCTCCTTTCTAAAGGGAACTTTCCTTATTGTTAAAAATACCTCAGCTGTACTTTAGTTACCTTATTTATATGTTATGCTTTCAATTTATTACCGTTTTAAAATCAGGTGTGATTATTTGTTTGTACTACTATATTATGCTTTGTTTATTTCAGCTTAATTTAACCAATGGACAGTTTTATTAATACTCATGAAGTCAAATAGGGTGAAGCCCGTGGGTAACAGATAGATAATCGTAAATGCTACGATAAAAAAATGCATATAAATTTGTTATTGGGTAATTTAGTTTTTAACTAATATGGCCTTTTAGTATTCGCATTTATAACATGTAGGTATTGTAAAAAAAGTTTTTTTTTATTTAAGTGTATACCATAGTTTCAATGTTGTCTTACTTTCTCTTACGTGCCTTTGTACGAATAAGATTTATTTAAAAACTGTATGTAAGGGCCTTGATATTCACATTTGCAATATCCTTTTTACAAATAAATCAATATTTACACAATTTTTTTTTTATAAAAGAGTTATACCCCAACCACTATATACCAACTTTATATCAATTGAAACTTTAAGCATACTTTGTTCGACTGCCTCAGGGGGGTTGTAGGAATATTGGAAGAAGAGAACTCTTTATTAAGAAAATAACAATGTTTTATGCATAAAATTTTTTAAAGTTATATCATTAAAACTTAGAATTTTACTGTAATATAACTAACTGCCATTGATAGAAAACTAATAAATAATATTGAAAGAAATATGTAAAAAACGTATTCTTGAAACAACTTAATTGAGGAGTGTATTGCGTTTAGTATATTACTAATTAAAATATGAATATAAGAAAAAAACATTGTAATAAAAGGACTCTACTAAGGAAAAAATCCATTACATTAAAAAAGAATACTAAAGTTATTTGACTGACTATATCAAAGATGGAAATGTTTTGACAAGTAATAGGTGTCGCTCATAACGCCAATTTGTTTTTGGAGAACACTATATTATTCCATCATCACAATATTAGACTTACATTTTTTTAACAAGTATCTGTTCTTAACAATAAACATTGCTTGTAAGATCATAACAAATTCATTAAATCTGTAACGGTTCTTTTACTTTATTTTGAAATATATCAAATAACGCTTTTCAGCTAATTTAAATATCTCTTCCCCCCCTTTATTGATTGGTATTTGTTTGTGATGGGTGGATTATTTAACCTAACGTTCCTTACTAAACTTAAACATAAACTACAAAAAGGGTGAACCCCTGAATGTTGCTAAATTTTAATGAGACTGGCACCAACATGTAAAGACTGATTGCGTCTTGATTATCTTTGTTTAGTCATCTATCAATTTTCTTGTGTGACAAATGTGAATCTCGGTCCACAATATCTTCCTTGATCAACTGATCAGTCCATCACAGAAGTTTATTATCTACTTCGTCACATGGCATCTGCAGACACAAGATGTCCTAGCAATTTAATTTGTACGAATTAAAGTTTTTAACACCTATTTAAATTATGTTTTCAATTTTTAATTTTTTCATTACTGTTAGCTCATCCTTGTGAATCATAGATTATATACTAATTTCTTTACCTATTTTAGAATTAATAAGACATTAGATCAAATGATTAAATCTCCTTGTTCAAATGATCAAGTTACACATCGTAGAGAAAAGAGATGAGATATAATTTATTTTCTTTCACCAACCTGTAAAACTACTGTAAACACTGTAACTGTAAACACTAACGTGTAAATAATTAATAAGTACATGTGTATAAAAAAGTGTTGTTTTTAGTTTTCATGGTCCCCTAATTCCTTTATTTTGAATATCCTGTTAAAATATGCTGGTCATTAATAGTGGTCTTATACCTGTTAGAGGTAAGTCTTTACCTCATTAATATATACTATTTATTTCAAATTACTAAAGGGGTAGCAGTTTTAGGTGCTTGAAACATAAATCCATGGTTAAATATAATTAGTAATTAAAATATAATTTTTCATAATTGATTGATTTTTCATAATATTTAATGAATATTAATGTCACTAATTGCTACATAAACACCCTTCAAACATGCATACGGATATTTTAAAATATAATAATTGAACGTATCAATATGCATTTTATTTACCACAACGCTATTGTAGTTATAGGTACATTGACACGAATCTCGCTTTTAATACACTTCTTGCCCAAAAGCTTATTAGTGCATGATTTACATCAATCATGGCCTCATTTGATTTGCATAATTTAAAACAACTTGCACTGGAGAAGTTAATGGGCCTCGAAATTTCATGGACCACGTGTTTACAAACATGAGCTACTTTGAGAACTCTGTCATAACCACAGATCACAGCTCTCAAACGGTGATTTTGCATTTTAATACTGCTCACTTACCTTACTAGTTCCAAACCCTGTTTTAAGTATGAAAAATAGTTTTCTAACACAAACATAAACTAAATCGCATACTTTATTTCTTAAGAAAACTGGGATTTTGTTCATAATGAAGCAGATTTGCAATCCAAGTTTGACACTGTTTATGCAATATTTATTTGAAAAATCCCTCCCAAATAATAATAAATAATCAATGAAAGGTCAAATTTACCATTTATCTGATGGTTAGTGTATTAAACTGGACAATTAAGTTGTATGGATTATCAATAATTCCTTTTAAATATCCGAATGCATAAAACACTTGGTGACTCACTGAACCAATAGAAGTTGTAAAGTGTTCTTAATCAGCTGGAATCAAAAGACATCGCATTTTAAAGATACCATATTTAAGTTATTTTAAGCTCCTTTATCAGTTAATTACCATTAGTTTATGGAATAGGACTTTTTGAAGAAATTTAATTTTAAATTACTGAATGTGATTAATAGCACAAATGTATGTCGTTATGATTCTAAAACGGTATTTTGAACTTACTTTTACCAACGGGTGGATAAAATATATACAAATACAACATTAAGAATTTACCTTTGTAATTACGGTTTATTCCGAGAATTCAATAACGTTTTCATACGAATACCTTGCTCCTTTTTTATTTGCAGATAAATTCAGTGCTGAAATCTTTCCCTATAATTAAGTTGTCTGAATACTGTATTAAATTTATTGCAATTGGAAGACTATTGAACACATTGGGTATTTTATTATTTTTTTGTATAATATCCGTCATGAAGGATAAAAATACCTATAAGATATCACAAACCAGGTAATATTACCTAACTTTACTTCACAAATTAGATTAATCAGACTTATAATTTAAAGCTGCTGAATTTTTTCCATGTGACCAATATGTGTAAGCTGTTTAGTGCCATTATTTTATCAGATTTAACATCACCACGAGATTTATTTGACTATCTTTTTTATATCAATATATGCGTTTTACGGGCCATGGTTACGTTAAATTAATATAACGCAAAACATTTAATTTATTTATGCAAACAACATTATTGGCTGAAGTTCTACGGCTAAGTTAAACCCTAAAAATCTGATTTTTCTGGATTTACTTTTAATGAAATTTCTGTACGGTTTCTTTCAACCACAATTCGTATATTTATTCAAAATTAAAGTAAATAATGGGAATGAGTTTGATTCTGTTTAAACTGTAGTCTGCGTATTATTCTTAACAATATTCTGTGAAGTATTTCATTTTGCACTTCACTGTGAAACTAACTATATGAGTATAACTATATTAGTATAATACTTCAACCTGTACAGTGATATACGTATAAAACTATACATACATACCTGATGCAGACTATAAGTAGAAATCAGTGTCGTCTGATAGATTTTGGTGAATGTAATCAGACTGAATGTTAAAGCACTTAACTAGAAACGCTATTTTAATGGAACATAAAATGGATAGTGTGGCATTCATCTATATACTTCAGCATGCGTTTTGACAGAAATTGCCATTTGACGAGTGCTTCTGCTGCAACGATAAAGATTATGATTACAAATAATTCTAAAATAATGGATACCTGTACACGTGTATGATTATAATATTTATTTTGTGTAACACATACGTTAGCGAGCGAGCTTGTCTAGTGGTTAGAGAGTTCAGTTCTAGAGGTCTCTGGTTCAAATTCCACCAAATTACCAATGGATTTTAATCAAAAGATATTGCCGCAATTATTAGGTGTATAATGAAGTAATTTGAAAAATTATCCCAGGGTTTGAGCCAAGCGTCGTCGTAGAAAAGATAATAAAAAAACCTATAATTTGGGCCCAAATATAATGCTCGGAAACGAAGTGAGCTAAACAGCTGAGTGATTGAAACTTGAAGCTAACATAATTATTGAAATTTCACTTTATACACCGAAAGGTTAGTAGTTCTTTTTGATGCTTTAAACTTGACTTAGCTACTAGAAAAAGCTACACAAGGCATTTCACATCGTCACATCGTTCTACACTCATTCTTTACTCATATCTTGGTTGAAATACGGAGCTAGGTAGTATTCCCATATCAATTTGGTATATAATAATGTTAGCACTGATATTAAAACTTATTTCGAGTTTGGTAAACAAAATTAAATACTCCGATGGTAGGACGTGCAATTGAGAGGGTACTGGATCGCTAAGTAGGTTGCTTGGGAATGTTGTAACCCAATACTAAGCAAAGACAAATCAAGTCCACTGTAAGTTTTTTTTTAGTTTCTTTACGAGGCAAGAATTCGGTGAGTGCAATGTGAGTTATTTTTATCCAATCATTACATTACTACGGCTACAGAACGTAACTGTTTTACACTACACTTTAGGATTGGTTTAGAGGCCCGTGGAATTATCACACATCTAAAGTCGACAATGATTGGCAGGATTTGTACTTAGAACATTAGAGACAGCTACCCCGAGCTCTGTAAGCCCGCATCCATATACAGGACATACATCTTAAGGTTTATGTATGTTCAGTAAAAGGCTGCACTGTTTGTATTACGTTGGCTATGACACGACTGTAATATCTCAACAATATCCTTAGGGTAATAACTCCCGGTATAATAGCTTACTATAGTGAACTATTATACCTGGGCTTATAACCCTAGGGAAATAATGGGGGGGGGATAATTTCAAAATGTAATGCCTAACCCAATTAAAGTTTCATTTGCAATGACAAATGTATCAAAAGAACAAGCATGAATCCAAAAAAGATAGGCTACGAACAAATACTTATATTGTTATACTAAGTATCTAATTTTAATTTTAAAATATCAAATTGCAGAATCAATTACAATATTTTAAACTAAAACCTAGACTGTATTGTACTTTAAAAATGATCGAAAATAACTTAATTTTCCAAAATAAACTTATCACACACTTTAAAAAAAGCTCTATATTTCAGAAGAAGTTTATTGGAAGAAATTTGGACTTCTTCATAAATTATTATGTATTTTGGATTTTTGCTAAGACCATCTGATTCAGAGTGGTAAACACTTCTATTTGTTATTGTTTGTTTGTTCCTGAAGAAGTCTAATGCCGAAATATGGAACTTTTTTTTTAAGTGTGTGATAAGTTTATATTGGAAAATGATTTAGCCGTTTGACAATATTATAAAGAAACAACGAAAATAACTTTAGTCATATACAGTGAACTGAATGGAAGGTGTGGATATATGTAACGTGTTAATGGAAATTGGAAAACCAATAATTGTGTTATTAATTGGAGTTCGATCATTGCTTGTTTAATTATTTCCAAATACGTCAGAGGCAGCGGCACTTGTTATTTTGTTACTTTGTTTCGCTGAATATATTAACTTTTAACGGTGTCGTTTTATTTTGGTAAAACATATTTAAAATTTAATTGTCCCTTAAGTAAAGATGTTAGAAAAAGTGTACATCATAATGTCTTACATGATTAAACGCATTTACCTTAAGCTTTAGCAAACCTTTTATGAAAAAAAAACAACGTGTTGGTTAATATATTCATAAATTCACAAAAGTTTATAAAACTGTAATTTAATAAAAGTGGTATGGTTCACAATATTTTCTATAGGTTCACAATTTCAATTTCCATGGAATGCAAGTCCTAAATTATCCAAAATGTTTATGTATGGATGAAAACCCTTATGAAGATAAACAGTATTAATATAAGTGAACACTTGCCATTTGTTCAATATAGTGAAGTTATAATCCTGTACAATCCTGCTTTAAATAATCTTTTCAAGAGAATGGTTTTTGTAGTATTTCATAGAAAATGTATCCCTAACCAACCCCTCAGTTGATTAAATAGTATGCAGATAAATATAAATTAAAACCTATAAAAAAAAATTTTAAAAAGTAGTATGTAAATAATATTTCGCTTCTCTACAAACTTTAAGTCTTGCATAAGAAAAGCAAATATCAAACTATTCTCCTTTGTAGCTATAATAGGTATAAGTTAAAGTCTTTATTTTAACTGCATAATTTATAATTCTAAATATAAAAATGTTAGTTACTCTTAAATATAGAAAGCCAATAATTTATTAAATAATATTTTTTATGTTGACTATTTGGCTACCAGTTAGTCTTGTTGTCCAATCGTAAATGGAGTTGAGCGAGCGGATTAATCGTAATTTAATTACAGCTTGTCCATCCGACTGGATAATGGTTTCCATATAATTTACATTTGGCTCCCCCTTTGTGTAATAAATTTGATATTTTATTTATTTTTTATTTAGTTCATGAGGTATGAACTTATATTTTAAATCAAGCAGTTGTTTTATAAACGAAAAAAACTAAGATATTTAATTAATCACACTTTTCTTTGTATAAGTGTATTTTTTTCATAAAACATTTTGCAAAGCTTTTTTGCAATGCGAAGAGTAAATCTTTTGACTCGGAGTCAACTCTGCACCTGCCGTTAGTTACTTTGAAACTCATTTAAACTTGAGCTCTAAAGTTTGTTTGTGCGTTAAACATTATTAGTCAATTTATTATGAAATCTTACTTTCATCAAACTGTAGAGCATTACCATGAAGAGTATGCATGATAGAAAATATTAATTACTTTTATATTGCGATTTGCAATTAATGTTTGCGTTGTATTTAAAATAAAAATAGTACACAAATGTGGCGTTTATGTTTGAGCAGGGAAAGACTATCATGTAATTCATCACTGAGATTGTTGAGTGGGTGGAATTATATTCATATTTTAAAATGACCTTGAAGAGTATTTTGTATGTTGAATTATGTAATTAATATTAAAACAAAAAGGAGATTATCCTTTTTCAAACAACAATTCTAGGTTATATTCACCCATATATATAGACAAAATATTTTATGATTTCAAACCCATATATAAGTGTTATTGTCATGTCATTTAAATTTAAATGTATGGATATAATATTTGATGTTAGCAATTATATAAAAGCTATATAAAATGTAACCAAAACTATCGGCATTAAATTTACTCTTAGCATTTCATAAGGTTATTACAAGAATTTTTTATAAAAGTGTGCAACCGTTTTATTAAAATACAAATCACGAGAGATAAATCAATTGTTTATAAAAAGTTAATTGCCAAAGTATAACAATATTAATTTATATGGAAGTTAGATCAAATTAAGTAAAACCTCTGGTAGATACGGGGTAGAATAATTTGTTATGTTCCATTTTATTGGTAGTCTCATCACTGAGAATAGTTTCAACAAAATTTTTAGTATATGCTATTCTCAATTAGGTTCTTTCAATGAAAATACAGGTATCAATCGTACCCAAACTAACATTCAAACTTCAGTTTGCGATATACGCTATTTTAAGAAATATTTTTTTGTGCATTTTTAATCTACTTAGGGAAACCAAGGTAGAACAAAAAGCGACAAATAGTCCATGTTGGTCATTTAAATGTAAATCATCTACAAACCACCTGCAAAGCCTATAAATGTTTGCGTTATATTCAAAATAAAAATCGTACACAAATTTTGCGTTCATGTTTGAGCAGGGAAAGATTATCTTGCAATTCCTCATTGTGATTGTTGAGTGGGTGGAATTAAGTTCTTATTTTAAAATAACCTTAAAGAGTATTTTGTATGTTGAATTATATAATTAATATTAAAACAAAAAAGAGATTATCCTCGTTCAAACAAAAACTTTAAGTTATATACACCCATATATATATACAAGTTATTTTATGATTTCAAACCCGTATAAAAGTGTTATTGTCATGTCATTTAACTTTAAATGTATGGATATAATATTGGTTGTTAGCAATTATATAGAATTAGCTATATAAAATGTAACCCAAACTAACGGCATTAAATTTAATCTTAGCATTTCATAAGGTCATTACAAGAAATATTTATAAAAGTGTGCAACCATGTTATCAAAATACAAATCAAGAGACATAAATGAATTTTTTTTTAGAAAAAGTTAATTGCCAAAATAATACAATATTAATTTGTATGTAAATGAGATCAAATTAAGTAAAACCGTTGGTAGATGCGGGGTGGAATAATTTGTTATATTCCATTTTATTGGTCGTCTCATAACTAAGAATAGTGTCAAAAATATTTTTAGTATATGCTATTCTCAATAAGGTTCTTTCAATGAAAAAAAATGTGTAAAACACATCGGCAATCGTAGCCTAATGCAGATATTTTGATGAATAACCCATTAAGGTAAATCTTTGACATACACAAGTAAAAACGCTTTTATAAGCGCGTAAAAACGTTTTAGACGTTAGCTTAGGTTTAATTAAGCTATGAAATTTAAATTTTAAAACCAATACCGGATATAAATCATACCTAAACTAAAATTTAAACTTCAGTTTGCGATATATACGCAATTTTAAGAAATATTTTTGCTGCATTTTTAATCTACTTAGGGAAACCAAGGTAGAACAAAAAGCGACAAATAGTCCATGTTGGTCATTTAAATGTAAATCATCTACAAACCACCTGCAAAGCCTACTTTGAACTGACAGCCTCAGGCTTTCAAACGTGATCAAACGATGTTTTCAGTTGGTTTGTGTCTTTTTTTCTGCAATTAAAACGTAACATTGGAATAGACTGAACATTATTAACCGTTGGATAACAAGGAATTGGGAGCATTCATCATAGTAACAATATTGAAGATTATAGGTTCAAAATACATGTCAATGGGAAACACGTTTTCTGGAGTAAAGTTTATGTTTTTATTTGTATGGCACACCCTGCAATAAACCTCAGTGAGAGTCTTGACACAACAGAACATACCACCGCGTTTCTGACAGATCTCCAGTTTACTGGGCAGAAATAAACATTTATTGTTATGTCTTCATGTTGCTGAGCTTCAATGCTGCTAAACCATCTAGAAGCTATAATTTATTATACATTTTTAATGAAGCTAAGTATTGTTATCCAAAGTTAAAGGCGTGTATTGATATGATTTAACTGTAGCTAGAACAAAATTTTTTTAGTTTTGTCTATTCCCAAAAATATGTGAAAATATTACCTAACTAAGAAACACTATAGTTTATTATCCATCTGTAACAATGCTAGCTAATAGGACCAAGATAATGTTTTTCCAAGGCTGCAAACAAGACAAGAGACAAGTGACAAGACGAGATAATTATAGGTAATAGTATATTTTTGTTATACAAATAAGTAGGCCTATCAGTTATCTTATTTATGTATATTAAAACGTGAGAAGGTTTTTTTGTCACAGATTCATTGTTAAGATTAATTCAAACAAAAAATAAAGGAAAAATTTATTTTTGTTGTGTCGTCGTTCGTTCTCTTTTACCCCCTAAATAGATCGAACGATGTCGAATTTGGCCCACGTGTTGAGCTACGGAGGAAACAGCTGAGGAAGTAGAAGATATTGGACGACTACCACCACAGAAATAAATTGTTCCTTTACATTCTGTGTTTCATTTCTGTGTTTCATAGGCTATAAGTGTCTTAAAATAACTGTAGATTATTAATTAGTACTTTATTAGTTAAATCAATGTTTAGATAAGTATCCCAGAGTCTTGAGCCCAATTCCAAATGTTTCTTAAAGAAAAAACGAAAATGGTGGGACACCAAAAATTATTGCGTTTTCATTAAAGATGACAAATATGTAAAATTTTAAACGATGTAGCTGCATCGTTTTACTCAGCTAAGCTGGGCTAGTTTTTAACCAAAATCATATGACAGGCTTATTAAAGTTATTAATGGGGATTGTTGTATATCATCCTGCACCCTATTTGGGTAAGAAGTCTTCTTTTAAAGAATGGTTTAAGGCATAGTTATGGTAGGAAATACTAAAAGGACGTAAACAAAAATTGAATAGTCTCCAGTAATGGTATATTTCTAAGTCTTAATGTACACTCGTATACTTAATTGCTATGATTTATTTACTATTACATCCCAAGAGTCAAAGTTTGGTCCAACATGAGTAATGATGAGGCTGCTGGTAGCAAGGGGATTATTTCTTGTCAAAGACGGTTTCACCACCTTAGCATTAAGGTTCTGCTTATTAAGTGATTAACTATATCCTAAAGCAAAGCGGAACGTGGATTTGCGCATTAATAGGGCATATAACTCAAAAATTCTATAAATATTTATTCCATCGATACCAGTTATTTATGGAATGAAAAAGAACGATACCATGGTTAGTGTGTTTTTAAGTTTCCCTAACTTGATATCAAGCAAGACAAATGTAAAACCATGATATTAATTTTACTACCGCCTCTTTTAAATTACATTTAATGAGCTCATTACAACTATTTATAAGATGTTATCCGTAGTTTAAAACGACATACTTAATTAATTACAAGTCTTCTCATATTAAACTGGTAACTAAAGAAACTGGTGCGGTGGTAGAAATTGGTGTAATTATTTAATGTAATATATTATAAACCTTTGATTATGAGCTTTCTTATCTTTATGTATTATTATATAGTATGTCTGTGTAAGTTGATATAAATGACTAATGGCTGGCAGGAAAATATGTTTGAAAGGGTTTTCCTTTATTTGTTTTAGGTATGTACCTTTTTTAAACATACATACAGCCTGTCAGTAAATTCAGTAAATTAAGGTCAGTAAATTATATAAAAATCTATAACTAAAGAGTCATAGACATAGACATAGACATAGACATATTTTATTCATGAATTAGGTACAAATTATACAATGTACATCTCAATCGTCAAATACATTATATGGTATAGTAGCATTTAAATCAAAACAAACTATTATTTAAATAGTTAAATCTATTTTATTCTAAAGATTTAAACAAATAAGTCAAATAAAAATGCCATGTTGAATGAGATCAGGCAGACAGGAATTCTTCGGTACTGTAAAACTCACCTTCCACCAAATAATTTTTCAGCAGTTTCCCAAAACCATTAGAACCCAACCTTGAACTGCACTGCTTTACTTCTTCAGGAAGCCTATTAAAGAAAAATGGGCCCGAAAAATTTGCATTCCTTTCAGAAAGGGTCAGACGATGACATGGAGTACGAAGATCTTCTCCATGCCTAGTGGGGTATCTATGACATTGACCAACCGATGGAATATCCTTCAGATGATTTACTGCAGACATTATTGCTCTGTAGATGAATATAGAAGGCAAAGTTAAAATGTTGTTCTCCCGGAAGACTCCTCTGCATGAATGGAGTGGTGGTAAGCAATTGAGGATACGCACTGCCCTTTTTTGTACGGTAAAGACCTTATCACCATGGGAAGAACCACCCCAGACTTCAATACCATAAGTCATGACTGAGAAAAAACAACCATAGTAGACTGAAACTAACATTTCCCAGTCAAGAAGAGGTTGCAACGTCCTAAGTGCATGACAGATGCGGTTCAACTTGCAACAAAGCTGTGATACATGATTGGACCATGACAACATTTTATCCACAGTTAGACCTAAAAATTTCACAACAGAGCACTCTTCTATCTCGAACTTATTCAACGAGACGGATTCAGGAATCTTATTGAGAGTTAGGAATTGCATGAAAACGGACTTATCGGAGTTAAGTCTAAGATTGTTCAGCGATAACCAACTTAAAAGTGAACTAACTGACTCTTCAACTCGAGATTGCAAATTGGAACATGGACCTCCAAACAGTAAGGTTGTATCATCCGCATAGAATATTGATTTAGCTGAATGAAGATGTGCTGATAGATCATTAATATACACGATAAAAAGCAATGGTCCGAGAATACTACCCTGAGGAACCCCGAACTTGCATTCAGCGAGATGCGACCGAAATCCTGAAATCTCAACAAATTGCATTCTATTTGAAAGATACGATCGGAACCAAGCTAGTGGAACTCCTCGAACACCATATTTTTCCAGTTTCTCACAAAGAATATTGTGATTAACTGTATCGAAAGCTTTCGAAAGATCACAGAATACACTCAGGGCTGGTTTGCGCTGTTCAAGGTTGGATAATACATCCTGAACAAACTCAACAATTGCTTGAGTGGTTGAGCGACCCGCTCTGAAGCCATATTGGTTTTGTATGAGAATGTTATTCATGTCTAGATGATTCATTAACCTGGAATACATAACCTTCTCCATTACCTTTGATAAAGTGCAAAGAAGAGCAACCGGCCTATAGTTGTTAACATCACATTTGTCACCTTTCTTGAAGACCGGAACAATCTTTGCTGTTTTGTAAATATCGGGGAAAATACCTGATGACATGGAAGCATTAAACAGATAAACTAAAGGGTCTAAAATGGATGTGTACATTTGCTTTAAAAGAGAGCTGGATATTTCGTCAGAGCCTGTAGATGTTTTTGATTTAAGCGATTGAATTGCTTGCTCTATCTCTCTGGAAGTAACTGGAGACAAAAACAAAGAATGCATTGGAGGGGTCTGCTGGACAAGATTGACTGCAGTAGACGATTCACCAAATGTAGATCCAACAAAAGAACCTGAGAAATGTTTCGAAAAAAGATTTACTACTTCAGAAGGTGACTGAACCAATGAATCCTGGGATTTTAAGATGGGAAAAGAAGAAGGTTTCAACTCACAGGTCTCTCTACGAACAATATGCCAAAGGGCCTTTTGCATGCAGTCAGCTTTCTCTAATTCACATGAGATATCTGTACGTTTTTCCTGAATCAAAAGCCTCCTGAACAGTTTTTTTCTCTCTTTCAAAAGTGCTTTCAAGGCTGGATCCTTAGTATTTCGCACGAGAATACCCAAATCGACATTACTATTGGCGAAATCTTTCAACTCCTTACTCAATGGTTTTTTGTTTCTCCCCCTTTTATTCTTAATTTTCTTTAAAGGAAATGATCTATTAAAACATGTTTGGACAATACCATGAAAAAATTCGAATTTACTGTTCACTTCATTGACCTGGTGTAATCTACTCCAATCTACCTGAGACAAAATTTCCTTAAAATTAGAAATATTACGTTTACAGAAGGATCGTTTCTTAACAAATAATTCTGTTGGTTTGCAATTGGTTCTTATTGATACTAGCTGAGAATCATGATCAGATAATGTGTTTATAAATGAACGACATGAAACTATTTCATTGTTTAAATTGGTAACAACATTGTCAAGGAGGGTTTCACTGGTGTCAGTGATTCTAGTGGCATGATTAACTAATTCACGTAAATTGAAAGATAAAAAGATATTTCTTAGCTTCTCAATGCTTGGATTAACAGAATTAAGAAAATCAATATTCCAATCTCCACACAGTACAATTAACATATTATTTTTCAATAGATGATGAATTAACTTTTCAAATGAGTTAATAAATTCTTGTTCATTATTGTGTGGAGGTCTGTACAAACAAACAATTAAAAAATTCAAGTCATCATTAAAAACAATACTATTTACAATTTTAATATTTACAACGCAAAACTCGAAGGAATTGGCTTTACATAGCCTCTGAACCATGTTATTTCTATAATTTGACACTTTAAGATTAAACATACTATGGTTGTTATAGTAGATACAAACACCACCACCCACACCTGAACCTCGACAAAATTTAGAGACACAAGTAAAATTAGGAACAATAAGAGGCTCGTCCTCATGCAGCCAGTGTTCCGAGAGACACAGTATGTCTGGAGGCTGGCTCCAGGAGGCGCAAAGCTCATCTATTTTGTGTCGTGCACTTCTTATGTTGAGATGTTAAATACAAAAATCAGTTGACGTTAATTTGTCGGGTTCAAGTCTGGGTCGAGTTCCCTTTCTAAAAAATGATTTTCAAACGGAGATTTTGCAATTGCTGGTAACGGTGGGAAGTCATCATTGGAAGAGAATGTGGACTCTCTGAAGGAACTATTGATGTTAGGGGTCTGGCTTTCTCCGAATGGCTCTGCTGATGATGGGGAGGAAGGTGAAGGCTGTGGTGAAGTTTGAGATGTCACATCAGGGTAAGGTTCAATAAGAGAGGTTGTGTTGAATAAGGCGTCTACGGCAGTAGGGGCACTTCTCTCAGCAGATGGACCACCTCTTCCAGCTTCACACGAAGGTGTAAGGAGACCATCTGTTAAAACCGGAGCTGGGGTAGATGACTGACTCTTGGCTCGCCTGATGAACTTGGTGAGGTGACTAGCTAAACTCTGTTTACCACGCCGGCTGTAGTGGAGTCCATGTCTTGTAAAATCCTGTCTCGTAAGGACGGTGTTGACATCATGATAATACAGTTTGAGGTTTCCAGTATAGGTTTTTATTGCATTTGCCAGAGTGTGGTTACTGAAGTATATGTTGTTATTGAGTGAGGAGTCATCGTAACGATAAGGCACACTGTTGATGAGGATGTTGGTTTTGAGTTTAAGTGAAAGGAGTGATCGTATTCCCTGTGAAATAGTAAGCTGGGATGGTTCTTTGTAATGCAGATCGTTTGTACCAGCCAAAATAATGATAAGAGTTTAAAATAAAAAAAAAAAAACATGTACATTTCTCAGTCGAGCCACTCTTATATCCCTACATAGGCTACCACTTTAGACGCTAAGAATAAACTACCTTATATAAACACTTACTATATATCAGAGTATCGAATATTCATATTTAACGTGATGTCAGTTAGAAACCATCATTCTACAGTAACATCATAATAAAAGTATTTTCATTCAGAGTGATACAAGCAAACTACCCAAGAGCGTGCTTTGATCTAGTGAATTGTATTCTACTGCATAATTATGAAGTGTTTAATAAATAAGGAAAATAGTGAATATGTATAAATAAAGTATACAATGTATAAAGGGGTGATTTTGTCATTAAAAGAATCCTTGCTCGATTTAGCGTTTACTAAAACTATTTAAATTCCTATAAAATAATAATTCTAATTCAATATTATATAAAAAAAGTCACAATCGTTACTGGAACAAATCAAAAAAAGGATTTCTAATTTATATGTCCTTCCTGTTAGCTTTTTTAGCCAACATCGACCTTTTTGAAAATAGAATACGTTTGCAAAGTAAATAATCACATGGAACAGTGAATCAAAGTTAATACTAATTACATAGGATTGACATTGTATAACAATACTTGTTAAGCTTCTATGCTTGATTACCTTTTGAGTTTCAATACATTATTACCAGACTTTTTTGATATAAATAATTTCGTAAAATTGCAAGACATATAGTTTTTAGGTTTTAATACGTCTTAATTTAGTTTTCGTGTAATACTCTAGTAGGTGAAAACAAAAAATGTGTTTTACACCTAATATTCAGCTAATATTCAGGTCAGTATACTGACCTAACATTCATTTCTTAATGTTACATTAGCTACAGCAACAAATTTTCCTCTATTACATAAGCATTAGAAAGTGCATGATGAAACGTAATCTAGCAATGACAAATTCACCTTTTAATAACCCTTTTAGTACCCCTCCCTCGTTGTATTAAGTGTGTAATAAAAATTAAGTTAATAAATATACTAGTCATTTTCTTTCAATGATAATTGTACATGTACTTGGATGTAAGCTAAATATTCAGTTTAGAAATGATTTTACTCAATTCATTTTGCATTTAAATGTGCTAGACGGTTTTCAAAAGTGTGTCGCCTACCGTTTGGAAAATAAATTGGTTTGGTGAAGTAACTAAGTCTGGTTAAAAGGTTAAGACGATTAGCCTTCCCCTCTTTAATCCTCGTAATCGTCTTTGGCGTTACTTGGAAACGTCATCTAAGGATTAAAAGTATTTTGAACAACGAGAAAAAAATTAAAATAGTTTTATATTTATCACAACAAGGGGATAATTGAAATACGTTTCAAGCAAAGAAAGATTTATGCAGATATTAGGTAAACAATGTACAGTGCAAAAGCGCACAGCAAACTTATTTAGGGGAAAAAGTATTTATTTGGAGCTGAATTTGGGGTAGAAAGTCGGGAAGGTTATAAGTTTTGCCAAATATTACATCTAATGTACCTAAACAAGTGCATAGCCTATTCAATCATATTCATATCAGCTATTTGTTCCTAAGACTGTATATTCTGTAATATAAGTTTAATTCTGCAATCGATTCTTTTACACTCCCAATAACCTTTATAGCAAAAAATCTATCACATGTTGAAATCGTACATTTTAATTACGTACACAGTTTATGACCCAGTGAAGTCATAGATGCATACACATAAAATTACAGATTTATAGTGTTTTCAAGATATTCCAATCAGATGTATGAAGGTGCAACAAATTTAATTTATTCATTTACAACCAAGAGAGCAATAAAACTGTACATCTGGGTCGTAAATAAAGAAACCTTCAGAAAAACTGAAACATCACATTGCCCTAGTTACAGCTCGCACTGAGTTTTATGCCAAAGTCAGCATGAATGGTATTATAATGTTTCATCTTAACCGGTATTTTCTATAATTTTCAAGACTGCCACTTGATTACAGACATGTGTTGTAATTTGAAACACCATTTTTGCATTTGTGTAATCTTTTCTGGCACTATTAATCCTTCAGTTGTGTATAAGTAACTGTAATAGTCTAGTAGTTGAGTGGTTTTAATGTGCACCTTGAAATCGTTAGGTCAATGGTTTGAATCCAAGCAAGCGATATAGTTTCTGAACTTAGATGTTGTAACTGAGCTTGCAGTTTAATATTATAGTAAAAGAAAAGGCTAATAATAGATTGTAACAAGAACAGGGATGTTATTGACTTTGTTACAGAAGCCGTACGTTAAAACACTGATTAAATAGTATTTAAACAGAAAAATAAACGTTAGGGGCTAATTATTCTTGGTTATACTTCTAGAAAATTCTAGTTGTGGACATCTTGTATTAGTCTTATTGGGTTACCTTTTTGGAAAACAAATTTAAATCATTATATACAACTGTGTCTAGATGAAAAGAAGAATATGACTCTGTCTTCGCAACATCTGAAAACAACAGGAAAATTTAAAAATGAGCGAGTTATGTAATGCATAAATAAGCTTAAGCTACAACGGCTTTAAATAAGTAAATTAAAAAGGGAAGTCGTGTTTTCATAAAATATAAATGACATTGAAAAAAGTGGCTTTATAAATAATAAACATCTAGATACAAGCAATGGAGAAAAACATTTTTGTTATGTTACAATAGGATATAAATTTACATTTAGACAACCTGGTAAAGGGCTCTCAAATGAATAAACAAAGGAGGATTCACCCTGACTCTGCTGCGTTGTATCAAGTAATGGGAAACTTTGTCCTAAATCATGTAGACTTATTTTATTTCCAACCAAGCAAATGTTCATTATATCACAGAACAAGTGAAAAAATACGCATAATATGTGAATTATTTAACAAGGTTTCTAGAACTAAGGTAACATTTTTACTAAAATAATAATTTTGAACTAAAATCATACTATGATTTATTTAATAATTTATTTTATTAACGTGCTTGGAATTCCATCGAATATTCTATAGGTTTTGGGAAAATAGTAATGATATAGTTTAGTTTAGTAGCTAAAAAAAAGCAGTTTACACATGTTTATAAAATCGTGATTTGTTCTACATTGGCATCTGGTGAAATTCCCGGGCATCTTCGATCAAGCAGCAAATGAGGTAGAAACTTATCTTAGGAACAGATGTTTCATGTAGGGAAGGGTATTTCTTACAGACCGTTTGGTATATACAGTAATAACGAAATTGGACCAAAAATTAATATTTAAAAATGTAATGTATTAAAAGGCAATCGTTTATATTAAATTGATGCGTCAAACTACTTCAATGTGAGTTTTTCAACATTTTGTTTGTTTGTTTAATGCATTGATATTTTTGATCAAGCTATAATTGTAAAGGAAATTTTAAAAGTGCAATTGATAGTTTGTTAGTGTGGCTTATATAAAATAACGTATTGGTCAAGTCGTTTTATTTGCACTGACAAGTTGTTGTTCCATTGTATGTAATATGGTATTATCATATATTAGATCATAATATACTACATTATGTTACATCCACGTATAAATATGACTTTGCCACTCGGTAAATGTTTGTCACAAAACACACCCCTTTACCTTATATTCACTTATAAAATAATATTATTATTTGTAACTTGCAATGGAATCATTATCAGGTATTCCATCATTGTTTACAAGGTTAATAGCATATTGCATACTAAAAGGTAAAGATTAATCATTGAATATATTGTTCCAAAATATATTTATCCTGTAACTCAGATATATCTTTGACTAATAACTATTTCATAACTGGGCATAATACAAAGTTATTTTCTCTCTAAATAACGATTAAAACAATACTACGGTGCCTTAACGATGAAACTAAGTGGATATTTTTTTAGATTACAACAAAAATCAAGTTATTATTTGGTATTTTTCATTGTAATACCAATATTTATGAATGCTTTTCGGATAAAGGAGTAAAATAATGCACGCATTATGCTCTTGTGCTTAAATTGCTTATTAAGTATAAGTATGTTGACAAAGCATGTGGGAACTTAAAAAAAGGTTATTACTGTACTATTAGTATTTCTACTATTACTTGAAGTTGTAAATATTTCACCATTTTAAACATGTAATAACTTTCATTTAACAAAGCAACTCTTTGTGTAATGTGAAAACGGTCAAAGGTGTCAAGAATCTCCAATAACCCTTTACTCTAGGAAGGAATGTACTGTAAAGGGTTCTTTGAAGTGTATTATGTCCCTTTAAGTAACTTTTTTATTACTAGTAATGGTCTTTCCTTTCCTGTATGTGTTGAGTAATTACTAGTTTAGGAATAAGTATTACTACAGCTGTATTAAACACTTATTGTAGCAACCGTATGCTCAGCAGTTTATATAGTTAGTTATACTTGAAATTTTGTAATCGTAAATTTTTTATAAATATTATTCTCAGTATTACAACATGTTTTCTTATTATATTAAATCAAAAAGTTTATATTAATTAAACATACTGTTGTGTTACTCCCGCCTAATACTAAGTTCATCTTTAAAATTGTAAAGTTATTTGCAAGTATCATA
This sequence comes from Macrosteles quadrilineatus, assembly GCF_028750875.1. Classification (NCBI taxonomy): domain Eukaryota; kingdom Metazoa; phylum Arthropoda; class Insecta; order Hemiptera; family Cicadellidae; genus Macrosteles; species Macrosteles quadrilineatus. The sequence continues at coordinate 39,198,386 of NW_026542599.1, forward strand.
TTTCTTGTGTGATAACAAGTTCACCTATAAGGAATGCCCTAAATATTGGAAGTTTCCTGGTGGCTTACACATTATTGGAATACAAGAACTCTTATTGAAAAAATATATATATCCTGGTTTAAATGGAATTTATATACATTTTAATAAACCGTATGGTATTGTGGGAACCACAATAATCATTAATAATAAACAGATTATGACTGTTTGTCGTTTACAGTATTTTAACAATTCTAATTTTAAATATACTTCTATTGGTTGTAAATTGCTTGAAGTTATTTTGTATTATACTATCTAAAATGAGACAGTAGCCCAACATGTCAAGACTGATTGTGTTTTAGTGTAGCATTGCTTGATCATCTATCATCTTGTTGTTTGTGACAAAATGAGAATCTCTGTCAACAATGTCCTCTGTGATAAAATGATGGACTGCTACGAAGTACAACATTAACTTCAGTGATAGACTGGTTGAAAATATATATCTTGCAGACATCTTTAGTCTGTGGATATCGTTGATAAAATCTAGGAAGGTACAACTCTTACATTTTTAGAAAAAAAATTCATGATTGTTAAACTTGCATTGAGATACAATCTATTTAATTTCCCACCTCAAATTATTCAAGCCACTTATTTCTAGGGTGGTACGGAAGAGCATATTAGTATTTATGTGTTACAAATATACTTGTTAATACTATTTTTATTTGAAAAGATTTGCCAAATCAACACATTTTAACTAATAACTTATTTGGGAAAATAGTAGTAAGAGCACTTATTTAAATTGATACTTCGAGTATATGATGTATAAAAAGGCAAAACAAACGTTTGTCCTGTCCTGTTTGTCTGTTGGTAGTTGTGTTTAAACGGGAAAATTTTTGAATATATGACTCGGTAGATACTTTGGAAAATGTTGCTTTAAAACAACTAAACAGATATCATGCCTCGTACAAAGGTATCACTGTTGAAATTAGATTAATCATTTCAGTAAATTTAACTTTACCAACCAATCACACTATTGACCGTAAACTGAGTCAAAAAGATTAAATTGACATTGACATTGACTTTGACTGCTGTAAAAAAAACTATCGCTTAAAAGTAACCGATTGATTGGTGTATATTAACGAATAGAAAATGTATTGACCTGTCCTAAACGTTTAAAACAACTTTCAAAGACTTATGTTAATGATTAATGTCTTAAAAAGTTGCTCTTATCTGTAACCATTTTTGTACGTACTGGGTCAAATTTCCCTTAATCAACAATACCTTTACGTTAATCAGATACAATACAGTCTGAGGGTTTTTTACGTTGTTTCAACAATGTACACCTCAGAAAAGCAAAGTAACAATTGAAAAATGCAGTTTTATAATTAAATGAAATATCCTCTTGAAGTTATAAAAATAATAATGTGGCTTGAAAAAAATGTTGCAATTACTTTGTAAAAATATAACTTGTTCAGTTGCAATTTAGATTTGAAATGTTACTGGAACCTTATTCTAGGGATAACCTTTGTAATGCTAAGAGGCTTTTCATTGATCTTTCATCCAATTTGTATAATCTGCGAGACATTCTTTGAAAGCTGAAAGTAATTTATAACAAGCTGAAGCTATTTAAAGATTTACTCCAAAACTATATTAGTTAAAGAGAATAACTGTAATATAATAAACCGATTTGTCTTTATATTTTTACCTAGTTTGTCAAATCCTTATTACAAATTGCAAAAATATTTGGATATCGCATTGATAAAAGAGTTAAATTTGATTATACAAAATATGTAATTTAAATCACGTATAAATTATTTAAGAGCAGCCAATATGGTAGTATATTATTTTAGTTTTTCAGTTAACTGCGTTTAATTTGAAATCATTTTCATAGCACAAGTATGCAATTTCATAAAAGGTAATAAAGAAACCTACGAGTAATAAAGGCAGAGGTAGAAATAAATTATAAAAAGACATTTTCCCGATAAATTCTTCAAAATCCCTTCTTTTTCATAGACAAAATAACAACACATTTCCTATAAACATACTTTCATAGTTTTTCAATGTGTTTTAGCGGTAAGATTAGTTTCGCATTTCATAAACATATAAAACTGCAATAAAATATGGATTTATCTAGTTTATATATTAAAAATATGATCTTTTGAATTCGAAACATGAGTAATAGCAAATGACTTATTTTCTGAATAAATTTAAAATCTAAATCAAAATGCCTTCGTTTTTTATTTCTTTTAGCAGAAAGCTTTCATTTCCTCTTTTTTTACATACATTACCATGCCGATGTCAAATTTTGGAGTAACTTACAGTGGTTTAAACTGGCAGGATAATTAATTACTCATAAAGCAAAAATAAAATCCTTCAAACCATGTTAGAACTGTGCAAGATTAGTTTTCTTCTATTTAGTTCGCAGCTGAATCATATAAAATAAATATAAAATAGTTGTTTGATGCAGCAACCATCAGTACAAATCCGTGTTGTCTGATGTCTCTTCTGACTGAAATCAGACTTGATGTAAAAGCTTTTCCCTAGTAACTCTATTTTTCATGTGACATGCAAAACAGTGCACTATACTCCAACATGACTTTAGGAAAATATATATGATTTAGGGTGATAGTTTAGAATTACGTAAAATAGGTGAAAAGTATAATAAAACCCAAAATAGATCACGTTACGAAATATGTATTAAAAGAATAGTGTAGGTACTAACATATTTGTATAGGTCCGATACAATTTATATAATTAAAAAATAAATACCCCAGTAAATATAACGAACTGGCTTCATACTAGGATTTTAATCAGCCAAATATGTACATAATTTTTTTACACTGCAGTATTAGTTTAGTAATTCAAGTACTAATGTAAAAGTACTATTTACTATGAATTTTTGTGTTGTTAGACATAATTAATGTTCTTTTATCCTTCTAGACATTGCTGGCTTTTTTATGAAAGATCAAAAAGCCTTTGTAACAGATTACTTAGTATATTGTAGTTATGTATTCCCAAGCAAATTAATTAAATCCAGTATATATTTGACTTACAATGTGAATTTTTTGGACGCGAACTATGAAAACTAAGTATTAACTATGGGTACATTTTTTTTAGCATCTTACCTTTATAACTACGAAGGAAAAATTTTAAGTTAGGAAAATTAAAATCTTTCAGTATTTTGGGCATCATACTAAGTCAGATGATTATTTTATTTTTCTACGGGTTTCCTAGGTATTTTTTCAAAATATTGTCTTATACAGGGTATCCATAAAATATTCATCAGGTTTTAAACTACTTTATTGGACTTTTAGATACATGAATGCTACTATAAACTGCATGGATTAAAAGAGAAAGCTCTAAGGTTTTGTTTGATATCACTCAAGCTGCTCAATATGCTGTCCGTTTGTAGCGAAACATGTTTCCAGAATATGTTGCAACTCTGCCTAAACGTTGGTATGCATATCCTGGCTTACTCCTGGCACTGCAACACGAATCCTTTTCTCGACATTCTGGCAGAGGCTGAGCTAATGACAGGTTCCTGTCCTTCAAATAGCCCCAGAGAACCAAGTCACATACATTAAGGTCCCAGGAAGCTACACACACAGTAAGGAGAGTGGCCACATGAGGAGAGCTAAGTCATCTTTAGCACAGAGGCCACTCTAACCATCAGGGAGTCTCTTTATTAAACACTTTAGCCACCACAGGCCAATAAGGTGTAGCCCCTTCTTTTCTGGAACACGAAGTCTTCCATGTCTTTGTCAAGTTGGGGAATCAACCCTTGTTCCATCATGTACAGATATGCAACAACAGTTACAGTTAGTTAGAAACATTAACCATATCTCAACACATATAAGGTTTTTCTTCTATGTTATGCATTTTAAAAACAACTGAAGAAAGTCAACAAAAAAGGAAACGATAAACAATGAACTTATCAATATAAAACTCTAAAGAAATTATCTTCAACCACGCGTGAGTCATAGTGTCGTGGAACAAACATTAACTGTTATATACGTAACCAAAACTAGATGATTGTTTTATGGACACCATGTATTTTAAATATCTTGTTAAAATGCTACATTTTAGAAAACAGATTGCAAACACTTATCATTTAGACGTAAAATATGAAATAGTCATACTGTATTTTCTTTACTAAACGTCACATAGCGAAATGTTTGGGTTCCCTTTTATTGTGTGCAAACAGTACATTTGCACATTGAACGTTAAAAATGTTTAAGTTATTTGTTATAAGTTGTCCCTTATCATAAATTTCTTGTAGAAGGTCAACGTAGATATCTGCATCAACATATTCAAAGACCCACATGCAAAGATGAATTTGAAAAGCTCTGACTCCTAGTTGTAATTACTTTGCAGTTATAATTGGTTTTTTAGCAACCACTTCAATTCAAACTAAGTATTGTTCAATATGACCTTAGATTTATGTTTACTAACGTCTAACTCCCTACCATCATAACCCCTTAACTTCTTATAAATATATTACAAACAAAATTAGTGGTATTTCTAACAATTCCCTTGATATTCTTTCATTCAAACGAAATCCTGAGAAATGTTACATCCTAGTAAATTTAATGTTAGAAATAAAAGACAAATGTTACTTATTGAAATAAAATAATAACGTAATAGAAGCCTTTCGAAAAAAAACTTTTATCTTAAGGATCCTGTATGCATGAGGTATTTGAAGATGACTTATATAGTAATTATCAAGTTTTATAACTAACTTATTATACAAATCATCCTTGTAAAAAAATTTCTGGAACCAAAAAAATGCGGAGTTATTACGACTTATATTTAATAATAAATAAATAATAAATAAAAATGTCTGTTTTGATCAAGCGAGTCTCAGTAAAACTGCTTTTCAGAATATCTCTTGGCATATAAGTAACAATAACTTAACTAACAAACAAATAACTAGAGACAGAAACAAGAAAATTTAATAACAACTAATTATCAGTGAACAATCCTTTAATATTTACTCCAGAAATATGGCAAGAAATATTTTTGAGGTCAGAGGGGAAGTTATTGTACAATTTACATTATACATTTTATATTGTTAGTGTATGAATTTAAACATTTAAAAACACATGCATGCATATACATAGAAATGTACTATAAGAGTACACTTTTCATAAACGGGCAGTACATATAGTATTATTGTTTTAATTATTGTTAAATTATTTGAGTCATATAGTAAATAAAACGACTTTGTACACAATGAAGAAATACTAGTTGCTCTTATGAAAAACTTAATTAGTAGTCTACATGGGTACTCTTTTATTAATTAACCGCCCAACGAGCCGTTTTGGCAACGAAAATGAGTTGTAAACAAAAGATTCATCCACGAGTATCTGACTTACGAGTTTCTAGAAGTGTTATTCACAATTAGTGCGAAGACTCTGAGGTAACTCGCGTCTAAGTACCAGTACTTCGTTTAAGCAATTTAAATAATCTAAGAACACTTTTCGTGAACAGGTAACAACAGGTACAGGGTGTAGTTGATTTTTTACTTTGGTGTTTTACTGTTTAAATGTAAGATTGTTGTTTTATGGTTAACTATTGTATATTCCTGTATAATATTAGTATGACATTTATTTTAAATATTATAGTCTAAATTGAGATTTTTACTCTTTAAAAAAATTCCTCAGAAAAAAAATTAGCTGAAAAGACTCAACAATTATTTTAAACCATTTCTTGCAACCATAATTTTTTCTAACAATTTTTAATTTTTTGCTATTTAACAAAAAAAAAAAACTCTTATCCCATCACATGAATGGCTCATACTGCATCCGTTCAAAATACTGTATTTGTAATATGTTTGTTTCTATAATATTTCTTTATTCAAAGTACGTTTGCAAACGATAGATTGATGATTATTTGATATGATACAATGTTTGTACACTAAACCTTGAACTACATTATTGGGAACAAGAGAACATTATATTGTTTATTATTTTATACTAATAACAAAGTAAGTTAATAAGAAATACGTTTTTAGCAAACTATCACCAAATAATTTGCCTATGATATTCTTTTATGACGATTCCTTACACATTAGGTTGAACAAATAGGCCTCTGTATTAAGACTGGTTAATGTTAATGGAATTGTAGCGAAAAAATGGCACAGTAGTCACGTAGACGGGGTTAGCTGTTTATGTTACGTGATTCACAACCTCAAACACGGGATTCTGGATACAATCAGGCATTACTGTTATTCATTCCAAAAACGTCTCGTTAGATTAGTGTTCAATGTTCTAGCCCAATAAACTACGATTTTAAATTGCCATTTATTTTGAAAGAAAACGAATAGATTACTTAATGAAAAATATGTCTATGGGTTAAAATGGGTTAAAAATCATACGATGGGTTACATGCGACAGTTTCACAACATTTGAATATATAACTTTATCTACATTTTAAATACACCATTTTTTAATTTTGTTAAATGTTTAGGTGCTGATGGTTTGTGTAGTTACGTACATACTATAATACTTAAAAAAGAGTTAACAAATCTTTTATGACAAACAGTATAGTATTGAGAATTATTTAACAGCACCTAACCTGTAAGAAGCAGTTACAAACAGGTGGTGGTGTATTAAAAACAACATACGATTCGTTTGTTTTTATTTTATTTTTATTTAAAGCCGGATCCTCAATCAAATATCTTACTTTTTATAAAGTGTTAATAAACAATACTAATATATGTACTATCAAACATAGATTTAAAACTTTATTTTATTTAAAATATCAAAAGAAATGCGAATTATCGTATTTTATTAACAGCATTTAACCCAGACATAACATTAAATACTAAAAGAAATTAGGATATTTAATAGTAGCAATGTAAACTAGTAGTTTTACTGTATTAGCTGTACTATCGGTAACTGGTTTCCAAAGTCTGTTGGTACTTTTCAACAATTAATTACAGAAATTTCTGTTTCAATAAGAACTCTTAACTAAAAAACACATTAAACCATTAAAACCCTAAGTAATTTGACAACGTGCAAAACCGAAAATGTGGTTTTAAAGCGATTCAACTTATCGACTGACACAGGGCGGATGAAGTAGGTTGCCGGTTGCGCCGCTAGGAGCGCTGTCGGTGGCCACAGTCAGTCTGTGTTCCGCGGTGGTGCCAGCCGCTTGTCCGGCCTGTAACGTCACATTAGTGTGTCAAAGTGTACTTCAATGTGACACTGTGAGTTTAAACCCAGTGTACAGCGATAAGAACGTTTACATCTTTTGTTTTGGATTATTCGTTCAAGGTATATGTTTACTTCGTTCAAGGTATATGTTTACTAAATAATAAAATAAAATACCTAAGTATTTTTGTCTGTTAGGTGAAAATAAAATTAACACTGTTCTATAGAATTGTTAGCGTTAATAACAAAAAGGTCTGCGTTGCAAAATTACATTCCCAGCAGTAGCTGTGTACTGACAAAAATTGGTTTTACAATTATACAACGAGGTAAAAATCAAATAACTACAAATATGTGGATGGGTCATTCATTGTTTACATTGATTACATCTATAATACAGTAATATATTATAATAATGTATCACAATATAGTGTAAAACAGTTGATATGTACCGTGTTTACATCTATAATATTAAATACTTACAAAATTATAATAATGTATCATGTAAATAGTTAAACAGTTTGATGGTAGAATCTTGAAATAATAGTACAGCTCAAGAAATAATTTATGTAGACGCAATACGTATAGCTTCATGTAGACTGTTTTATAATGCACTACAAGTATTTCTACTTTATCATTATATTCTTACTAAGAATAATTTGCAACAATTTGCAAAAAATTCCCTTTGTAATTTTTAATTAGTCTAAAGTGCCTATAATGTGAAATCACAGCATAGGTATAATACCCCCGCCGCAGCAAACCTGCCGACTAAGCGAATTTCCATTTATCTGAATTGATTTTCAATTAAAACTATTTAAATAACATTAGGTTTAACAAGTACCTAGGTTTGCTGCTACAAGGAAACTGAAACTAATAATGTGTTTTAGTAAAATATTAATAGCTTAGTATAAAATAAATAAATTTGCCAAGTTTTATCAAAATATATCCATAAACAAGCAAACTACAACATTTTACAATATTCTCCATAAGAATAACATGGGAATTACAAATTTATTTTTTTTTTAATTTTCTCCGTTACCAATAATTGTACAAAAATACTTTTATATACTAAATTATTTGTTTTTTTAAGCTCTTTAAAAAGATCTAGAGAGAAATTGGAAAATTTTGTGTTTTGAGGGTCAAAAATGAGAAAAACCTATTTTTACCCCATAAAACCCCCCGTAAAACCCCGTTCCCATGGTCCGATCATGCTGGTTCGCGAACTCATTCAAGTTTATCCCGCTTTACACCTTTAAACCAAATTTTATCAAAATCGGATAAAAATTACTCAAGTTATCGTGTTCACGGACATATATATATATATATACATATATAAAAATTTGAACGAATGGTGTTTTTGGCCTCTGGGGACATCAAAATGAAAAAGTAAATCGGTCCCGGGCTTAGGTCTTACCATGCCACCTACGGTAATAGCTACTTCCCTATAGGGAAATTCGCTAAAATGTATATCATAGTCCTAGAAAAATAAAGATTTATTAGAATAACTTATAACTTTATAAAAAAAGTATTTTTACAATGTACATTTTTTATTTTGATAAAAATATAATTTTTTTGAAATATGAAAATATAAAAAAGAGAATCCGTCCTATACTATGCTATATCAATCATCGTAGCCCGTATGTACCTTATAGTAAAAAATCATTTCATATTATTCAATACAATTAATGTTAACCACAGTACATACATTTATTTCAAATGCAAAATATTTTGTGTACTCATTCAGTTGCCAAAAATGTACAATTTATATATCATTAAATTATATGTAGATTCTTAAACGTATTATAGAAACGTATTAGCAATGGATTTTATTCGTAATGTAGGGGCTTATAATGCTTCTTAGAATCTTAAATACCCTAGCCACAGCAAACCTGCAGACTAAGCATTTCATTCGCCTGATTTGATTTTGAATTAGATCTATTTAAATGACTAGGTTTAACTAGTAATAGGTTTGCTGACACGGAAAGGGTAATAAAGTGTGTTTTATTAGTAAAATATTAATATCCTATTATAAAATAATGATATTTACGTTTGATCCAAATGTATCGATAAACCAGTAAACTACAACAGTTTACTTACAAGAATAGTAGGGTAATTTCAAGGTTTTTTTAAAATTTCCCCTGTGGCCTGTATCCAATAATCGTACAAAAAATTCCAATGTACTAAAATAGTTTTAAAATCTCTTCAAAAAGTTCAAAGTAGGGATAGAGAAATTAGGAAATCTTATGTTTAAGGGTAAAAATTTAGAAAACCCGATTTTAAACCCCATAAAACTCCCTATAAACCCTTTTCCCATTGATCGATCATGATCGTTCAAAACTCGTTCGAATGAGACCTACGGTAGTAGCTTATTCCCTATATGAGGAATTCCCAAATTGTGCTGAAATATATATTATGTTTCATGAGACATACCTCAATACCTTATAAAGTTTTAAAATATAGATGCGTGTTGAAATTATATTTATCGAAATATAAAGTCTTAATTTCCATATCGTATAAGTTCATCTATTTAGTTTGTAAATAATTACCATACTATGTTAAGGCACTAGTCTGGTACTTTAATTAAGTGATAAGTAGTCCTTATTTTAATTCACTATTCTTGTTAGTCTAACAAATTATAAACTGATGGTTTTGGTTAAGAGGTAAACAAAAGTGTAGTTAACTTAATTAGTTAATTATAACCAAATTCCTTTTAATTTCTGCTGTCATAATCCTCCCTATTTATATGGTCTTTTTTCTATTTTTATTACACAATACATTTTGAAACTTCCAGACACTCATAAAAATGCACAATCCATCGACCCCTATAAGTTAAAAGTATATAGTAAAATTACATTACCCAACTTATGTCGTTTGTTGCTACCATCTATCGTATCTTTGAATAAGCCGCGCTCTAAATTACCCACGGTATTAGTAAAATTGTTTGAAAGTAAAAAGACATACATAACAAATATTTATTGACTAACATCACAATCTCTATAATTTATTATAACATATGCGTAATTATAATTACTATACCCTCTAAGTAGCGACAGTACAATATTTCTATGTGAAATCGGTGATATTTGAAACAGAGAAACTAATGAAATGTTAAGACAAGTAAGAAAAAAATTGACTATACACGAAAAATATAGTCCTCTAATATAACGTATGTCTTCCTAATATAACTAGTTAATTCGGTATAATTTTATAACTTGTATCACCATATTCTGCGTTCATTTTCATAGCTGTAAGATCGGTATGTTTATGAATTTTTGTTGTAGAAATAGGCCTAAGGGGCAAATAGTTAGGATTTAGTTGGCAAAATCGAATTACATACGAGTAAAATTAAAAACCTTATACTTTTATAACCTAGTTTGTTTTAAATAGATTTTGCTGAGTAGAAGAAGTCTACCGGAAGTAACGGAATGCAACAGTTGATCCCAGAGGTTTTACAAAGGAACAAAGGTCTTTTGCGACTCTTGTATCTCTATGATGAGAGTGGCAAGTTGAAATAGGAACAACTTTACTGTTTAATTTATCTTAGTAAAGAAGTATTTTGCGGGACTAACTGGGGAAGTTCCTATTTTACAAATACTACTTCCTCAATTTGTTATTATGGTTATATTTTTTTAAATTGTTAAGGAATATATTTAAGCTGTTGTGAACTTTCAATGTGCTGTTAAACATGATTATTGTCCCATACACATTATACTATATATTTTGGTCCAAGAACCTTATAAGAAATACCTTTTATTTTAGCTATTTATTATTAAGATTAGACGTACCTGAAGCACGCTGGTAAATCGCGAATCGACAACAATAAATATTGTTTTATGACTTATCTGCAATCAATGATACGTAAATATATTTTTATTTCAGTTATTTTATATGTCTTTGTCTTAAAATACTCCTAGAAATAAAGGCTTTTACTTGAGATATTGACTGTTTCAACAATTTAAGTTCAGAGCTATTGTATTACTTAATCAAAAAGCATGATTTCGATTGTTACATGGTTATGGAATTTAAATGTATATATAATTACTCAATTGTTATCACATTATCCTATAAGTTTAGCTTAAAAAAGAACCTTTAGTGTAATTCCAGCTTTCATTTGAATAATTTATTATTATGATCGGAGTTACTTAACTTATACGCGCTGCTAAATCAAAAACAGTTCAAATTGTTCCGAAAAAGGAGTTATTTACCATCGATTTATAGTTTAATGATTTAGCTTGAAAACTCAAGAGGAACTGTAGAATTCGATGGGTTTCACCTAGTAGAATAATTAAATCTAATGTAATGGGAAACTCGAGGTTTTATTAACTTGTTGGGACATTAAAAGGGACATTAAAATGTAACAGCCATACTAATTATTTTCTTAACGAAAGAATAGCAATACTGTTTTGATGGATAAAGAAGACCCGATACCCTTGTTTTGTGTTGCTCGCATTTTTATAACTCAAGAGACGTTATATCCATGTTATGATGTATCACCCGTCTTCTCCTACTTCTTCTGCACTCATTCATTAGTTAGAGTGTATCTCTTTGTTTTTATAAAAGTTTTATAAAATAAAAAACCATAAATAAACTTAGATTTTCAGGGGTTAATATATATTAACAAATAATATGAGCATATACTTTAGACTATGTAATGGTTTTTGTAGATCCCAGTATTGAGTGTATTGAATAATATAAACCTTAATTTCATAGTTTATTGGTATTCAAAATTCCGGCTTGTCTTTTTTCTAATATAATAATCATCCGAATTGTTAAGGCGGGTTTTTATTCTTGATCTAACCCAGCAAGTTAATGTCCGTTTGAAGTAAATTTGTATATATGCTATTCCTTAGCATAGTATAATTTAAGCATTTTTATTGTTTTAAAACTGTGTTATAAATATACTTGCCATCAATAACTCCAAACAGTGATCATGACACTTCATACGACGACAAATGATTAACTAGAACTGTTACCAAACCTTAAAAATATACTTAGCCATACATCTACTTAGTTACTGCAATAAATAAAAAAGGGGGAAATTAAATTACTACGTGTAACTTTACAAACTGCTGAGCTCCTTTAAAGTTTATGTCTGAAGTATTTTGATATAATAAAGACGACGTAATAAGAAGAAAGCTTCTTATTTATTGTTCTCAGGCAAAGTTTATTGTTTGTAGAAACTTTGTTATTTACGGTTTAAGCCGCAGCGTAATACAAACATTAAAGTTTTAATAAAGCCTCAAACAAAGGAAAGGTTGATAAAGTGCTGAGCGCTGTTCGATAGCAGAACCATCCCTTGGTATAGGTATTAAAAATAATATCTTAACGTTATTAACGCTTGGATAAGGTATGTTATTACCCGGTTACGATTTTGCAACATAATTCATATAAAACATAAATATGATTTATAATTTTAAAGGGGTACAATTTTTGCGTAAATTATTTCTCACCCTTAGCAGGAAACAGATTAATATGTCTCCTTCTTGCTTAAACAAGCTAATCATATTTTGATTTCGAAACATTGTATTAGTAAATAAGAATCGTAATTATTTTTACCTATACTGTTCGAAGTGTTTTGAACTTACAAATTTACCATATCAACAATCATTACTACTAGACTATTAAACTATTAGAAACTATTGAAATAAAATGCATTTAAATATTTTTCGTCAGCTGATGAGCCTTCATATTATCCATTCAATGTATAACTTAACAGATATAATAATTGAGTGTTAAATGATCTGTTATCTAAAATTTATTTAGCATTAATTTATTTTGTGAATTATTACTTTAAAATTAAGAGTAGTTACTTAAAAAAAAATCAAATTTTATAACAGAGACGTTTGCTATAATCTATGGTTCTTAAATTTAAATGCATTAACATGATAATCACTTAGTTGATGATCCAATCCTATCTTAATTCTTAACGTTCACTTCCCATAAACTATAAATGCAGGCCACGCTGGCCTCTAGGCTTGAAACAACATAACTTAATTCTCCCTTTTTATATCTTCCAATAAATGTAATAAGTAACATATTGAACTTTTATCCCATTTTATATTTTCTACATACAATTGCTTAAAAAAGGAATGAATACACCAAAAGTATTCGAATAATCAGTAATGATTGCTCTTAAGTGAACTTCATGAAGTATTCTGTCAAGAGACCAAAGTCCAAGAGATAATACCACAACGGCTGCAACGAACTAGCAGTTGTCCAGTCAGCTTCCGTACTCGTACTCATCATGTGCGTGACAGACCTGTATTTCGTTTTTTTTATGTTTTTATGTTGTTATCGTGTTACGTGTGTGTATCAAGTTTGACGACGCCAAATCCGGTGGATGAATGTATCTGAGGATGACATTTTGATGCCGAAACGTCCGTAATATATACGAAAACTACGGAGCTGTGACGAGGTAATTGTACAATTATATTATAGTCATCAATTAAGCTCAGGGGCTAGATCATATCTATTGATGAATAAAACATCTATTCAATTATTCATTAATTCATATTTATTGTACAATTTCATAACGCATACAATACAATGTTTAATGAAAGAATCCCAACAAAGCTATGCAACAAATCTGAGCGTTTGATGCGAAGCCAGGCATAAATTTAATTTAATTAATGCATTTACCTTATGCATTCCATTCAAAGGAGCCAACCAATTTACCTTTGAATGATGTTCGTCTACCGTGACGAGAATTGTAAGCGATTAGTTGTTATATTAATATAATGAGTGAGTCTGCAGTGTTTTTCGCCCCACACGAAATTGGGTACTACAAGGTACTTTTAGCGAATTTCCCATATAGGAACAAACTATTACCGTTGGTCTCATGGTAAGATCTCAACCTGGAACCGATTTACTTTTTCGTTTTGAGGTACCCAGAGGCCAAAAACACCATCCGTTCAAATCTATATACTGTATATGGATTTATTTATAAATGAGTTTAGAAATTAAATAATAAATTAAAATAAAAATAAAAATGTTTATATTTTATTTGTGTCCGTTAGCATGATAACTCTAACAAAAATTATCAGATCGTAATGACATTTGGTATAAACGTGTAAACCTACATTTATTCGAACGAGTTCGCGAACCAGCATGCACGGACTATGGAAACGGGGGTTCATGGCAAGTTTTATGGGGTAAAACTGTGGTTTTTCCATATTCAACCTAAAAACATGAACTTTTTAATTTCTTCCTAACCCATTTTGTAGAGCTAGAAAACAAATAATTTAGTATACATTGTAAGTGTTGCATGTCTAACGGTTATGGAAAAAATCCCAAAGAAGGGCAAGATTAAAACTACTATGTTATTTTAAATAAACTACCTAAGTTATCATAAAAATAATTGATAATTACGCATGTAGGAAATAGACCTAAACATTTTAAGGGAATAATTTAGTGGAATTCCAGCCCGGTAAGTGGGAATTAGCTTAATTTGCAGGTTTGTTGTGGTGGGTTTATTTTATAATGATATTCATTTTTAGCCCCTGGAATATGTATATAAATGCATATACGTATATGTATATATGTATATACGTATGACATTTCAGACTTACCTCCATATGTAGTTTAAACTACGTCATTATTTCAATTATTTAGAAATGATATGTTTCCTTACAATGCAACATCTTTGGAGCTTGCAACACGTCAAAAACATAAAAATTTCGTACGAAACAGAACATTACACACAAGACATTTACATACACGAAACACAGTAGCACTATCAGTACATGGCGGTGGTTGTAGGTATACTGAACAGGGTTTATGTATGTAATTTCGTACCGTCCTTTTCTGTTATCATCTCGGTGGTCAGCTGTTCTAGATAAGATGTGTTGAAGAGAGTGGGACTTGAAGTGTTATTTATCATTGAGGACCTTTTCTTTGCTTTCTTAGTCTTCGTTCATTTTGTATTATCTAATACTCCTTAAGTGTCAAATTTATTACCTTTCCTGCAGTAAAGTAGAGTTTTTAAGTCGTTGTTAAAGAAGTTGGTCCCACTAGATTGCTAATCAACCGCTGGCGATTATTACAAACTACTTATAAGTCTACTTGAAAAAAATACTATAAGGTAGTTGTAAGGAAATTAATGTAGTATAAAGTAGGTGTGAGGAAAATACCTACTTATTATGAGGTGTGAGGAGGTGAAAGGAGTATTTGTTTGTTTTTATATTTTAAAGTAAAGAACCTCCGCCAGACATTCCTCTGGACCTTTCAATTCCATCCTCATAATACTTAGGCTTCCTCTGTTTGTGCAGCATACTGCATTTGATTTCCCTAACTGATTCTTGACCAGTCCTTAGTAAAGGCAGCCTACTTTGATCCCACCCTGGTATTGTTTGCCGCTAGCCTATCTCCTCTTTGGTTTCAACTCATAGAGGTTGTCCGTTGAGGGTGTTTGTAATTACCCTCAGCCATCATTAGAATTGCATCCTGTAATTTTGAGAGCTTTTAATGGGCTCAGAATTGTATGTATCGTAGGATTTCCTTTGGATGTTTGCAACCCTCTTCCGTTTTCATTTCCTTGATTCAATACAATCTGTATAATGGGCACCTCAGGGTTGTATCTTAGGCTTGCCTTTGGATGTTTGTTAGTCTTCTACTGTTTTTCATTTCCTTGATTCAATACAACCGGCTGTTCCACATCATCACACTTCTCTTCCACTATTCCAACTCCTAGTGGCTTCACAGCAGATGGTCCAGGGCTGATTTGTTTTCCACTCTTGAGGTTCCAATCTTTACTTTCAGGGCTTTTCATCGCTCCGGTGCTGTACGACTACGATTTTCAATGCCATTTATCCTGGTGTAGCACTTTCCTTTACTCCCTACCACAAGCCCAACTGCCAGGATGCTGGAGGTGCAAGAGTAGGGAAACTGTTGGAAGATATTGGTTCAAGTACTCGCGAAACCAACACCCCGGCACCTCCAAGAGGTGGCGGAGGTGGCCCTTTGAACACCTGACCCAATACCCAGCCTACTGCGATCCATACACCCACACCTACCAAAACCGGACGAATGTGACTCATGGCTTACTAGTTTACTCTCAAAAAAGGGGACTTACTAAGAGAATTATTTGTACTGTTGATTGTTGAAAGTTTTTAATAATGAACTCAAATCTGTAGTGAAGTGCTGGTGATGTCAAGTCAAGTGTTATAATTTAAATATTTCATCTGATAAGGATTAAAAAGACTTACTAATAAAATAGAATTTATGTTTCAACTCTTACTTTAGTAAAATTTTCAAGTTTAACTTTAAATTGAAATTTATATTTATTATTTCTTAAAAAATACACCTTATGTCCTTCCCAAGAAGCAGCAATCTAAGTACTCATTAAAATAAATGTAAGTAAAAAAACATAAACCTGACTATCCTATTTTAGGGGAATATTTTTGTGAAAATCCAACCAAGTAAATGGAAATTTGCGTACACTGCAGATTTGCTGCGGCGGGGGTATGGGTGTGGCATTGGTCAGTCGAGTTAAGATAGTAATTGTACATTGGATTCCTTCATGTGCATACAGTGTCATGTATTTCATAATATTAATAATATATTAAACAGAAAATTTCATTGATTACGTTTTAAACAAGGCTGCTTAGTCAATACCTTACTTAGAATCGATCTTAGTCCAGTGTTTTGCATATAATGATAACTTATTTCAATATTTAAATAATATATATATATATATATATATATATATATATATATATATATATATATATATATATATACATATACATATATAAATTATTTTAATTCCTAAATAATTTAGAGTATTTTCTCTTTTTCGCAAAGGTTTTGATTTGATTTAATTGTTAGGAATTAAGTAAAGCATGCCACAAGGGGACACAGATTTTCTCTTTACACAAATACTATTACTGAAAAATGTAGTTAGTTTTGAACTTTTATCAGAAACAAAAGCTACGCTTCCAAGAGTCAAACTAATGATGAAATTATCGGAAACAAACTTCAAAAGTGATTAAATATCTGGTTGTCTAAAGTTATATTGTTTCTCCCTGTCGAGTGATTGAGTTCAGTCTATTGTTACTAACATCGTTAAAACTAACGTGGTACGCTTTTGACATTCATTCATGGTAATACTGTGAAATATTCCTGTTACAAAATGTAAAGCTGCTTGTTATTGTAACACTAGGGCTACAGTAATTTAGATTTTTTCTTACTCAGAAAGAGTTTTTTGTTGATTTACTTTTTTTTAATTTATCACGGGCATAGTTGTGTTTAAACATTAGATAACCACCTTTGCACTGTAACTTATCCAGATTATAACACATATTGACTAAATATGTTAATTTCCCATGTCACCTGATGGGTTAAAATTTCCAATTAACTATAGTATTGGCTCGTAAAAAATGACTGTAAATAGTTGGTTAGTTAGTATTGATCAGAACGAGATAGAATCTTTCATCGCTTCTAACTATGCCCAATAATGTAAGCCGGTCAGTCTGAATGAAAGGGAATAGAGTGATAAGGTATGAGTATGTCTGTGTACGTGCGAGTATTACGGAATGCGTGTGTATGTGTATGCACGAACGCCAGTTTTCTGTTGCTAATTATTTCAATAACATAAATCTACATATTTTCCCAAGGCTCGACCTTTTTTTAGATGTGCACTATTGTCCTTTTGTATATGGGGTCGGATATAATTTCCTTTTATTAGGCCTATTAAGATTAAAAGTTTTGTTCATCATGATAATTGAATCTCGAAATTACATAACCTTGCTATTTTATTATATAGATGTAGTAATTTATCTATAAAATTGGAATATTGATAACACAAAAGTAATGTAGTTAATAGCAATAACAATTATGTCACAATTTAATTTAATTGATATATCCAAGTATTTGTTATTGTATAGTATTTTCACTTGATTTTTTCCACTCGGTCACAACACACAAGCTTCGCTTCGCAGGGACCTAATTGTATTGTAATTTATGTAAAAAATTAAATTTTATGTTTATTTTCCTGAATAAATTAAATTGAATTGAATTATAAACATACAAATGCGTAATTTGTATTGGACGATTAATCAGTCCTAAACCATCAACTTGCATGTGCTTATTATCAGAAAAATACTTGTAACTTCTTGAATTACATCTGATTGGGAAATAAACTAATTACTTCATGCCCATGTTATTGTGATGGTCCCGAGATTACTGCTGGCCTTTGTTTAGACAAACCCGCATCTTCATTGTTATTAATTGATATATTTTCCATTGTTTTCTAAAAATTTATTCCATATTTTAAGATACAGATACGTACATAACTATTTAAATGTTCCAGCATATAGGCAGAGGCAAAACAAAGACGTCTGTATCGATTTGCCTATCCGAAGGTTTAAGGCAAGGTTAAAGAACTGTTAGAAACAAACTGATAAGTAATTTGATAAAATAGTTGTATTATAACATTAAACATTGTTTAAACTTATTGCTATATTGAAAACAATGAAACGTATTCGCCCACTTTAATGGCTTTCACTGCTATGAAAGAAACCCTAGATACATTTTACCTGTTTACATGTTACTATAATATTAGAGTTATTCCACAATATCAATCAGCCAAAAATATAAATAGGTGATGGTTAAGAGTAGACTAAACTTTTTCTGGAAACATAGTTATTACAGTTTGCCATAAATCTTAACACACTTAAATGAATTTAATAATCTCAGCCTAACCTAAGCATTCCTACATAATGAAATGAAAAGCAACCATTCGTAAAAAGGAGTTGTTACCACATTATGATTTCTCAAAACCATATGATTTCTGTTATTGTTCTACAATAGTTCTGTTGTCATGCCCAAACGCATTTACATTCAGTGAAGATAATGGTTTAATAAAGTGAGTTATGCATCTTTTATTGTCTTATTTAATACAATTTAAGGACGTGTCAATTCGTAAAAATTGTGTATTTTTAAAGAATATATATACTCCAATATATAAATTGAAATATTAATACTTCAAAAAAATTAGTAAGAAAATTTCACAATTGTTTTAAGACTTAATTCTGAACCTGGCAGTACAACCAACGTTCCAGCTGAATATTATTTTATCAAAGTACTTTGATCTCGAAAGACCTCATTAAGAATCATTTGTTTTATTCATGCAATTTTCTAACCTTTAGTTATCATAAAAAATTCAAATATATACCAAAGGAAAATGTTCAAATTGACTATGAAATATAAAATTGAGACATTATAGTAGCTGTATTAAGATAATAAACAAAGTACTGTACCGACACAGAACTTATCATAATGACTCACTCTAAATCTGCTATGAGTATGGAAGAGTCATAAAACAATTAGTTTTATGATATCGCAATTTAAGTAAAGGCCTATCAACCGATACAGTAATGTTTCAGCAAATTTTATGTACAAACTTCTACAAACTTTCGTGCCATCAAACAATTATCAGTTATTTGGAGCATAAGCATTAACACTACATAATATAGCTACTGTACACTGTTGAAATTGTTTCAATATAAAATTGATGATAACTTATAAAAGTTAAATTTATATTATGAATGCAACTGAAATAGATCAAACTAACACTAACATACCTAACCTAACCTTATATAATAAGGTTTGGGATAGTTATTTTATGTTGACAACTATTTTTTTATATGAATTATTAAATTATTGGCTTATACTGCTGAATGTTATAAATCATGTAGAAACTGTTTTATGGAATAAACAACACTATAAAATATGAAATAGTTCATATTCTTTTCACTTAATGTATTATAAACATATCACAACACAAGTGCAATATTCACCAGTTAATAGTTTTACAATATTTGTAACAGTGCAGATATTTCATTTTTTGTAAATAACATAAAATTCTTGTCTGCAAAGACAAATTATTTTTCCCGGTTTAAATCGTTTTACTGCTGTAGTATTCGGTAAACTGGAAGTGTTTGCGGAAATTACAAAAGTTTAAACGAGTTTGTACGATTTGTAGGAAATCACGTGGTGCCGTTTACACGACGTTACATTCCAGCCAAGGTTTTACATAAGCTAACATAATATTTTATGTACTTTTTTCAGGGTGCATATAATAGTTTATTGAATATACTAACAATGTATTGTTTAATAGAATCAGTTTGTTTGTTTGGGGCTCAATCACGCATAGGGGGCCTACTACTGGTCGGATGGGGCTGAAATTTGGCATGACGATTCCCGAGCTCAAATTTTCAATTAAAATATAAGAAATTCTTATCTCAAAAATCCTTTTGGGCTCCGCCTATGTCTATGGAAATTCCCATGTTTGCCTAATGGTATTCATATGTAAAAGGAGTTAAATAATATTGACAGAAGTTTCAACTAAAGTTGGCTCCATCTTCAATAGCATTACAATGTTTTAAGGTTAAAAGCATAGTGCAGCACTAATACCATTTTTGTTATAAAGACGGATGGTATAAACTAAGCAGCAAAAGCTGTAATAGACAATGAGAACTGCTAAAGTATAATTGATTACAATTATGTTTATGTTTTAAACTTCATAAATATTTTTTTTTAAATATTTAACAGATAATAGCATAAAATAATAATAATATTTTGTTTCAATAGTACTGACAGAATTGGACCATAAACCGTAAAAAATAAATATAAAATTAACTAAAGATTTGCAAATATTTACACTATGCCCAAGCCCTGTCATCATTTGTATTATAAAAAATAATAACGTACTCAAATAGATTTCAGGAAAGGAAAAAACAAAGTACAGCGATTAAAATGACCTCATAAAACGCAACATAACATGACAACTGTTTGGCTAGAAAATAAAAAGGCCTTTCCCATTGTTTTCGACGTAAATTGGTCTGAGCAGCGACTTGTTCATTGACAGCTGCACCGAACTGTGGAGTTGTGTTTTAAACAATAGTTTATAAATGACACAACCACGTTGCAGATATTTTATTTATTTAAAAGTACGAAATAATTAGAATATTGCAATCGCGTGATGGTTCAAATTGTGCAATATTATGTTTTCGAAATTATATTTTACCATTTGTGTTGAAAATCTGGTATCTTAGAATAATATAAATATTTAATTATAATCATAAATAACCATTTGGAAAAAAACATATTTGTAATGAGGTAAAATTGAGGAATCTCAATTTTAAACAGTTTTTTTCACAGAGTAATATAGGTTATACAGTATCCTTAATCAATGCGTACTGTAAACAGGAATATTGCCAATGCCTAAGTAATAGCTGTATAGGAATTGAAAATGTAAAAACACAAATAAAACTTTGTAAAATAATAATTTAACTCAAACATATTTTTAAATATCAGTTTTATGCTTAAAATATTGGTACTGTATACAGTAATTATTATCGCTTATGTTAAAGCAGGGACTTATACACAATGACATGTATATACAACTGAAGGTTTAGTAAAAGTCATTACGGAAAGTAAATAAAAGAAACGTCTTATACACTTATAACATATATTTACGCTTATACTGTTAATCACAAGACGGTAAATATACAAAAAAGGTGGTAACAATATCTAGACTATCTAGATATAATATAATAGACTAAATATTTAAAGAATTGTAAGAAAGGATATGTAATGAATGCTTGGGAAGAATTGTATATTTATAAGGAAAAATGTAAAGATAGAAATAAGTTGATTAATGAACAAATACATTTTGATTCCAGTTGTACTTATAAAAATGTATTGGCCGGTGCTTCCGGTAGCCAATAGGGTATAAGTAGGGACGCCATTCAAGATTCTTGTCATTCGCCTATTGGGTCTGATGATGATTGGAGTGTCCAATCGAAATCGATCACCACTTACCACCTTTTTTGTGTATTTACCGTCTTGTGAGTAACAGTATAAGCGTAAATATATGTTTTAAGTGTTATAAGACGTTTCTTTTATTTACTTTCCGTAAATTTAATAACACGTACAATGCTGATCAAGAAGTTATTTATTAAAAGTCATTGCAATATCGGTTTGTTTTTGGCAACAATTGTATAATGAAACGTCTTAAAGAAATCCATTTTTAATTGAACTCAATTCATTTTCGAGAAGTCTATAAAAAGTGGCATTATTAATTTATTATTATGTACTTTTATAATTTTATAGTGTTAAATATAAATATTTTATTTTGTTCCAACTGATACGAATAAACCAAGAAACTTATTTATGTTTCAAGTTAAGTAGAATATAAATCCCTCTCGCTCAGCTGAAGAATAATTGACCCGCCAAAAGCAAAAACACTGTGTGAGTGATAGCTTTCAAACCTACCTCTAGTAGAAATTCGAAACTGTCGAAATACAAATGCAATCATTATGAGACTTATTTAAAAACATTCAATTATTGATCATAATTTAGTGGTATATTATATTTTACAGTGTTGGTATTTTCATGTCTTAGGACAGATTATTGGCACATGTGATATTTGATGGTATAGAAAGCATATCCGCGTTAATAACATAAACTAATATTAATACAGTTTAAACCGCAATCCTAGACACAATTTTGTTAACAACGTCAACATCAATACTCTTGGTTAGAAATTGTTTTTAATTCAATTACTCGGATCAACACATTCCTTTGGTTAGATGGGATGGTTTTCATCAGACGAACCCGTTATAGGTTATTGGTCCTACGGCTTCAATGATTTTGACTCCCTAAATATTGTACATGAAGATTATAAATGTAATTAAATTACGAGAAGTATATGAAGATATAATCTCTATAATTTATCCACCTAGCATTTTACTACTTTAGTTTTAACAAAAAACGTTGTCCGATATCTCATTTCCTTACCTTGTGCAATTGATTCATTTTTCTTTAAAAAGACAAATGTATCCGTTCACAAAAGTGAACAGAAGTGGACCAAAAGGTTTTTTACCAAAACACTTAAGGAAGGTTTATATTACCCATCCTTATAATTGTACGTTCAATAATAGGTTTTTATATTTTACCACATCAGCTGATGAGCAATTAATCTTTGGACAATTTGACGGAGGAAAGTAAAACCTATTATTGTCATAACAATATAGTCCAGGGACCAGAAACAATGATTATGATAAAGAACGTAATTCAAATAGCAAAGAAAATTATCGATGCCTTAAATGTAAGTAAAAAAAAGAATGTGAACTCTAAACTTGTTTCAAAACTATTTAACCGGTTTATTATGCAAAATAATTTAATTTCACGAGTTGGATCCATATTTATTATTATATTATCTATTATCTATTATTACATTATTATAGTACACTACGTAACTTAATACAAATTTTTATTGGGATTTGTTGTCCATTGTTGTCAAATTAAACCATAGATTAAACATAGTCAAAATACCCTCGTTGTTAATTATTAATATTATAAGCAAATAAACAAAAAAAAATTAAATTAACAGTACTGCACACAGTATTGTTTATTATTAAATATTATTTAATCATTATTTACTATTATTATTAATATTATTATTATTTTATTGTATTCAAATTATCCATACGCTAAAATTAGGAAATAAGGTTAGACGTCGTTAATGGTTTGGACCTTCTTAAACAAGGAAATTCTATAAACTTTATAAATACCAATGAAAGACTTGTAGCATTGTTTCAGTTGAAAGTCTAACTTTCTCTAACATTTAGATTATAGTTGTTGGCAAGTTTGGAACATTTTAACAATGGCTGAAACATATTTATAAACTGAACCTGCCAATAATACAAACATTTTAGAAAATATTAATCTGAAAGAAAATAACAACGGGGAAAATACTAGATAAAATTATTCATGTAATGCTATACTATTTCCAAAATGTGTTTACCGGACAAGTGTATTTTAATTCCGTACTTGATTTCTTCGCACGGGAACGACCACGCTTTTTGGTCGAGTTTCGTACGAAGCGTTTAGCTATACTAATCTATAACCTAATAATAAAAAAACTTTCCTAAACAGACTAAACTAATAACAATCAATACTCATAATCCTCAGAGAGTTTTTTTTTCAACCACTCATTGTTAAATTATATAATCAGCTGGTGTTCGGTAAAAACTCACTACCGTAAAATAGTATTTAATGTAACCTAATTTGAGTAAGCAGGAGGCAAACAGCTATTTTCCGGACTAGATCCTTGCGTGGAACGTTCGTTAAAACAATTTAGTGTAGCGAGGATTTTTTTTCAACTTCTAAACAGCTGTTATAAAGTCTAAACACTAAAGAAGCCGTTCGAGAATCTTAATCCAAAAACTATTTTAAGTTTGTTTAATCCAATTAAGGTATTTTACAAATCATTGGTGGCATTAAACTTCAGCCTCAAAACAAAGTTACGTTGAAATGGCATTAACAAATACACACATTGATTAAAATAAATGACTCTCAAGTCTGCTTCCAATGGGGTAGTGGTTAGAGCGCGGGACTTCAGTCCCTGAGGTCCCGGGTTCGATCCCCGCCAAGTCACCAATGAATTTTATCCAAGTGATAATGCCACAACCCCTAGGTCTAGCCTGAAGTAATGTGAAAAACAATCCCAGGCTCGTGCCTAGCATCCTAGAAAAAAAGGCTGCTCTCATGTAGTTGAAACAGTTGAGGGCTTATAAACAGAATGTATAGTAAAATTATACTTTCGGATCACATTATAGATGTCCATGATAGATTTATATATTTGAATTAGGTTTTAACAAAAGAGAATTTACAACCTTGAGTATTAGGTTGGCTTTAAAAAGGTCTTCTCAGTGTTAGACAAGGTTGTAGTTTTCTGCGGGGATTGCAAAAGTTTAAATGAGTCTTTGCATTTTATACGAAAGACATGTGAGCATGTTAAAAGCTTAGCGGTTAAAACAGACGAAATGGTTATTGTTAGTTTATGGATTGGTTGATGATGTTAAAATCAATAATTTATTAGCTCCATTGATCCTTGAGTATGACAATAATTACTCTCTAATAGTTATAGTTAGTGAGTTAAAATCGTCAAACTTAAAATAATTTATATGAAGAGTTAGGTATAAATAGCAGTCTGAAATATTCTTATTACCTAACACTTTCCACCTTTAAAATTGGAAAATAACAATGAATGCTTCATAGTAGACTGTGTATATAAGTATATTATATTTAAACTGTATACTCCATCGCTAAAGGTTAATTCAATTCTTATGTTTATTGTTTATAGGTTTATGTGCTATTTATACTTGTAAATGCCACTTAATTTAAATAAGGGTTAACGTGTAATAAGGATGATACATTAAAAATATATGCCACCCAAGCTAAATGGCTAAAAAATGTACGCATTAATGCAGCTAAGATTGACTATAACCTTTTAAAATATTTGAAAATGAATCCTTTAACGAAAAAATAAATCTAATAAAATAAATCTTCGCCACGATTTTTAAAACTTTAAAACTCTAAACCTTTAAAAATATTATCAAGTCTTATGACAATAAATAAAAATGATTACCGATAAAAAGATAAACCATCGTTTATTTGTAATTAGTTTTAAACTTATGCAAAAAAATTTTTGAAAATCCTCAATTTTAACATCACATTATCTACTTACTCTAAATAGTTTATCTGTATCTTATTTCCTTACTTTCAGTAGACTTAAAGTAAATTTTTAGCATTGGAAAACCAAATACCATGTCAAAAAATTTTACTTTTTCCAGCCATACCACTAACATCCAATTATACACAGACACAACGCCAAGCAGTGGCAGAAAAGTTTGCAGTGATCGGTTTGCAAAACAATGATGCTACATCTGCTTGCTTTTGTGGCATGGGTTTTGTGGAGTCAGCTTTACCTTACTCAATAAATTTTCTCTCCTCTCCCAAAGAGACCAACCTATTTTGACTGGCTATATTATCAAGGTAGGGAAATTTTTACGTAGTCGAAAAAGAATTTAGAAATTGAGAAAAATGGGATTATATCTTTTATCCGGCCAGATTAGAAAACATGTATTATTAATCTTACTTTGAAGTAAACCAAAAGTATTTGCAATTTTATATCACCTATAGAAAAATAATGTGTGACGCATCCTCTATGATTTCCTTTTTTATAACAACATATTCTAATAAAACTAAGAAATATCCTTCGTTTCTTTATTTATGCTATTTTTTTACACTTTAAAAGTATTAGACATTTATTGCTATGGTTTGTGTCATAATCTTTAACTGAATATGTCACTAGCTTATCGTGAATTACATTTTACAGTCACTACGTATAAACATAAAAATCAATAATTGTTGTAGCAAAACTAGTCTAGTTATCCACACGTAACGTGTTCAGAGCTTTAAAATATGAACCCTTCACCGTATCGTTATAGGAACTATCTTGTTTGGCAAGTATAGATAATTGAACCTATACTCTAGATTTCATATACATGTTAACAGTTAAGCCCATAATAATTTTAACACCGTGTAAAAAAAAAACAAAGGCGTGGCAAATAAGATAGGGTAAAAAACAAAATTTCACGAATCAGGAAAATATTTTAAACGACATAACGTTAATTAATGTAATCAGTTAGGTCCAAAACTTGAAGTTTTAATTTACTTGTATTTAGTAACAGTTTGCATGTAAGACAGAACTTTGTATCGGATGTACGCTGGCTCAATAACAATTTTATTTATTTTTTTAATCATTTAAAGGCGATAAATTGTCTACGTTTGATGTGTCTTTTCTAACATACTGTATGTTTAACAAAATACCATATGTTATGTTTAATAAGTTAACTTTGTTTTTGTTTACAATCATTGTTATTTAGGATTCAATTCAGAATACACCTATTTTATTTTACACATCTTTTATTTAATATGTAACAGTTTGGCGACGAGGAAAACCAGTTTTTAATTTTTTTTACATTCTATTTATTACAATTTATTTTTTTATATGAGTGACCTAAGTTACACTGAAAGTTTGACTGATTTAAAGAAGATTAGAGTAGTAGTGAAGGGTCAGTTGTCTAAGGCTGAAAGATGGCTAGCAAACCTACAAAACATGTCAAAAGAAGTAATCAAAACCAGGATAACAACAATTGAAGATTATTGGGAAAGATTTAATTCTGTACAACAATTAATAGAAGAGAAAACTGAAGAAGCTGAAATTGAGAAAGAAATAGATTACAGAGTAGAAATGGAGGACAAATATTACAAGGTAATGGATGAGTTACAAAAACGTATGGGACAGCTTGCAGAACTACAAGTGAACACTCAAAATATTGTGCCTAGTACATCAAATTTGTCTACTCCACAACGTCGATCCACTACTTCCTCAATGATTTTCACACCATATCAGGAAAATGAATCATTCAAGAACTTCATTCGTCGATTTGAGATATTTCTATATCTACATAGCCAAGAATTGGAACCAAAGGATCAAGTGTACACAATGCTACATGCCTTAACGCCACATTTACATCAGAAACTGTATGATTTGTGCGCTCCTGAAAGTCCTTTGGATAAAACATATGCTGAATTAGTAAGTCTTTTGGCTGATTATGTTGACCCTAAACCTAGTACTTGGGCCTTACAACACAAATTTATGACAAGAACACAAGAATCTGAAGAAACTGTAAAAATATATTCCGTTGAGCTTCAAAAGTTATCTTCAGACTGTGACTTCAACTGTAATAATTGTGGGAAATCAATTGCAAACACATTACTACGCATGCAGTTTATAAGAGGTATTAGCAATTCAGACATAAGAACAAAATTATTACAAGAAAGATCTGCTTCATCGTTTCAAGATGTAGTGAAACTTGCCTCCATTATGGAATTGGCAAAGAACGAAAGCTATATGGTAGAAGAAAACATTCATTCAAATGAGAAAATCAACAAGATAGCAGGTACAGGAACAAAACCACCCCATTTTTCTCCTACTTGGAACAAAAAGTTAAAGTCTCCATTTGAACGCCTCAAAGGTAAATGCTATCGTTGTGGATCACCTAGACACAGGGCACATCAGTGTAAATTTATCGGAGAAATATGTAAGAAATGCAACAAACAAGGGCATATTGCTAGCGTATGTTTAGGCACAAAACAAACAGAAATTCATTGTACCGAAACTGACAATACTATAGACTATTATAAGGAAGAGAAACAAGAGGTTTTTAAGATACACAACCAGAGTGCCGGTAATGACAAGTTTATGGTTGAGATACTTATTGAAGGTAAACCTGTGCGGATGGAGTTAGATACTGGAGCAGCAATAAGTATTCTACCATACTCTACTTTCAAAAGTCTCAACATAAATGAAAAGATTTTCCACACAAACATAGAACTAAGGACATACTCAAGCGAAATAATCAAACCCCGGGGTGTCGTCTTTGTAGAATGCACTTACAATGATCAGGTGTTTGTTGGGAAACTCTACATAGTGAACCAAAATTTCGATGCCATTTTCGGAAGAGAATGGATTAGAGAGGTCAAACTGGATTGGGCAGAACTTAAAACAGTTAGTAACAATACTACATCTACTGCACTCGAAGATCTTTTGGATGAATTCAAGGAATTATTTGAACCAGGAGTAGGACTCATACCTCACAAAAAAGCACACTTACAGCTTGTTGAAGGGGCAAGACCTATTTTTGTGAAGGCTCGTCCAGTCCCATATGCACTAACTGAAAAAGTAGAACTCGAGTTGAATCGTCTGGAAGAAGCTGGAATCATTTCCAAAACAGACAAGTCCGATTGGGGTACTCCAATTGTACCTGTAGTAAAGCCTAATGGTAACATACGAATATGCGCTGATTACAAGGTTACAGTAAATAAACAAATCAAAGAAGAACATCATCCAATACCTCGGATCGAAGACATTTTTGCTCAAATGAATGGAGGACAGTTGTTCTGTACTTTGGATTTAAGTAACGCTTATCTCCACTTGGAAATGGATGCTGAGAGTGCAGAAATTCAAACTTTGAGCACTCATAAAGGACAATACATAGTTAACAGACTGATGTTTGGTGTAAAAGTTGCTCCAGGAGTTTGGCAAAAGGTGATGGACGGAATCCTTCAAGACCTTCAAGGTGTTCAGTGCTTCTTCGACGATATAATAATTCAAGGAACGTCATCAAAAGAACTACTAGAAAGACTAAAGCAAGTGTTTGAGCGTTTAAGGAGTCAAAATTTGAAGTTGAACCGTGACAAGTGCAATTTTTTTCAAAAGAAAATTGAATACTTAGGACATGTTATTGACGCCACTGGAATCCACAAAAGTAAGGATAAAATCACAGCAATTACAAATGCACGAAGGCCTCAAAACATACAGGAACTCCGATCTTTCCTAGGGCTTGTTAATTACTACAACCGGTTTGTAAAGAATTTGTCCACTGTTTTAAATCCTTTACATAGACTTCTAAAAAAAGGGCAGTCATTCATATGGGACAGTAAGTGTGAAGAAAGTTTCCAAAACATCAAGAAAAGAATAACAAGTGACACAGTTCTTTGTCACTTTAACCCAGACTGCCATTGATCCTTGCAACTGACGCTTCACCAGTGGGACTTGGAGCAGTGATATCACATCGTTTCCCAGATGGAAGTGAAAAGCCTATAGCTTTTGCTTCAAGATCATTGACCAATGCTGAAAAACATTACAGTCAAATCGATAAAGAAGCCACAGGTATATACTGGGGGTTGAAGAAATTTTTTTCTTATTGCTACAGACGTCATTTCACACTCATCACGGACCATAAACCATTAGTGTCAATCTTCAATCCCAACAAGAGCCTACCGTCAATGTCAGCTACGCGACTATTCAACTACTCCCATTTTTTATCAGGATTTAACTACACAATTGAATTCAAGAGAACTGGTGACCATGGCAAT
The DNA here is from genome assembly GCF_028750875.1 of Macrosteles quadrilineatus. NCBI lineage: Eukaryota > Metazoa > Arthropoda > Insecta > Hemiptera > Cicadellidae > Macrosteles > Macrosteles quadrilineatus. The sequence continues at coordinate 39,228,307 of NW_026542599.1, forward strand.
GCAGATTTCCTCTCAAGATTTCCTGTGGAAGATTCAAAATTTACAAGCATTGACCAGTTTGGACATTTTCAAACAAACCAATTGAACACCATAACTATCAATCCCAAAGAACTAGCCGAAGAAACTAAGAAGGACGCATATCTAAAACAAATTCTTGAGGCTCTTGAGGAGGGTCAATCATTAGAGCCATTGGGATTTCACGATAATGAAGTTACATTACATGAAGGATGCCTCTTCAAAGGGTGGAAAGTAATCATCCCAAATTCCCTCAAGAAAAGAATTCTCAATGAACTACACTACGGGCACATTGGTATAGTAAAAACCAAAGCTTTGGCAAGAAGTTACTGCTTTTGGAGAGGAATGGATAAAGACATTGAAAACATGATTGCTGTTTGCAAGCCTTGTCGTGAGAAACAAAATTCTCCAACGAAAGAGATCAACCATCCTTGGGAACCAGCAACTCAGCCATGGGAGAGAATACATATAGACTTCATGGGCCCAACAAATGGACAACAATTTTTCATTGTTGTTGATGCCTTCTCCAAATGGGTAGAGGTAATACCCACAAAAACAGCAACTACCGATTGGACTATTAAGGAGTTGAAGAAACTTTTTAGTACTTTTGGTCTTCCAAGCCTCCTAATTTCAGACAATGGACGAAGTTTCACTTCTCTTACTTTTCAAGAGTTTCTTAAGTCATGTGGAACTCAACACAAAACGACTGCTCCGTTCCACCCATCATCTAATGGACAAGCTGAACGCTTTGTACAAACAGTGAAGAAGATGTTGAAGTCGATATTAGATGAACCAGGAACACTTGACAGTAAAATTCACAAGGCGTTAATTCAACTCCGTCAAGTACCAAACTCAACAGGAAACTCGGCATACTATCTCATGTTCAACAGACAAGTAAGAACATACCTCAGTGTTATGATACCTTCTAGAATCGAGGACTCAAAAGACAAACCTAAAGGTATAACACGCATATTTAAGGTGGGAGACCGTGTTCAAGTGAGAAACTACTACAAGGGTCAGACAAAATGGAGTTTCGGGAAAGTTACATCAAGAGATGGAAATCTACATTACAACGTTGAACTGGAGAACGGAGTAACATGCAGACGACATGTAGATCAAATGCTGCGATCAAGACTTTAAAGGGGGAAATTGATGTGTCTTTTCTAACATACTGTATGTTTAACAAAATACCATATGTTATGTTTAATAAGTTAACTTTGTTTTTGTTTACAATCATTGTTATTTAGGATTCAATTCAGAATACACCTATTTTATTTTACACATCTTTTATTTAATATGTAACAACGTTATTAATTATAGGTTTACTAATAAATCAGCATAAAGACGATTTAAGTACTTTTTTACGAGTGCTTTAACAATTTCAATCCAAATTTTAGTTGACACCCTAACACCAAACGTCTTATGTACTTTAAATACAGTAAAATCTTAAAATAATATCGAGTATTATAATGCAATCCCAATTTATTTTTTACAAATAACGTACATAGTATCTGGAAATCGTAACCTACATTTATTTAAAAAAATGGAAAGACAATTTCAGATTTTAACTCGATAAATATTACAAGAACAATATAAACAAGAATGTTTTACTGTGGCAATTACTTATAGTAAATATATTTAATTTATACATCTGTGAGTTTTTTAATCAGAACATATAAATATTAACCACTTCATCGTTGACTTAGCATTTGAACGCAATACGCTATATTGTATAGCATAACACATAGTGCAAACCTTAGTTCTCCTGAATTTGTAAATTATACATTAAGCTCTTTGAAAACATCATTACTTAATGTCAAAACCGAAACAATGCTAGGTAGTTTGAGATTGTTAACACAAAACAATAACATATTTAAAATCATACAAAAATCACAATTTTCCTATTGCTGCCCCGAAAATATCATCAATAAATTAGTTCACAAATTGTTTACATTGAATGTTTGGGGGCAGAGCCTAGGTTGATGCAGGATTCGTTTAAAAAAAATACTTTTTTATTATTATGTCTGATGTTTACAACTATAGGATAAATAAACATGCCTCAAAGTGCAAAATGCTATATTCCATTTTGTTCCAAAGTTGAGTGGACTTTTGAAATAACATTCATTTGCCAGTTCTGTTTGTTTACATTACAATGTCAAAGCAAAAGTAAACATTGTGAGTTACCTCATTGCTGTTATGGAAATCAAACAATATTTACTTTTGAAAGCCTCACAGAAAAAAACTTAAAAGCCAATGTTTTACAGTCCCTTATCAGTAACGAACCAGAAATAATCCTACGCTATCCTTCAATAAAGTATTTTTTTATGTAAGCCAGAGTTGGTTCAGGAGGTTTTAACTGATTGGAGAACAAGTAAACTCAGACTGACACTATAAGATTATTATACAACATCATACGGTAGATTGAAAGTAAATAATACTACTTGATATGATAAAAAGAAACGACTTATTCAATTAAAACTATTTTTACTAAGGGATGCCAGTGCAAGAAGAGAAGTTTAAGAGACATGCAGAAATATCAATTTATTTATTTTATTATTCTATTTATTTTGCATGCTTCAAAACATAAAAAATCCTTTAACATCGCAGCACTATTTATATTTAACATTTATACACAATAAGGAATATGCTAAGAATTTAAGAAATCAAATATAAAGTGAAACATTCATAGACTACAAGTAATAACAACAGTAAATAATAGTAACAATAAATTCAATTGATTAATAATATCAAATATAACTAGCATAATGAGCAAAATATGAGAAGAACGATAACTGATGAACGAGAGAGAAATAAATGTGATATTATAATGTCTAGTTTTTATCAAATATGTGAGGTTTATCCAATTATTCCAAATTAAATCACTAATTTTTAGCCACTGCATACGTTAAATTTTCTTCCTTATTAACACACAGATAATATTGAAGCTTTTTTAGATTATTAATAATAATTGTTAATGTTTAATATGCATACGCATAAGGTTTAGTAACTAGGGCAAAATATTTTTGTTAGATTATAAGTGAAGTTGACAATTTTGTTCGTGCATGTTAAACTTTGGCATTAGAAATAAAATCCGGTTTTATTAGAACATATGGTTTTATAAGCCAGTTATTCAAATGAAAGTATGGAAACACAGGATCATCTGGTTTAATGTTTGTGGAAGGCTATGTTGTTTGTAGTTGACGGTCGTTCCAAGGAAATGAGATTATTTTAATCTTCTGCTTGTTTCAGCGCAGTAAACTGTGTTGTTTATAACGTAAAATAATGAAACAGTACATTTTATATTATACTGCAACAATTCAACTTTAAAGTAGTAGGTACATATATAATATAATTTATATAATATATACTTCTACAAAAATTGTTCAATATAAGCAAATATTAGATGTTAATGAAAATAACATAAATATAGTTATACCTACAACAAAGGTTTACATTTACCTAGGTTTGTAATGCAGAGATAACTAATAAAGCTATTAAACGTCATACAAAGTTGTGTATCTATAAGAAATAACAAAAAGAAACATGAGGATTTTAATTGCAGACTTATTCCCTAGAACAGTATACTTGAATATTTTTGTTAATCTTATTAGCCATTAAGGATTGCTTTAACATTTGAATGATGCTGGGTCAATTCTACCCAAGGTTAAATAATTGATATCTGGATGCTATTTTAATATGGCTAGCAATCATTAACACTATCGAAAAAATGTTGAACCTGGAAAATTAAGAACAATGGGATTTGAACCGCCACTTTGCAAAAGCGTGTAAATGTACCAATAATATAAAGAAAATAATAATACAAATTTGACAAATAAAGAGGAATCAGTTCAACAACCTATGGAAAGTTTTCCAAGAGCACACTTACGTGTTATATACGTAAACATAAAATTAATTAATAAAATTATTATATTTATTAAAATGGCGAATAAATATAAAAAGAGATGGCAAACTTGCTGAACGATTTGTTAGATTTTGCCACGGCAGCATGAGTGTGACTAGAGTATACATTCGTTTCTCAGACAAAACCATCCTTAGTTCGTAAAACAGTCACGTTTGTTTCTAGATACACAATCTCAACTACAAATCTTTCCTGGATAGATTAACTTCTTAAGCGTATTACAGCTCTAGAAAAAAGAGTATTCCTAATTTAAAGCAATTACTTAGTTAGATTCCAAGGTAAAATATATGTTCATGCTATCAATATTGTGTATGTTGGTAACTGACCAATTTTGCTTTGAATACAACTAACTGTATTGCCCTTAAACTATATCCAACCTTAGTTATGTTTGCAGTTTTCAACCAAAAGAATTAATGGAACAAACTCCTTGCCTTTATAACTTATAGAATATAATTTTATCAATATCTTTCTTTAATGCTAAAATTAACCCAATATGTTTGTTATGTCCATTTTATTGATTGTCATTATATGTACCTTCTTAGGAACAATGTAAAAGGTATAAGAGCACGAATAATATATATTCTATTTCGTTTAACTATGTTTTTGTTTTGTTAAAAATAAATGAGATAAGCGATTGTAAAAAAAACTATTATTTTAACTTTGTATCGCAAGTAAATTGACGCCGCAAAGAGTTGATATAATTTAAATTAAAATTAACATGTTTTGTAAACACTAAATTTTTTTTTTTAATTATAAAAAAACAGATTTAAACTTTTGCAACGAGTCATACATTAATGTTAGTGACAGTCTGTCCTAATTTGTTTTAATATTCACTAGTCAGGATAGCAATAAACCGTCATAGGTTTTAAAACTACGTAACAATATTGGTAAATAACGATTTTATTCCAACCTACTCAATATAAGTTCAAAGTTAAACCAAACACCTGGTAACAGATAAATGCCTATCTGATTCCCAGAATCGATCAGCAATCCGAGTAGAATGCAACTAATGTGGTTGTGTCAAGTATTCAACGCCAACCAACAGAACACTTCGTGGTTTTGGGACACCGTAATAGTCAGGACTAATATACCTCAATAACCTTAAAATTCCAAGTTAAATGTGGTCTATATGTAAATTGGAAGGATATAAATATTTTAATATGCAATCGTTTAGTTCTCCTAGATTAAAGCTTTGAATTTAAGGGCCACAACAGATTGTATGAAAATCTTAAACGTCGCCAGGAGTTAGACCCTTGCATTTATTTATATTAACTCATGGTTCAGCAAAATCAAGGTTGTTTTTTTTGTGCCTCCATATTTCTTTAATTATTAAGCTTAACTTTTTAAAGGGTTTGACAAAATTGACATATTTTTAAATTCAATCACATTATAAAACACTATATAAACTTAAAAAAAAAAAATTGTAGCAATTTTAACGTAACTCTAAATTTTCCATCGTCTGTTTTTTGCAAAACCCATGATGGTTTGGTTATTAATAGTGATTACGTACAGGTTAAGCAAATGGATGATGTAATATTGTCACCAATCACCTTCGCTAGCCTTAACATTTGGAGTATTGTATGTCCACTTTCAAAAAACAAAAATGTTTTAATGTTCAGTACTAAAATTTAAGTCTAGCTCTGTCGGAGTGTATTCTGATTGAAATTGGTTAAGTTAAAACTTCTCCCATACTAGCCACTAACACAAATGTTTCGTTGCAGGTACGATGAGAAAAAAATATTTAAAAGGTAAATATTTATTATTTAACATGTACGCAGTTTATCTGTTTGTTATATTGTTATTGTTGTTGTATCTGTTTTTACAGGGTGTATACTCCTACATACGGACAAGTAATATTCACTTTGGTTTGTTGTGATATGGATTTATTATTATAATATATTAATTGCGTGCATAACATTATAGATAAAATTATATAATTAAGTAAGAATACTAAATCACATTTAAAACTTATCCTTAGTCAAATTAGTTCGGTGAACTCGCGATATATAAGATATAAACATGAGATAAATTTAACTTTTAAGGTTTATGTATTAGTTAAAGCGACATTTCAATCAAAAACAGACATAAAGAACATGTTTTAGAACATGATGTTCGTTCATTAAATTACCATGGTTAGTTGTATTGTATTCTCCAAATTATTTACATATTTAAGTTACTTATTAGAAAAGAAGATGGAAAAAAATCTATTTGACAGTATTTGAAGACAACTAGTATTATTAAGGTAGTTAAAGATATTTTATCAATTTATCAAACTGTTGATCCTGAACTACGTTTTAAAAACTTCAAACTTGGGAAAAGTAGACACGTTGCGATAACTCCGGTATTTTATACATCTATAATATAAGCTTTATTTTTGTAAAAGGATTTATAAGACTGTAACTTAAAACAATTAACTTAACTTTGGAACATAAATATTTTATGGAGAATTTATTGTTAAAGTTAAATTTTTATTTAATTATTAGGTCATTGTGTCCTCAAAGTTGAATAAATCTGTGAGGTATTGTATGTGAAATAACGCTACGTCTTAAACCATATAACATATACTTATAGTACTAACACGAAAGTTGAAAACAAGTAGTACTATAAGTGGTATTATTAAAAATGACTAACAATACTGTTTTGATAGAGTGATAATACCGGAAGCTTTTGTTTCGTATTGCTTCCATTTTTACAGGCTGGGAGACGTTATATCCAAGTTATGATGTATCGCCCTTCTTTCCTTGCTTCTTGAGTGCTCATTCACTAGCTGAAAATGGCTTCTTGTTTGGTAAGAGTACTGAGAAATATACACGAAAGTATAAACAAACTTGCATCTTGACAGAAAATAAAATTACGCTGGAGGTTATACAAACACAATCATTATATAAATGGTTTATGTGTAATTATGCATATAATTTATGGGTTAATTCCACCCAAAGATTAAACCATATTGTAACGAACTAATCTAAACTTCATTACAAAATTTATTTCCGAAATGCTGGGAATATTGTTTGTGTAATTTATATCCGTATAACTTATCAAGAAGGGCAATTATTCCTTATATGTTTTGTAACTATGACGTACTATTTCTTTTTATCTTGTAAACAGTAGTTTTAAACATTTAAGAATTTTAGAACGGGCTTATGGATATATAACTTATTTCATACATTTTATACCTTAGTTATGATGACAGCAGATACCATAGTATTATTACCAAACCATAATCCTACTAAATACATTTTACTTAATTATTGTATCACATAAGGCAAGATAAAATAGGCCTACTTGCATTTAACTCATTGAGTTCTGTAAAAATTTTTAACAGAAAAAGTTTTATACAAACACAAACAACGTAATAAGAAGTAAGCTTCTTATTTATTGTTCTCAGGGAAAGTTGATTGTTTGTGGAAACTTTGTTATTTACGATTTAAGCTGCAGCGTAATACAAACATTTAAGTTTTAATAAAGCCTCAAACAAAGGAAAGGTTGATAAAGTGCTGAGCGCTGCTTGATAGCAGAACCATCCCTTGGTATACGTATTAAAAAATAATATCTTAGCGTTATTATTACTTAGGTACTGTGGGATGATTTTGCAACATAATGCGTATCAACCCTACGTATTATTATTAATTATAAATTAATGTATGAATTATTATTTATTACACTTCGCTTGAAATAGAATTATTCGTATTCTTACATCTTCCTACTACAGAATAACATATCATATTATTTTGAAACATATGGTAAAAGAGTTCAATTTTTTTTATATAAAAAACTTTATATCACAAAAAATAAAAAATAAAACTTGCTGACTTTACAAAAATAAAATCTAGTGCAACTGTATCTGATTTTATATTTTGGTAGCAGTTATATGGTTATAATAATTATTAATTTAACGTAAATGGTTGTTTGGGTTTTTAAAACTTTAAAACCCCCTGATATAGCTGTATATCCTATCTAAATTTATTTAATTGTTCCCTTCAAACTTAGTGTGGTTACTTGAAACAATTATCACATATAATATCAGAAATGTTTAACATCAAAAATCATTCTTAGCCTTTTAAAGAGTTTTATTTTACTAATAAGGTAGTAATACAGTTAATACTAGCTAGTGGGCCAGTCCAGAGGTTGGAAAACGACGTTTTATCTTTTTAAATTATTATGATTGTATTTTAAATCCGGAAATTGTACATAAACAACAAAATCGTCAATGTGACGGGTCATCAACTTTCATTGCATACTGTCATTTCCCTTACTTTACCTCCGTGTTCAATGAAACCTTGAGAGGTTTTTGGAATCGCCAATAGTCTCTACTCTTTTCTATCCCCTGCATATTCTAATTTAAACCCCAGTCTCATTATTAAATGATTGAACTATTCATAAACATATTTTTGTTGTGTCAGTGACAGATGAAGAAAGAATATGTATCCAAAAGGTTGTTTTTTATTTCAAAGATGGCGTTTTCTCTAAACAGATTATTGGCATTTGATATAATGATATAATTTGATATAATCGCACATTACTGTATTTGTTAACTACCTCCTAATGTAGTTTTATCTCAATTTATTATTTCTATTATTCTTTCCAGTACAAATAAGTGATTAATAAGAAGAGCATAAAAATAATGACAGACGTTCAAATATTTCCGTTTATTAAATTATCTAGTCCTATTTTACCAACCTTATGAGTTAAATATTCACTCTATGGTTTTAACTAATATTTTTATTTATTTTATTTTAATTTGATTACAATATAGTTTAAATAGTAAGTATCTTACCTAACAGAAGACGATTAATCCAAAACAAATTATTGTATATTTTTAACTTTCATCACTAATTCGCCATGGCAATTTTTATACTATGGGATATCCCAAAGCTTTGAAATCCAACCCTCGAAGTGTTCAAGAGGCAGGGTAGCTCAAGTGTATTTGAATATCGCTCGGTATAAAGGTCCGCTTAGGGATCGCCATTGTTGGGATATAAAAGAGCCATCCTTTAGGGATAGAGTTTTAAACAAAAATGTTTTATAATATACTTCAAATGTTGGTGAGATATATCCTCATAATTTGTTTACAAATTTTGGCTGCATTAAATTTGCATAGGTAATTAAATTGAACTCGTCCAATACTGTAAAACATTAAATATTTTTCTAAAGAAATAATTTTTACTATACCACAATTATGGTTTAGTAATATTTATGTTTGTATAAATATGTATTTTTGTAAACTATTAGACTGTCGACAGCCATAATAATAGAGCGGAGGCTGGCGTTTACCCCCCCTCCCCCCCCCCCGGTGGGAATTTTCGACATATACATTTTTTGGTTTGTATTGACATGTACTTTAAGGTTTTAGGTGTTTGCCACTTGTAAATTACAGCATGTTCCGGAAAACACGAAAATATCATGAATATATATATATTTAAAAAAAATGGTTTTTCTTTAGCGAGTTCGTTTGGCTCTACAACCGACCGATTTTCATGATTGAGGTCTCAAATTGAAGGTATTAACGCACAGATTTCACATCAAGCATCGGCATATAGTTTCCTACAGTCCCACTCGGCTTATACGTAAACAACATTTTTTCCCATGTATTTCTTATGGGAGTTAAATTTGGTTTTTCTTTTCCGAGTTAGTTTGGCGCTTCTACCCACCTGATTTTCATTATTGAGGTCTCAAATTGAAGGTATGCATGCACAGATTTCACATCAAGCATCAGTATATATTTATCGACAGTCCCACTCGGCTTATACGTAAATTAAATTTACCCCCCATGTATTTCTTAAGGGAGTTAAATTTGTTTCTTTTTCTTTTCCAAGTTTCTTTGGCTCTTCTACACGTCCGATCTTCATGATTGAGGTCTTAAATTGGTAGTATGCACACATATATTTCACATCAAGCATCATCGTATATTTATCTACTTTATTACTCGACCGAAAAACATAGGTTTGATATATTTTTTAATTCGTATTTCAATTTAAATTGTACAGTATTTTACCATTTGTAATTATATAACCCTATATATTTTGGTCTAAGAACCTTCAGTGAAATACCGGCTTGCATTTAAGATATTAGTTATTCAAATCGGACGGTTTTCAAGCAAACGCAAGGTGAACATCTAACATAAAAAAAATTATAAGGTTTTTCTATGATTGAATATCAACAGCTCCAGTATTGTTTACGTTTTTTTATATGTTTTAGACTCAAAATAATCAGTCAATTATAGGCTTTAATTTGAGCTATTGATCGTTTGAATCAGTTAAGTTTAAGATACTGTATTACACAATCAAAAATAATCAATTTGATTATTTCTCAGATATGATATTTATTTTAACGCTGCAGCGCAGCATGGGTCCTTTAGTATAGATTTTTTAGTTTGATTTGATTTGATTAGTTGATTCCTGACGTAGGACGGGCCCACAGCTAGTTAGGATTTGAAAATGCAAGTATGGTGAAGTCATCAGATTGTTCTCACAGTAACATGCAAGCAAATAAAATGAATGAAGTGAGCAAAGTATTTTGCAAGTACTATACTTGATGCTTTTGAACAATGCATTATTCTGCTTGAAGTTGAAAACCGAGATCAGAATTCCTAGATGGTCTGTTTATCAGCTGGAAGACCTGTAACTGAATCGGTGGAAGACAATTTACTCAATGTAGATAATCTAGGGAAAGCTGATTGCAAACAGATTAGTTGAGATATGAGCTAAAAGAAATATTTTTCTGGAGTTTTACTGCTGTCCCAGGAATGTGATATTAACCTTGAGAAGCTGATGACATACCCATTAGATCCAGGACTATGGGCATTAGCCACTACCGATGGATGCCCAACAAAAACAGAAAAGGCCAAACTGCTCCATGCTTTGGAGAACAAGGGTATATAGTAGACGAACCTTCCAAGATTGAAGAATGTATGTATGTAATTGACGGTATGGCTTACTTTTAGGTGGTACTAATATTCCAGAAACCTCTGGTGAACTAGCACAGATTGCCTTCAGCCGTTTTCCGAAATTCAGAAGGATATACTTTATTACGGATACCTATTTAGACGTATCTATTAAAAACATTGAAAGGGAGAAGGGGTATTTGGAGACACGTTTTTAATGAGAGGTCCAAAATCAAGATTCCACGGGATTGGAAAAATATCCTAGCTAATGGTAAAAATAAGGAACAACGGGTTAACCTGCTAATAATGAATGGTCTCAGCACAAATATGCATAAATTCAAACAAGCTTCAATACACGTTTCTAGGGTAATGTAAGGTTCTTTTTGGTGATATTTTGAAATTCACCCCCACCTACAAACAGGGTTGCTAAGAGTAACTTAAATGTTTGTAAAGGCAACCCATATCAATCAGCACATTATTTTAAAGAAATTTAAAAAGAAAATTACTGTCGCAAATCCGATTTTGATATGAGGAAATCGAAGTGTTATACGTTAATTTTACTGGAACCTTACATTCCAGTAAAATTTACGTAAACAATTTCTCAATAAAATTTATTTAATTTAAATCGAATCTCTTAAAATCTCTTTCCTAGAGGTACTCGTTAAATCTAATGTTATTTAAATAGATTTAATTGAAAATCAATTCAGGCCAATTTGAAATCCGCATTGCCTGCAGGTTTGCTGCAGTGGGGGTATTTTATTAACTTTTTTTATTTTCATTTGAAGCCTTTGAATACATACTGAAGAAGTCAATAAAAAAATATTTCACCAGTAAATAACGCAGGCTACCCTTATGAAATTTAAATAAAACAGTTTTTAAATTTAACAGTTTTTCTTTATTTTCCGGAATACGCTGTAATTTAAAAGAGGCAAACAACTGAATTCTTAATCTGGTAGGTAATACAAAAAAAAAAGTATAAGTCATAAATTCCCACGGGGGGGGGGGAGGGTTTCATATTGGTGGCTCATGGTCTATAAGCGATGTAGTCTTCTATCTCAGATTTTTATTATTAGAGCACCAGGCAACGTAAATGTGCATACTTCTAAGATACTTTGAAAGATACATAGGGCACATTCAGTTGGATTTTCATCCCATTACATACGGCATACATTTTAAAGTTAAGAACATAACAATCCACAACCGAACTGTGCTTTGATTAAACATGAGGATATTTAGTTTATATATGTTTACATTAAATATCAGAAATTTACATTTTGTTTTCATCTGATTAGCACTTTAATAGATATTTAAACATTGTACGAAATCGAAATGTTTGAAAACATTCGCTTTAATTAGAAGTGTAATATGTATGATATTTCAGTAAGCTATTGCCTTGTGTAATCCCTAAGTTTTTTTTTTCTGTTAACTAATCTTTAAAGTATTACTCAATAAAAATAAGCTCTATAAAATGACTCCAAACCTCTATAAATATTTATCCACTGTAAACATTCTAAATAAATCCGTAACGTGGCTGTGTCAGTCAACACATATTGTTTAAACTCAACAACTCCACAGTTCACTGTTTCTGTCAATGAACAACTCACTTAGCTGACCAATTCACGGCAGAAACACTCGCAGAGGATTTATTTTTGAAAATTGTTATTCAATTGGTTAGTGTAACGTTGTGTTTTTTGTTGTTGATTCAAAAATTACTTTACATTTTTTTATGAAAATACATTACTTGTCATGATTGATGTTTATGAAATAAAAATTTTTTCCCATAAAAATTACTGTCATTTAAAAGTTATATTTCAAAAACGTAATCATGCTTTAATGATACTTTTTAATATCCATCTTTTGATTTATTAGTAAAATTTTAACATGATCACTAAATACTTTTGCTAGATAACATTAAATAAAAATTATTTTATTATTATTATTTTTTTTATGGATCACACATAAGATATAATTTATTGAGTTATGATAATTATGTACTAATTTAAACGAAAAATCTAAAGGTATAATAGTTACACAACGTGATAAAAAGCACTGCATAACGATGAAACGCAGATAATATTTGTTTCTTATTCAAACAAAAATGCCCGTGGTTTTATAATTTTGATACTACAAATTTATATTGTAGTGCTTTTCAAATCATGTTTAATAACCTACGATAGTTGAGCCAATGTAATTAATTTCAATCTGAAAATCAATTTGTCCGTAGTCATTTGTATTCTCAAAAAACTTTGATTAACTTTTTAAGCTCTCATTATTCATAAACTAATTAACATTAATAGTGCTTAGGCCCAAAATAGTTAAGTGATTGATGCTTCGAATGTTTATTGATGTTTGCATATAAACTTTGCTGTCTACGTTGCTGTATCGATTATTAGCCTTTGTTCTATTCTGATTAAAAACTGAGTGTTATAAATTTAAAAACCTAAGATGTGTCACATATTTTTCATCCTTACTGCAGGTCCAGACAGTTTTTTTTTCAAGACGAGTGTCAGGTTTACGTGCGTATCAATTGTGGTAAAGTAATAGTTGGCTTAAAAATAAATTAGTAAATAACCACAATTAAACGCTTATAACATATCTCGAATCCAAGTGGAGTTTTAACTCTTGATATATTCTTATGATCAACGATGGATAGCAAAATAACACAAATAAAAGAAACCATTCCTAATGAGGTCTGCCAAGATCAAAGAAATACTTTGATAAAAGAATACTTCAAAGAGGGTTAGTTCATCCTGCCGTATCTTTAAGAAATCGTAAAAACAATTGTCCAATACTTTGCATTGTTACCGTCAATATTTTTATACTGTTACAATGGAGATCCGGTAAATCATTTCAAAACAAGCTTAAACAAGTGGTTCGTATTATCTTGAACATTTATTAAGAAATGTTTGAGGTAAGGCTAGGGTCATCGATTTCACATAAATGTGTTTAAATTTATGGCGAACCGTAATCGTTATGGTCCGAGATAAGATTTAGCTTGCTCCTATACCACCTGTTATGTATTGGAAACAATATTAGCTTTCATAAAGTAGCAAAACATTAGTTATGGTGTGAATTAAAAACTCTGAAGACGTAATCTTTGAAGTTAAATAATTTTAATTTGATAGTATTACGATAAGACTAACCCTTTTAGGATTAAAAGTCTATTTAGTTATCTATAATTGCATGATATTATAAAATATTGGTAATTTTAAAATAGCAAGTATTTTAATGAATTAAATGGGATTGCTCCGATACATTTTATTAATCTTATAAGCCCTAACTTATCCACTATAAATTCACGTAACAATACAAAATTACAGACGAATTCGTATCTTATTCCTTATTTTGCGTTTCTCATTTCACTCCAGTTAGTTTTCATACCACTGCATGGAAATTATCGCATTGCTACTCCTGTAAACAGTACGCAAGTTGACTTAGTTCCGCTCTAATTCACCAAATCAGCTGATATTACTGGTACAGTTTCTATAAAGAAACTAAACTAACATTTAATAAGCAATTAACATAGCATAAAAAGCAAACAATACCTAAATAACATTTTGTATACAACCAAAATATTTTTGTTCAGAGTCGGGACCACGCAAGTTTGCAGTTGGTGGCAGCCAATCACAAGACAAGGCTAGTGCAACGTTGCCACATCGCACTAATGAAAATATACTAAGCAATATTTTCAAATCAGGTGGTATTATTAGATTTGGCAACACCGCACGGTTCTCATTGGTTCATTCAAAACCATATGGTAAATAGGCTCCTACCTCAACTGCAAACTTATGTGGTCCCGACTCTAGGTACTTTTTCCTAAAGAGGAGAAGGACATGCTTTGTTTGCTTTATTTCGGTTAAAAATGGGCATATCGTGTTTCAATACATATCTGTTAACAGCAATAACACGATATAACGTAAAAAAATACTTCAAATGAATGGGAAATAATTTTACAATTTTCGACCATTTTTCAGTCACAGTCCCCTTAAGCTTTCAATGCCATTTCCTTGGCAATATTACGACTTCGTATTTGGATTTTCTTTACTTTTTTATGATGTGTCATTTAGTATAGTTAAATAAAAAAAATATTATCTGAAACCATACAAATGTAAAATATTTAGTTTTCGCGTAAGCATATACATAATCAAAAAGAGTGTATATGTACACATAACATAAATAGCTTTATATAAGGCACTGCAATAAAGGTATATTTTTTAATACTCATCCTACCGAACAAGGGGTATTTGATATAGATTCCTGTTAAATCAGATGAAAAAAAATTGAAAATTGAATTTTTATTTATATATAATACTTAAACACATACTGTTTTGCCTTGACGTAAAAAAACCTATATATTTCATCAATTGGAGTTGGCCGAAAACCATATACTCCCGTGTCAAGTAAAGTAGAATATAAATCCCTCTCGCTCAGCTGAAGAATAATTGACCCGCCAAAAGCAAAAACTGCCAGTGATTGATAGCTTTCAAACCTACCTTCAGTTGAAATTCGTAACAATAATAATATAATAACAAGCCACACTTGAATATGTGTACAAACATTTTTCTTTGAGTCAGAAGAATAGTATAATGGATGTTTTGACATATGTCCAATTGTCTAAATAGACAAGATATTTGGTTTAAAGGGCAGTATTCTAACCTGTCATATTTTAAACCACAATTATAGTTCATAGCTATAAGCCTTACGTAAAGATATTTTTATAAAGTGTTTGGCCGATTATTCATAAAACACAAATTTCAATTATGCTCAGATTTCGTTGCTTAAGTAGCTCTTGAGTAGAGAAAATACCCTTTATCCCTATTTAGGGCAGTAAACAATTTTAATCAGTATCTAAAATGACATAAAATAGGGTGAATAGAGTTATACCGCGGATTTGGACTGTTGTTACTAACACCAACATGGATATCTCTGGTAAGAAAGAGTCTTGAACTTAATAATTCGTTTAG
Source organism: Macrosteles quadrilineatus (assembly GCF_028750875.1). NCBI lineage: Eukaryota > Metazoa > Arthropoda > Insecta > Hemiptera > Cicadellidae > Macrosteles > Macrosteles quadrilineatus. The sequence continues at coordinate 39,244,088 of NW_026542599.1, forward strand.
CAATTAATTTTGGTTAGTTAACGTAGTTTTCACTAGCCAAACTAGTTACGTGTTATTGTTTCTACTTTTTCTTTGTGACATTTTATAAAAACGCTCGAGGACCTTATATTCACTAAAATGTTATCTTAGTAGAATTATACAAGAAGTTTAAAGTACAATCAGATTTTTCATTTATTTACTACAAGCCCAGCTATGAGGGTAAGTTGTTTTTTTTATCGCGTTCATAATTGATGTAATTTCCTTGAACATGTTTCAAAGCATTCATAATTTCACATAAAATTATATACGTTTCTAAAATCGAATTCTATTTTACGACCGAGACTAAAGAAATAAAAGTTCATTCATACCCTGATTTATCGAGGAAATCCAAGCCGATTAAAGCCCCAGTTTAAGGAATAGAAGTCATTAAACATATAATGATCCTCATTTTAAACTCTCTAACTTATATAGATTTACTGCATATAATCACAAGGCCAATGTTATCGTTTGGTTTTTAAATATCCAATAGTTAAATCCAGCCAAGTTCTAAAACAAAACCGAATAACATTAACCTGAATGAAAAACGTAATCACATTTTCCTAATACACACTAGTATAGTGCAATCAAAAGGAAAACTTTTATAATTCAAATTGGTTTTTATTGGTACTTTTACGAGAAACAAGACAACAAATTAAAAAGGGTAACAGATTAGTTAAATAAAATTTATATTTAGATTTATTTTTTCTGAATTTGGACAAAAACCCCCCAATGGACTTATTGGTATTGTAGTATTTTTTTTATAATAACAAGTATGTTAGTTTCTTGTTGCTAATAACTGGTCGTAGATTAATGGGAAGCTAAACACTCTGCATATTGACGAAAAGACAATATTGCCCTTAGTGTTAAGCAGCAAAGATGTTCAGCCTGCAAGATAAATGTTTGTCGTTTAATAAATGAATCAGTGACATGATTTGTGAATACAGCTAAATCTTCATTGTTTTGTTAAACAAAGTAGTGTATAAACAGTACAGCTAAATACCGTGTAAACTTTAAATTTATACATTAAAGCTATTATTTATTAAGTTATTTATTTTTATTTTCATCATATAAATAATATATTTCGGATACAAATAATCCCTAAAATTTAGTGACATGGTGAGCCGGTGCAAGGCCCCACTAGAAAAACAGGCCATGATGCAACACGGGAAGTGCAACACTACGTCACAGTGGTGGATAGTTGTACTAAACTCTTACCATTAAAATCTTACAAACAGCCATCTTGTTTATTTACCTAAAACGTATGGAAATGGCGATGGAAATGAATTTATCAATGACATCCATCCACTAGTGTGACGTCATGGATCCTGCAGCATGGCCTGTTTTTTTCTAGTGGGGCCTTGGCCGGTGGCTCAGTTGGTAGCGTCACGGACTTTGGACCCAAGGTAGCGATGTCGTGGGTTCGGATCCTGGTTACTGCCGAAAATTTGAATCAGTACGGTTCACCTTTGTACTGTACCAGCTCACCCCTTGCTTTGCTGGATACGTTCCACGCACGGGCAGTTAGTCTTTTTGGACGGGCATATGCACGGCCAAAAGAAGCCACAATAGTTAAACAAATTAAAAATAAGGAGTTACATGCTGTTTAATCCATAGTAGTCATACTAGAGAGGATAAATCAATTCAATAAAAGTATTTAGCTAGAAATAAACTTGAAAAAAGTATTGGTCATTCATATTTTGATAAAGAATGTTTATTTATTCAAACACATCTTAGTCACATATTAAACGAACAATTATTTAAAAATTCTTACAAGAATTAGGTAAAAAGTCAATTTCCATAGTAAAAAAATGGAAAAGTCACATTGTAAATCATTTCATTTGTAAATATTTTACGACGAAACTAAGAAAAATTTAATTCTTTCCCTAAAATCGGTATGAAATACTATAGGATATTCGTAGTTAACTTACTAATACGGTTGGTTTAAATAATAAAAAAAAATCTTTCATTCACATAGTATCATTATAAGGAAAGAGTAATGTGAAATCATTTGTTTTTACTACTCAAAGACTTTATACAAATGAATTTGTAATTTCGAGCGTCAGGCCAACGTCAAAGAAATGGGATACTAAATTCAAAGATATCTTACTATTAGGTGGGGAGGTAATTTATTAAAAATGAACCTGTAATAGTTTATACTGATAAGTAATGATTTGTTAGACGTTTGTTATGCCCTTCTAGCCAAACGCGCTAAGAATAATGTATGATTTACTTATATTAACACTACATTTAAATGTGTTTGTAAATAATTTAATAAGTATTATTTGTATTTAAAAGTTATGCGACAAACAGCTAATGAAGTAATACGGTAATACTCTCTAAATGAGAAAACTTGCATAACCGTTTGTAATGGCTGTAGAAGACTTGTAGCGTGTCTAATACGTTTGGTAATTCAACTTTATTGTTTAAGTTTAAAATTAAACTTGCTCTAGCATTTTATATGTTGTTAATGGTTTTCCAGTTCATTGTGAATATTTCAACATTTTTATACACTCAAAAAAGCCAACCATTTATTTTTACTTTACTTTTTCGATTTTTTTACATTTATTTTTTAAACTTAACCGTAGAAAATATATTTGTCTGGTTTCACGGTGTATAGGTTTATATAGATACAATCAAAACCACACTGTTATTGTGTTATTATTAATGGTACATTAATTTGGAATTTATTTTTATTTAAAATATATAAAGCCTAAGTCGATGACTATACATAGCAATAGGATAATCCTATAAAATATAAGCCGTTAGAATTTGCTTTGATCTATAAATGATAAATGTAAGAATCAATATAAATAAGTGCTTAAATATTTAAAGAACTTACAGACGAATCTACTTTTAGGGTTTTGCAATATGTTTACAGTAATACACTTGCCAGTCACGTTTCATAAAATACATTCAACTTATTAAAGTAAGCTGGAATAGTAATTGTAATTATCGACTTACAGGATTGTATATTCCTTACAAATAACGTTAAGTGATTACATACCTCGGCATATATGAGCTGGTTGACAACATTAGTCAAACAAATGAAAAAGACAATTTAGTAACAGTTTGAAGGGGGGACAACCAGTTTACAAATGAATTATACAATACATTTTAACATAGTTTAATATAAATCTAAATGAAGTAAAACAATTCAAATAATAGAAAATATATATCAATTCAGACCTAAATAAATCTCAACGTCTAAACTTAATATATTACAAAGACATCAAGCAACGCCAAGTATATACGTACAATCTTTTATGACAAAAAATTTTAACAAATAAGAATTCAAACACGGTTTTAAGATTATTCAGTTAAGCCTAGATAACTTTACAGTATTAAAAGTATTTGTCTTAGAATTTTCCTCTAAACGAATTTACATTGAAACGTACATTGCAAACAAAAGGTGAGTGAGCGTAGCGAATGAACTTCAACCTGGAGGCGAGTGAGCGCAGCGAACAAGCTCCAACCTAAGGTGAGTAAGTGTAGCAAACGAACTTCAACCAGAACGTGATTGAGCCATGCGAACGAGCTCATCTTGAAAATGAACGAGCATTAACAAAAAACCGCATTAGGACAGGATGACGTCTGTCGGACCAGCTAGTTTAAGATAAACATTATGAAAATTGGTCGAGTAGAAGAGCCAAACGTGTTCGGAAATAAAAAAGAAATTAATTTTCCATCAGACATATTGTGCCAAAGGCATGGATTACATTAATATATTAAATGCCAGCTGGTTATAATTCATTTGTTATTGTTTTGAACTTATAATTGTTACTATGAAAATACAAAAACTGTGAACCAAACTCTCAACTTATTTCAGTTTTATCTAACTTTTAATCTTATAAAACTAACTAACTTTAAACTTGAACAACTAACTATTTGACATGGTAGCAAAGCTGCAACGATCCACACGTAACTGATCTTTATTTCACTTATTTGTACTGTCTAACTTCAACTGAACTTTGAACATGACTACCTACTCGACTGAGGAAGAAGGCTGCCACTCTCACGGCACGTGTGAAGTCTACCCTTGCAGAGGCGACTACACTGCTTAACGCCGAGGACCCTTCAAGGAACGCGCTACTAGCGACGCTGGCAACTCTGCAAGGCTATTCAGCTCGCCTAGAAGCCTTGATGGAACAGATTGACCTAGACACAGCCAACGGGTCGGCAACTGTGGAGGGTACCGACGACGCCGAGGACCTTTTTGGTATCGTACTTGACAGTGAGCAAGTGATATCAACCTTGAAGGTAAGACTAGAAGCCTTCAACACGAAAGCTATCAATGATCATGCCAATAATTCAAATGGTCTTTCGTCCGAGCGAGTGTTGGAAAATCCACGCAGTTTAGTACAACTGCCTAAACTAATCCTTCCCATGTTTGAAGGTAACATTCTTAAATGGCAAGAGTTCTGGGACTCGTACAACTCTGCCATTCACAGTCAGCAATGTTTAAATAAAGTAGATAAATTCAATTACCTTAACTCCCTTTTGCATGGAGAGGCCAAACTATGCATTGCTGGTCTACAATTAACTGCTGACAATTATGACGTTGCCATTTCTTTACTCCAAGAAAGATTTGCTAACAAACAACTCATAATCAATTCGCATTACAAAGCCTTGATGGACTTAAGTCCCTTAAAATCGAACGACACTGGAAAACTTAGGAACTTATTCGATGTTATTGACAGACACATCAGGTGTCTACAAAACTTAGGCGAAGATACCAACTCGAATTTCTTTTTTTCTCTGATTATGAGGAAACTTCCTCTGGATATAGTTATAAAAGTAGAAGAAAACAACGTAGATAATACTCTTGATGCCACTAAATTATGTAGTATAGTAAGAAATATAATCGTAGCTAGAGAAAAGTCACAACTGTTATTAGGTTTAGGATCAACAAAAACTTCCATCTTACCATCAGAAAACGGAAACTACTTTCGTACCTCAGAAAAAGATAATTTTTCAACTACACAGGCCCTTCCATCGACCGAAAACAGAACTGCAACCTGTATTTTCTGCAAAGACGCCCACTGGAACGACCAATGCCAGAAGTATAAAACTGTAGAAGAAAGAAAAAGTAATGTTAAAGGTTTCTGTTTTATTTGCCTGAAGAGTGGCCACAACTTAAAAGATTGTAAGGTAAGCAAACCTTGTGTATATTGTAAACAGAGGACAAACCATCATAGGAGTCTCTGTCCCAAACGATTCCTTCAAAACACTAAAAGTACTGAATCCTCTTCTGCTAACTCTATTTTTTCTAAAGAAACTTCCCTGATTTCGGCAAACGAAAATGCAATTTTACAAACTGCAAAAGTATATGTTGTGAATGATGACTTGTCCGAACCTGCTCGAGTTCTGTTTGACACTGGAAGTCAGAGGTCGTATATTTCAAAGGATCTTGCTAAAAAACTTAAACTTGAGTGCAATAATACACAATATTTATCAGTTTTTTCCTTTGGTAATACAGAAGCTAAGACCATTGAAACCCAAACTGTTACTGCCGGTATTAAACTACTTGATGGTAACTTACTTAAGGTTAACTGTAATGTCGTACCAAAAATTACCGGAAAACTTCATGCTTGCACTACAATTGATGTCAGTAAAATCAAGAAACTCTACCCCTCATTGAACTTTGCCAAAAACCAGAATGAAGATTCTGAAGTCGATCTTTTAATTGGGAATGATTATTACCTAGATATTATGACATATGAAAGAATAGAGTTAAAGTCTGGTCTTTATCTGATCGGTTCCAAAGTTGGTTGGATTGTAAGCGGTAGACAAGCATTAAGTGAGAAAACGGACATTCATCATCACCTTGGATATTCATCCTCCTTTCACACTATAATTCAACCCACTAACCATTTTGAAATGAAGAAGAACTTTGAAACGCCTGACTCTCAGACAGTAAAGGGTTTGAATGTAAGGAACTTGCGGAGCATAGAGAATTTAGAAATCCACGACTATCCCTATCAGAATGATGACGCCATAGCTTTGTGTGGATTTAATGATAAGGTAAAAATGGAAAATGTTAGGCCTAAAATGAAATGTCCAGAGTGGAAATGTAACCCTGCAGAGCCGACTGAGGAGAATGGAACTGAAGAAATAGGTATTCTAACTGATGCCTCCATAAACAAGATCGTAGGAACCCCATTTGAAAAAAGACTTTGGAATAAACTACTTACAATCGGAAACTGTTCTCGTGAAGTCTGAGGCAGTTATAAACTCAAGACCACTTGTTGACACATCCTTCAGTGAATCATGTGTAACAGACGACATGATTACTACAAGCCACTTTTTTGATTTCGACAAAAAAGGTGGAGCCTTAAAGAAGATGATTGCAGAGAAAAGACCTTACACTACTTTTAAAAGTGAGAGTTCACCTATGAAAGGACCTTGGGACGTTTGGAAGAAAATCCCACCTTGTGGGAGATGGAAGAAGCGAAAGATCGTAGAACTTCACTCAAGTCGAGACGGAAAAATAAGAAGTGCTACAGTAATTCTCAGCTCGAAGAAGAAAGTTGTACGTCCCTTAAATCTCTTATATCCATTAGAAGTGAAGAATTATTAGTGTTTGTCCTTCGCCCGGAGTGTGCCAAAGGCATGGATTACATTAATATATTAAATGCCAGCTGGTTATAATTCATTTGTTATTGTTTTGAACTTATAATTGTTACTATGAAAATACAAAAACTGTGAACCAAACTCTCAACTTATTTCAGTTTTATCTAACTTTTAATCTTATAAAACTAACTAACTTTAAACTTGAACAACTAACTATTTGACACATATACATGTAGGAAGTAGCTTTTCTGCATAACTTGAAATATAAGTCAGATAAACGAATGCCAAAGATTGATGGCAAAATATGTGCGTTCATACCTTTAATTTAAGACCAAAATTATGAAAATCGGTCGGGTATAAGAGCCAAACCGACTTTTTAAATAAAACCCAATAACTTTTAATATATAGACTAACAGAAAAACCCGGCGTTGCTCGGGTCAAAATAAAATTTACAATAATGGTAATAAAGAGGTTTTTTTATTACGGAAAGTAAATAAAAGAAACGTCTTTATAACACTTAAAACATATATATTTACGCTTATACTGCTACGCACAAGACGGTAAGTATACAAAACAGATGGTAAGTGGTGATCGATTTTGATTGGACACTCCAATCATCATCAGACCCAATAGGCGAAACCCAACATTCGCCTATTGGGTCTGATGATGATTGGAGTTTCCAATCGAAATCGATCACCACTTACCATCTGTTTTGTATATTTACCGTCTTGTGAGTAGCAGTATAAGCGTAAATATATGTTTAAAGTGTTATAAGACGTTTCTTTAATTTACTTTCCGTAAATTTAATAACACGTACAATGCTGATCAAGAAGTTATTTAGTTTTTTATTGAGTTATACAGTATCTTGAACTGAATCAAACGATTACTCACGATTATCTCAAATAAAACCTTTATTTTTTTATATATAAGATTACATATCTATGATAAACTTAAATACTTTAATCAATGGTTTAACAAAAAGGAATCCACAACTTAAAGTATTGGGTTGGTTTTAAAGGGATTTAGACAGCGTTTGGCAAGGTTGTAGTTTTCCGCAGGGATTGCAAAAGTTTAAATGAGTCTCTGCATTTTATACAAACAGCATGTGAGTTTGTTTAAACCTTTGCTGTTAGGAACAGACAAACTTGTCATCATTGGTTTACGGGTTTTGTAATGAGTTTTATATCTTTACCTTGATAGAAAACACAATAATTTTTAAAGTTTTATTTTTTTTTTTTACTCAGCTTTTTGTATTTAACAGTAGGTAAAGCTGAAATTCCGGTTAGTTTATAATACGTTTTGTATTGAAATAGCTAAGTTTAAATCAGTACTAAACTATATCATATGCATTAAATATATTTTTATGCCAGCATTTTAAAGGTTATACATTTCATTATAGGTTTTTAAAGGCCTTAAATCCATTATTTTATTTACTCTTTTATGAAAACTTAATTAAACTTGTATTTTTGTAAGAGGACACGACGTACTTGTAAACGATACGTGAACTTATAACCAAGCATAATGTATCACCTTATAATATGAATACTGGAATCAATGTGAATATATAAAACCTTTCATGTAGTGGTAAAATATCTCCGAAAATGCGCAAACCTTTGCTTATAGCGAATTAGTTTACATCAATATTCAATTCCTGTAAAAACCCCTCAACGTGTCTACAGGTGTACTTCCTATAAATGCATTTATCAATTTTCAATACGAAGGACCATTGTTTTGAAGCAAATCTATAGTATTTTAAAGAAGTTTGTCTGTGTCCGTGTATGTCTCTATGTATGTTTGTATTATTTAATCACAAAGACAAATAAACTAAATGGACTTAAATGTTACACAAATAAGGCTACAGCTCTGAGGATTTGTACAAAGCCCAGCAGTGATAGAGAAAGTTGGCAGTGATCGGTTTGCAAAACAATGCTCAAACATCTGCTATTGTGGCATTGTTTTTGTCGAGTCAGCTTTACCTCTTCCTATGAAGCTCCTCTCCTCTCACACCAGTACAACTTACATTTTTATTTTTTAAGTTACGCAGTTAAAATTTTGGCTCCAAACCTCCGGGAGGAAAAGTAATTTTGAATAAAATAGTAGAACGGATATTCAACAAGTTATCCATTATGTACAATTATTAATAATTAGAATCCATCTTAATATAACTGTCATTTATCTTGATAGATTTTTTGTAGAACTACTATCTATTAGGCCTCTTTTACACACGACGTTCTCCGTCGAGCGGAATCTATTGGGTATTCCGTCGGTGAGTGTTTTAACATTGGTAAAATTGGACTCTTTTATGCAAGACAGAATCTCCGTCGCGTTTCAGCGTTCCGTTGGAGAATTTTTTTTAGATAGGTTGAAATGGAACCCTTTTATGCAACTGGATCCATCTTGGGTCACTGGCGATGAAAACATAAACAAAGTTGGCAGCAATTACCACCCCCACCGCGGGCATCATAAAGAACTGGCGTTTGGTGGAGAAACTGCATAAAAGGGACATCGATTCCTCCCGATGATTTCACCCGACCGAAAACGTCGTGCATAAAAGAGGCCTTACGCTGATTCGTTATCTAAATAGTGCTTAATCCCTTTAAAGTTTTTTTAATTTTTTTTTTAACCATCCACTAAATATATTATGTAAAGCTAAATCACCTTGTGAGCTTATCAGATGTTCAAATAAGTTATAACTAGTTTATACGTTATAACTGGCATATTGAGAATTTAACCAACACATTCAACTACTTGTTGGCCTAAAGAACCTTTTTATAAGATTAAGATATAGAACTATTCTAAAATACTGTAAAACTTAAGAAAAAACATTTAATACACAAAAATAAATGCACTGTTATATTGCAACTCTAATAGGAAATTAGTAAACAGGATTTAAATCTGTTTACATATTTATTTAGCATACATATAGAAATTTTTTATCATTAAAATTTTTTGAATATTAAAATTAGTTTTTCCATGCATTAGGTTTAGAGCTATTTCACCTTACTTTACCATTCAGGCAATATTTTTTTTCTAATATTATTAAGGAAATAATAATGATATTTGAGGATCGTGGTTGGTAAGGTAAAACATATACGAAGCACTGTAGCCTGACACTGACAGACGTCAAGACAAACGGCTCCACATTTCAGCAAACACGTGATACAACACAAACCTTTCCTTCCACTACACTTCACCTCCCTAACTGCCATCAATATATGTGACTAGTCTTATAAAATACTAGGTACAACACATGGAGCTGTAGCCTGGCACTGACAGACGTCAAGACAAATGACTCCACATTTCAGCAAACACGTGATACAACACAAACCTTTCCTTCCACTACACTTCACCTCTCTAACTGCCATCAATATATATAACAAGTCTAATAAAATACTAGGTACAACACATAGAGCTGTAGCCTGGCACTGACAGACGTCAAGACAAATGACTCCACATTTCAGCAAACACGTGATACAACAGAAACCTTTCCTTCCACTACACTTCACCTCTCGAACTGTCATCAATATATGTAACAAATCTTATAAAATACTAGGTACAACACATAGAACTGTAGCCTGGCACTGACAGACGTCAAGACAAATGACTCCACATTTCAGCAAACACGTGATACAACACAAACCTTTCCTTCCACTACACTTCACCTCTCTAACTGCCATCAATATATGTAACAAGTCTTATAAAATACTAGGTACAACACATAGAGCTGTGGCCTGACACTGACAGACGTCAAGACAAATGACTCCACATTTCAGCAAACACGTGATACAACACAAACGTTTCCTTCCAATACACTTCACCTCCCTAACTGTCATCAATATATGTAACAAGTCTTATAAAATACTAGGTACAACACATAGAGCTGTAGCCTGGCACTGACAGACGTCAAGACAAATGACTCCACATTTCAGCAAACACGTGATACAACACAAACCTTTCCTTCCACTACACTTCACCTCCCTAACTGCCATCAATATATGTAACAAGTCTTATAAAATACTAGGTATAACACATAGAGCTGTAGCCTGGCACTGACAGACGTCAAGACAAATGACTCCACATTTCAGCAAACACGTGATACAACACAAACCTTTCCTTCCACTACACTTCACCTCCCTAACTGCCATCAATATATGTAACAAGTCTTATAAAATACTTGGTACAACACATAGAGCTGTAGCCTGGCACTGACAGACGTCAAGACAAATGACTTCACATTTCAGCAAACACGTGATACAACACAAACATTTACTTCCACTACACTTCACCTCACTAACTGCCATCAAAAGATGTAACAAATCTTATCAAATACTTGGTACAACACATAGAGCTGTAGCCTGGCACTGACAGACGTCAAGACAAATGACTTCACATTTCAGCTAACACGTGATACAACACAAACATTTACTTCCATTACACTTCACCTCTCCAACTGCCATCAATATTCAATATATGTAACAAGTCTTATACTTGGTACAACACATAGAGCTGTGGCCTGACACTGACAGACGTCAAGACAAATGACTCTACATTTCAGCAAACACGTGATACAACACAAACATTTCTTTCCACTACACTTCACCTCCCTAACTGCCATCAATATATGTAACAAATCTTATCAGATACTTTTTAAAGCAACAAGAAACACTGTACAAGAAACACTAGTGCTGACTTTTGTAAATCAGCTTTTAACGGAATAAAAAATCCTTTATTTTATTAACTTTTACTAATATAGACAACACCGATTTTTGTTTTTGTATATTGGCATATATATAATTTGTAAAATGAGGTAAAATATAAAAAACTTTAACCCTCAGTTCCCTTTCATTCTTGTTTCTTTTTTTGTTTCTTTTTAAATATTTAATGAACGCATTATGAGAATTTCGGTCTTTTTTGGTCCTTAAAACATTCTAGTCCAAAGCAGTCTATTTTCTGACAAATATATGTTAACAGAAACCGTATTATACCAAAAAAAAAAAAAAAAAAAAAAACTACACGTAAATGGTTGAATTGTGAAATATAAGAAACACTTACAGAACTATGTAGGTGTTTAAAATTCTCCTATTGTGTTTTCAGAAAAATACCGTAATATAGTATTTTAGGATAATACCATAGGGGGATTTTATATAATCAAATAGTGAATATTTACTAAATTTCTAACTTAATAATGTCTTCGTTAAGTACATTCACATTTGAAGTATAAAACTAGCAGTTGTAGGCCCGTCCTCCTAGACAGGGAATCAAGTTTTCAGTTAAAACTGTTTTTAGTTCGGAACAGGTAGTTTTGATTTGTTTTCTTAATGATATCGCTATATATATGACTATAAAAGCACCTCCATGGTGGCCTAGTGTGCCATAAAGGTGTTCACTATAACTTAGTTTCCTAGAAAATAAAGTTAGGTTTGGATCGCTGCAGACATCACTGCACACATTAACCTACATTAGGGGAATTCCTGACATTGTAAACGAAAAAAACCCATTGTAGAATATATTATCTACTAGGTCTGGGTCGGACCGAGTAGGCCCTACTTAATATCTTAGGATAGGTAAAATTTGCCTCCTAAGAATCCGTCCTAGGACAAACGACTTCGCCAACTCAGCCCACGCCGAGAACCAGGATCAACCACCGAGTCATCCGACAACGGAAACAAGGGGAGGCCTGGACATCACGACGACGTCATCTCGGGCAATCGTCTACCCTCAAGATCTTCTCCTCGGTATGTCAAAATTCAATTATAGCCTAATACCCAGGACCAATGGTTAGAAGAGAGAAGAGAAATTAAAATAAAAAAGGGGCTAGATTATAACTTTAAATATACCAATTCAAGTCTATCTTAAAAACAAATAATCCTAAATAATCGATTATATAAATCATAAATAATTATAAATAAATAAATGTCTGCTAAGTAAAAACATTAACAATATAGCCTAAAAGGATAAGCCTGTAAAATAATAATCTTGATATAAGTAAGTTCTCATTTAGTAATTTATTTTCAAACGTGTATTTTATTAGTTTGTTGAATATGAATAGTCTTTGTTTGTAAAGTGTATTAATTTTATAGAATAACATATTAGTATTCTGTTTTAATTTTTGTGAACTGGACTTTTGCCAAACGGCAAAGATGTAGAATAGTAACATTTTATAGATTTCTTATATTTTACGTAAAAGGGTTTAATTAATTAACATCAACTCGTTTTACGTTCGTACTACATCAATCACTTTTAAACTTATATTTGTGTTAAATTCTCTTTTAAACTGGGGCCCCAAAAATATTTATTGATAACACATTATATATATATTGTGTTTTAAAGGGCTATAGATTAGAGTGAGTAGTGAAATAAAACTTAGTAAAATACACAATGGTGTCAGTTTAATCAGTTCCTGAGAATTCTCACATTGCCAAGTAAATATGAGCAAATTCACTTTAGTTGTCTTTTCTATTAATTTTAACATTTAAAGTAGAGTCAAAACCACCAAGAGTTTACACTACTTCAAACGTAAACATTTTAGCTACGTTTGCAGAAGGAAAACCATCTGTAGGTAAAATAAATAATACTACACCAAAAAAAACCTAACATACAGTTATAGGATACTAGGACTTTTCTAAATTAGAATTCAGTTTCTAAGAATCAGAAACCAAAATTAAAATTGCAAAAAAAGGAACCAGTACTTAAAAAATAAATTGTGGCTTCCACAATCAACAATCTTTCTTTCAACAGAAGAATCGTAAAAACCTACACGTTGTGTTCAGAATCTTTGAACAAAAAATCACCATACGGTTGTTTGTATTTAACAACATGTATATCAAATGCTACATATGTAATATGTAAGAGATATGTAAGGATAAATAGTTCGCTGGGTAACTATTTAAGAAAGAGAGATATGTATGATAGAATTTTAGAATTATGTGATACATAACCATCATACCACATTGAGCTTCAAGCAAATCTGCTTACTATCTAATATTCCCACTCAAGCATATTAAACATACATCGTTTATCATGCAGAGCCATTCATAGTGTTTTATTCGTTAATACAACTTGAGCAATGATTTCCTGCTTTTTAAATGCATAAATATCTTATTGATTTTGCTTTGATACAAATCTACTATAAATTTCCTCGATAATACACTTGTATACTTGAATTATGTTACTTATAATAGCACTTTTTTGTAACTACAACTAAATATATGCAACACTTACTATGATATATATATATATTGTTTTAATGTGTCTTCTGTTGATCTGTCGAGTGAAGAGCCTTGGCTGTTAGGGTTAAATTTGTCCTTTGTCTACTTGTTTTTTGTTCAATGCATATTCAACCAGCTCTCTGTATAAATAATTCATTGTGTACACCCTTTTGAAACTTTTTTGAACACCCTTATTTACATCGTAGTTGAGAATCAAACCTCTGTGTTAGCAACTTAAATCTGCCTAGTGCTGGAAGTCATACGGCTTCACTATGTCTACTCGACGATACAAAATTGACACTCTAGAAATTCTACAGGGTAACGATATGTAGTTAAATTTATGGATTCACAGCTTGACTCCGTTTACACCGACTATACTTGTATTGTCTAACGTTCATTATATCTTCTGGTTAGTGGCAATAGGTTTATGATGGTATCCAGCTTCAGAATTGGCTTTGACCCTCTCTGTTCTTGGCTCATTCTTAAAGCCTAAGTCAGTCCCTAGCCTTTTTAAATGCAATATAATTAAAATCCATATGTGTAGCCCCTGAGCTGTTGGACATAATGTAAGACTTACGTAATCCCATCACAGCTCAGTCAATTCAGGACATTTTTCGGTGTTAAAACACCATCGTCAGCTTCAGGTTCATATGTAGAGTTGATCAGTAACCAACATCGTCAGAAGATAAACACAGCACGAAACAGCACGAACTATATTACGAATAAATATGCACCTGAAGCTGACAACGGTGCTTTAACACCGAAACATGTCCTGAATTGACATATTTTATTGAGCTGTGACGGGATTACGTAAATAATTTAGTCTTACATATCATTTAACTTTGGTTTAAGCTGCTTACCTTTAACAACAGTTTACAGGCATCCTCATACACTCTGCTGACGCTTTCGCTGATAATGTTTTCGAACATTAAGCCGTTGATAAGATTGTTCTAATTGAACAATAAATGCTTTATTCTCATTCCAATTAATAATAATAATCAGACGTATCTTAAAATGCTAATTTTACTTGCAAAAGTAACAGTGTAAATAATGCTTAACCCTGTTTATGTGCTAAGATTACAAAGCGAAAGACAACGGACTTTTTGGTTAAGTGTATGCAGAACGACTCGGCATTTGCAAGTTGATGGTCGTACTGCAAAAGTTATACTATTTTTACCTCTTTAGAATTTGTGTATATTTATCAGTGTTTACTGCAGTGAAACATTAAAAAAAAACTTTACAAAGTTTTTTGATTCAGTACCGAACATCTCCTGTAGCAACAAATCAGGATGCATTTATCAATTTGTTTATCATGACACAAAAACAGATTTATGAACCAGAGTACAAAGAACCACAGTCACAAATAACTCAGTTTTTGAGTATTCGAGGAAAAAATAACAATACTAGTTATATTATTTATTATTCGATTATTATTTTATTATTAATATTATTCGATTAGTAATTCTATAAACAAATAAGGGGGGAACGGCATTATAAAATTTTATAGAAAAATATATTCGTCGGATATTTAACAGTAAGGCATAATTATTTCGGTGTGCAAGTGGTTGTACGGCTTGATTTTAAATCGAAAGGTTGTTAAATTAATCTCATGTAGGTCCTGGACCTTAGTGTATTTTGCCTTCAGGGCATTACGTAAATATGATCAAACAGAAAAGTGTCGTTATTTCACTAGGCTAACTATCGAATAGGCTTGACAAATACATGGAGGTAGGCAGTTTTCTCTACAGAGAAAATGTTTGTTGATACTTATATTAGGATCAAGTTAGCTGTAGTTGCTCTGACCACACATGATCACGAATGACAGCTACCACAGATTTGGTTAACCCATTGACTATACAAAGACTTCCCATGTAATGTAAAATGTGATGCCAAGCAACGTGGTGAAATCTGTTGAGATGGATTACCAACTAATGGCATTTATATGTGTATGATATTGCATGGATTTTAATTAATACTCAATCCAATACACAAGTACTCTCTGGTGAGATGGTCCTGAACTTCATTTACCTTCTTGGCTTAAACTTTTTACAATAGATAGTTAAATATGATATATTTTTAAATATGATAGTTTATTCTGTGTATGGTCAATGGTAAAGCATACATTCCTAGGGTGTTATGTCATTGTACACGCAAACATGTAAAGTAATGGTTATAGTGTAAAATAACATACAAACCTAATACATAACCTAATACATCAATGTGTGTGATTAGTGTGTAAAAAAAAGATAAAACAACAAATCCTTGCATGCTAGACTGGTATATTGCTACAGCTGGTATATCGTGCTATGGCAGCTCAACTGTGACTTGAATTTATACTCGTTACTCAGAAAACCCATCCTTAGTTTGTAAAACAGTCACGTTTTTTTCTTAATGCACAATTTCAACTACAAATCTTTCCTTGATAGGTTAACTCCGTAACCATATTACTGTTCTAGAGGAAATTATTCCCAATTTTAAAGCTGTTATCTAATGTCTAATGTTCACAAAATCTTCATAACTGTGTAAGGTGTGGTAGGCCTATGTTGATTACTGGTACTACTGGATACTGAAGTAGACTTCCCATATGGACCATCTGTAGCCAATTTTGTTTTAAGAATTTAGTTGTGTGAGCCAGGCACAGAATGCGCTAGTGTCTAAAATTCTATTCTATACCTTATTTTTTGTTGCTGACCAGGTTGATGGGTCATAACAGTTGCTATAACTCATCATCAGCCATTCCCTATGTTTGACTTGGTTAAAATGATTGTGTATTCGGCAGAATTTAGTAATTTAGATCAGCGCAATTTGTAGGTGGCTCACATCAACTACGAAGATTTAAAAAAAAAACTGGCTAAAAATTTAACATGGTGATGGAATGTCTAGTTGTATTGTCTCTACATCTACAAGACATTATCCTTTCTGCACCAAAACACTGGCAAGTTTAACACTCCAACAAACCATCATTATAGTTTGAGATCCACAAATACCCTCCCAGTTCCTAGACACCACACTTCCTTCTTTCAAAAACATCTCCGATATAATGCAATAAAAATGTTCAACCATCTTCCCTCTCACCTAAAAGCAGTGTCGAACCATCTAAAATTAAAAAAACCCTAAAATCTTTTCTTTTATAAAAAAAACTTATTACAGCGTCCGTAAGTTCCTGGCTGGCGGCTAAAAAACTATCAAACTTGTTTGATCATAGGTATTCTTAGTGTAAGTAAAAAAAAAAAAAAAAAAACTGTTATTATTTCTTATTGAAGTCAAGAAACTGTATGTTTTGTTAAATGACATGACCAAAGCATTTATATGTTATTTTGGTTAAATAAATTACTTATTGACTTATTATTGACTTATTGATAGTCAAAGCTGGTACATTTTGCTTTTAATGATACTATCTCGTTCTAGTTAGTTTTAACTGTAGTCTACTAATATGTAAAGTAATAACAAATTCCTTACACTTAAAACTAAAAAAAATGACAAGATCTTTCATTTAAGACTGTTGTCACGCTCATGGACAGGGTGTTTTTTTTTTACGCGCAACCCCAAAATAAAAATATCACGAAGCAAACTTTCAACGCTGCCCCGACGGTTTACAATTATTACGTGCTAACTCCAGTTGTAAGGATTGCATCTCACTGTCCTCCAGCCGTAGATTAAAAACCTCTTTGGTTTAAGCTTTGTTTGTTGTTGTTGTTAAGGTTTTGTTTAAGGTATCAGCTGTTATATTTATTACTTTTCTTCTGTGGATGTTTATGATTTTCATTGTTATTTCTTTGCCAAGGTAGCCTATAAGGCTCACTGTTAAAGCTTTTTAGACGTTCAATTTGATTTTTTTACGTAATTCGATTTTCGTTGGTAGTACTTCTTTGCGTGAAACATGTTTTTGGAAGAAAAATAATTCTTTACAACATTCGAAGTGAGTCGTCGAAGCTGTTTGAGATAGTTGTGCAAGCAGAAATACAAGCAAACATTGCTCATATGAGAGCATAGGTTTAGGCATTTATTGTAAATAAGACACAACAAGGCGTATCACTTATTTCAAAGAGTTAGAATATAACTGAATCTAAATTTAAGGAAAACTTAATTCTGAAGATTTAAACGAAAATCAAATCAGGCAAATGGACATTTGCTTAGTCTGCAGATTTGCTGCGATGGAGTTTTTTTTAATTAGGTTTCCTCAAATGTTTGTTATTATTGACTCTTAAGTGTTTTTACATATTTAATTCACTATACTGTGATCATGTCGAAAATTGTCGAAAATTGATTATCGAAAATGAGTATTAGTAAATTAAAGCCAATTTGAGGACACTATGGTATTGATAACGTGGCCCTAAATAGCGAACGAAACTAAAATATACAGGCTATATGAAGTTCTGCACGTTTTTAAAATGTTCAGAACTATAACAGATCAATCAATAAGATTTGGTACACCCACACGATACCTAAAAATAAAATTTTTGAAGGAACTATCCCTTCTTCGTCATTTCATGGGGACTTACTGGGATGAGTCAGAAGGAAATCGTAAATCTAAGCATAAGTTTATATGAAAATCAAATTAAAGGTCTTTGTTGGTAAAATACAATACCACAATTTCGAATTAAAACAGAAAACCTATTCAAAAATGACATATGTTGAAAGACCCTTTGAAATTCAATGCAACATTCAATGCTACATGAAACGTACTTACTACAAGCTACCTCCTCAGCCCGCTAGAAGTTTAAAGAAAATCACGTAAGCATAGGTCGATATTCATGTCAGAATAAAGATCCTTATTAGTAAAATACAATGTTTGAATTTGAGCTCAAAAGAACAACTGAGATAAAAATGGCAGCCATTCAAATATCCTAAAAGACAGATTCAAACAGTCTCAGTTGCTATTTTTGACTCAATTTTTCTCTTGAGCTTTAATATAAGCATTGTATTTTACTACTAAAGATCTTTATTTTAAGTGCATATCGACCTATGTATACTTCAAGATTTCCTTACGAATCCTTGCGTGTCTTGATGTGAATGAAAACTTACAGTTCCTTTAAAAAGTAGATTTTCAGGTGTTGTGTTGATGTACCAAATGTACCTGATGTATCTGTTATCGTTCAGAACATATTAAACCCGTTTGGCAATAATGTAAATTCTTTATATGCACAATAAAATAAAACTAAGAATATTAAAAACAATTTATTAATCAAAGATCTGTTTTACATTTACGGCAATGGCCTTGAATTGATTCCATAACAATAATTAATTACAGGGATATAAAACTAACAGTTATAGATTAAAGTATCAAATCTAAAACTAACTCCAAGCTACACAGAAATACTAATCTAGTTCCCAAAATAGGTCAGCCATAGGTGTAGAATGCTTCTAAATGTGGGTGTCTGAGGTCTACAATGCGACTAACAGAACATTTTGTGGTTATGGGACACCACAATAGTCTGTTACTTAACCCAACAACCCTAATAGTTTCTCAGCAAAACGTCGTCTATAATATGTTCAATCGGAAAGGAAAACAATATTTACATATAGTTTTAGTATAATAGAGGTAAACTTTAAACTGTCTTTAAAAAAATAAATCCTTGACTTGGCAACGGTAAGTTTAACACTTGTCTTAGTAAATATAAAGATTTTAATTTTAACATGAACATTATAGTTTCAAACCCTGTTTAGACGTATTCAATTTGTGAAACAATTTGGTTTATAGCTTGTTTTTATAATTGACTAGCTTCTGTACCCGTTCTTCGCAACGCGAAGATGGACTATACCGCATAATCCAAACACATGTTCAGTAGTTTGAATTTATAAACAAAAAGCCACCAAATGTATACAAAAAAGCATGACCTACATTGTCTTACTCTTATCATTAAAATGTATCAATAACACAATTCTTATAACTTACGGTTATAGAATCTTAATTTTTTTCCATAATCAATGACCTAGTTTTAGAAATAATTGTGTAATAATGGTTTCGTTAATAATGGCGATTTTAAATTACTATACATAGAATATGCACTAACAACCTATCTTCATTTTGGCCTAGAAAGGTATTAAAAAATACATTTCTTCTCAAAATCCAAGTCAGGGAAAACATAAGCGCTTGATTATCTCTTCTCTAATTTTAAAGTTAGATTTTAATCTTTTATTAATTTTTGTATTGAAACATTTTAGCTGATAAAAGTCAGTAGACATAAATTTGTCTAATTCTTTACCTTTTTTTAAGATAAATTTATGTACTTAATAAAATACTTTTATTTGAACTTCATCATAAATCTTTTTTTGACTGAAACCAATCTAAAACCTATAATTATTAATTATGTTGTGTAATTCATTGTTTGTTATATAAAAAATAAGTGCAACAATTAAACATTTTTCTTCTTGTAAGCAAATCTCGCTCTAGCAGACAAATTTTAGCTCGTTCTCGTTACAAACTCCTAACGATTTTGTATTCGCTAACAAGGAAATATGTCTTGCCATTAGCAACATTTGTTCTTGTAGAGTTAGCAATCCCTTGTTATAAAATCTCAAAAGTTGTGACAGTACATCGTTCCTTGATATTTCCTGTAATTACTTAGAAGAATTTTATATTTGTTTTTATAGGCTGGTAGTAACAAAATTATTTTATATATTTTGAAAGTAAATGATATCGTATTAGTTATATTAATACCAGTAAAGTCAATTCTGTTTTAGATTTATTTATGATTATAAATGAGTATAGCCGATAAATGCCCTTTTAATTTGCTTTTTCACCGAAAAAATTTATTATAGTATAAATTGTTTTGATAAATGATTAATACAATTTAGAATAATTTAAATGACTAGCTTTGCTAAAACAATATATAAAAAAATTATAATGTAAATGGAATATGGGTATTTTCACTCAACATGAAAGTATTACAATATAATAGATAGCTAATATTTATATTCTTCACTCACGTTAACTAAATCAATCAACAGAAAAATCCGCTGAGGGTAAAACTAATATACATTTAGTGTCGTTCTATAATGTAAACAGTCTATCCCCCCTACCGTGATTAGTATAACGTAAATATAAGACCGTTGTAAACAAAGAGTACAGAATATTCAGTTAACGATTTATCGATAGCACTTTACATAAAACATAGAGTTTGATAAAAGTAATAAAGTATTATTTGGGAAAAAATATTACAAAACAGTAATAGCTTTTAGTAATATTCTTCTTTTAAATAATTTTAAATAATCATAATACTAGTTCAGGTGATTTTAAAAAGTTAAATTTTTAAGCTTGCAAAGTAGAAACAAATTCTGAATATATTTTAACGGAAAATAACTTTAAAAAAATAATATTGTAGTAAAAAAGAAAATACATTCTTCTCAGACTAACTATAAATATGTGTATAGTTATAATTTATAAATTAAGATATCTAAAATATTAATACATATTTTTGTTTGTTTAAGACCTCTGACTTTTCAATTTCAGGCATAGATCTATCTTGAATTTCAAATCTTATGGCAAATGAAATCATGAAATACTATTGAGAACTGTCATCCGTTGTAAATGCTTTTCTCTGTCTCTGCAGGAGCTAATTATCAATCGTTTGCAAACACTGTAACAATTATTTGTTAATTGATAAATATTATATATTTTATCAAAAACCCTGGTTGTTGTTGTAAACGTTGAACTAAGAGACGGGACACTATATAAAGAGCAATAAGCCTGGGCGCACAGCTTTGGTGGTGGCTTATGTTTGGAGGGGCAATGAATTATTTTCCCGCTAAAACAAACTTCAGGCATACTCCATTGTCTTACTTTCCACTGCAATCCTAGCAAATGTTTGTGTAATGTACAGAATTATAAATACAGCTTTCATAATATTAACTCAATAACATTGCTCGTAAATCAATGAATGTATTAGATTATTTACAACGCATAGTCTATACTCTACTACGAGCTATGTCTGTGTGTCTGTAAATATATCTCAAAATCCAGCGGAAGGATTTTGACTAAATTTCTTAATTAGTGACTTATAGCCCTAAAACTTGATTGGTGACATCCACTACCTCAGGGAAATTCGTATTTAGCTACACAACTCATTTGAAAACTTGAAAATTTAATATTGGCCTTATGGGTTGCCAAGGAACTATGTTGGTTGAACAAAATAACAAGAAAAAAGTAAACAAAATACTTGTTTAAAAAACAAGCCATCCGCAGTGCACAAAAAAATTACAGAATATAGTACAAAGACAAAAACATCAGTCTTAAAACCTATTGAGCGAAGATTACACTGATAAGTACTCGATGTAAGGGAAAATAGTTCCGATTAAATAGGCTACTGATGATTTTACTTAGCCCTAGCCATCAAAAACGTAATCTCCAAAGAACTAAGGTAATTTATTGTATGCTTACTTTGGCTTAGCAGTGACATAAATATAAAAAAATACTTTCAACATTTTCAATCAGCTATTCTTAATTATCCTTCAAAACTACGTTTATCTAAAGATAAACTTTTACGCACGTGTAATTGTAGCATAGGCTTTAAGTAGTGTAAATAAACATCTTGTATTGTTAACAAATATAGAGCAAGTGTTGATGAGTGTTTCAAGTTGATGACGTTTTAGTAAACTCAATGTTTTACTCTTATTAAAGGGTGTATTTTAAAACAATTTAAGCACTCTGTTTTATAGTTTACATAACATGGGATATGGTTCAGTTGAGTTAGTATTGTATTAAATATTTTTATATCTTAAAATAATCTTTACAGCAAACAATAGGCGCTAGAGTCCGATTTATCTGTCTTCAGCTAATCGATCATACGAAAGTATTTTAGAAGATAATAAAATAAACGAATAATAAATTATAAATAACGAAAGTATTTTAGATTGGTAAAAAAGGAGTCCTGATTGAATAAAATTAATACTAATGCCTTTAAAATGGTCTTTTAATTGTATTGTACAACTCATAAATATTCCATAGTAATGTGCGAGGCTATACAAATGTTTGAATACCTGTTTTTAGGAAATCCGAATAAAACTATATACTCTTTTCATATTTGTGATTGTATGGCCTAAAGTACTAGTTTTAATATTATGTATCTATCCAGAGGCAAAAATCCATAATTAATGTATGAGAATGACCCCCTTTAGGTTGTCCCCTAAAGGATAGTTAATATCCGTTTCGATTATTGAAATATTAATTGCAATGGTTGTTAGCAAAATATTAGAGTAGTTTATTTATAAAGCCACTTTTAACACATTCTGTAACATTCATGAACAAATTATGATGTTTTTTCACTAATTGGTTTTATATTACCTGAAATCAGTTTAAAAATGGTAACATTCAAATTGCTTCATGGTTCGACTAGCTGCTATTTTCAAATACTACAGTCCAGGAGTAAACAAGTACCCTGAAACGTTTAGCACTTTAAATGTTATATTACTTGTCTGTGGTTACATTTTGGAACTGATGTCGGGTATTGTTAAAAACTATTAGCTAATGTTGCAGTTCTGAAGCTAATACAATTTATTTTTACCCATTTTCAGATTTGTACAACTTCTATTCTAGCAAGTGAGAAAAGCCTATCTGGAATTTAAAACTTGTTTGTAAATTATTAAACTTATTGGTTTTCTGCTATTTTGGTTAACAAATTGGCATTTTTATAAATTCAAAGATCTGCCAAATATTCACAAAACCATCCCAAAAGAAACGATAATATCTTGTTTTATTTGTTATACAGTTAATTGTTTTACTGACTGATAGAAACAATACTAAAGAAAAAAAACGTTGACCATTTTTGTAGCTTTTATTAACAAACTTTGATAGAGGTGGGTTAGGGAGAACATTTACATGTCTTTTTATAGATAGTAATGTTTAATTTAACGTCAAATATTGCATTAAAAATAATATTCATAATTAATTATATTTTACAAATTGCGAACAATCATTGGGCCAATTCAAGAGATAATTAAGTAAGTCTTCAAGCCACAATGCTTACAGGCAAGCAAATGGATGATGTAGAATTGTACTGATGTACATATTTAATACAAATGGTACTATATGCATACATTTAGGTCTAGCTACGCATGAGTGTACAGTAATTCATTTAAAATATAAGTGATAAAACATCAATCTTAGATACTAATACAAAATATATGTTATAGGTTAGAGGAGATGTTTCGTTGCTGAAGGTAAATATATTACTTACCTTATGGTTGCTTGTTTTTAAGGTTACACTAGGTATAAGCTGATAAGAATTATGTTTTAATTACTTAATGCAGTTGGTTTGAGTATTTGGTAATGAATTTCAAATTATAATATGTTATTATTTAAGTATTATAAAGCATGATTTAATATTTACATTAATTATATACGCTTTGCCAATTTGTCATACGCTATATACGAAGTAGTGTTCTATATACAGAACATAGATGATATTAAAGAGAAACTAGTATAGTATAATTTTTGAATTTGAAAATAAATAAACAATAATGTAATTTATAAAACGGACATGACACTATTTTAACATAACAAACACAAAAATAACAAAAGAAGTTTATGTAAATAACACTTTCTTAATAACATAAATAATTTGTTTGATAAAAATTACCAACTAGTTAAAATATTATATTATAGTAATAATTAATACAAATAAGGCGTTTTTTATTTAGTGGAAATTGGATAATGGAAATGTTCTGCTTTGATAGGACGTAAAGAAAATTTGGCATTAACAAGATCTTGTAAAAGAGTTAGTCCATTTGTCAAACTATTGTTCTAGAACTACGTTTTAACGATTTAAAACGTTTTATAAAGTAGACAAATTACAGTTTATCACGTTCTTATACAAAAGTACTCTTTGTTTAGTAAAAACCATTATAGTGTTCTCAATAAATTATTTTCACTGAAGATCGGTATTTTTATTTTTTCAAATCTAAAATGTATTTACCGAAAGCTTTTCAAGTGTTGTCTACATAATATGACATGCATATGAACTAACTATTATGACTAAGTTCTGACCTATATACCACTATACATCAATATGTATGTAGAATAATATTTACATAAGCCCGAGGAAGTACTATACAAAAGTTTATATGTCTCATTTAGAAATATTACCTATCTTAGTATTTCATTATAATGCAGCTTGGCCTAGTTTTTCGCTTGATTCTTTTCGTAGATTTTATAAAATAACACGGTGATTCTTTTTACTCATAAGTCACAGAAGATAATTTATTCCTGGCGTTTTGACAACCGATCAATAAAGGACCTAGCTTTTGTGCTCGCTTTTCTTGGTATTTCTTGAGATTTTTTAAACATTTTAAATGTTTGCTTACCTAAGCTGATGCGTCATTGTCATATGGACTTTTATTCAAGTAAAACTAATTTCCAATAATACAGTTTTAGTTTTATAATTATTGTTTTAACGAACCCTTGATTCTTAAATTCTTGAATAACAATATACAGGAGGTTTTATAACTCTCTGCCAACCTTTTAAGTTATTCTTTCTGGATCCACAACAATTTTGAACATTACATTTAAATCATTTCTAAGTAAATGGGTACTCATAGAGTTACCATTTTACATTTTTAACATGATTTTTTCCGTGATACCTTAAACTGTGGAATGTTGTGAAATATTATTACTCTTTTCATGAAAGTATAAAAACAATGTTAACATTTGCCATTGCAAGCACACATTGACCCAATAATAGCGCGCTAAAAAATCCAATCTCGGTTATTTGTTATTGAATTTCAGTGTTGAGGTTGCATTACGGTTTTGTCTTTAAATAAAAAATAATAAAAACAGTATTATTGGGTCATTTTCATACAACTCATGGTGTTAAACGTGTTATTAGTAACATTTTGAGTCGCTGCTATTTTAATTTTTTTGGACTATTTTAAATATTTTTTTGAAGTGACACCAAGAATTATATCAATGCACAATTTGAAGGTTCGTAATAGTTATGGTTATTGGAGAAAATAATTTTTGATATTCGTAAAAAAATGTGGCTCTATGACCTACAGAAGGATCAAATGTACCGATTAAATTTTAGGATCCCAGAAATAATGCTTTAAGAGGTTGGTAGAGCGTTACGAAACACCCTGTATGGTATACTACAATCAACCAAGTAAAAGCCATTAATCTACAAACCTATTATCTAGGCCTTCTTATCGGCAAAATGACGAATAAGTTAAAATTATAAAGTGCTAAGCCATAGGCCTCAAATTATTGAATTACTAAAGATATGTAAATATATTATACTAAATTTAATATATAACTCGTTTACCTATTTAAATTAATAAATTATATTCACCTAATTTTAGATTCAATATGTTTTTTGTTTCATAAAATTATTCATTATTAAATTCCGGATTTTACTTGAAGTCAAATTATATTTTCCATTAAAAATTTCTCGAGTATAGGCCTATTGTTTTACCTAATAAATGATTAGTTTAATGTTTATAAATGTAGCTCAACGTAACCATACTAACGACATTTATCAGGAACAGGTAAAGCTAAAATAAAATCTAAAATGTGTATTGGGAATATATAAAATAAACCGCAGTCTAAGCAGTGTGATAAAAATAATGCCAGGAAAGAATAACTATTATAATTTGCTTTAAAATTTAGGCTAAGTGGCTTTAAAATAGAGTGGTGACTAGTTCAGTTGGATATGCTAGACCTCCAACTCACCACTCCCACCCCAAATCCCCCCCCCATTCTCCCCCACCCAACCAATCCCACGAACAACACCCTTTAAACCTCGACATCGTGTCATCAACAGCACTTTTGTAGCAGCTGCGGGCTTTATAAAAAAATTCTGCAACAGTTCTATTGCGTTTTGTACTTCTCATTAAGCGCTTTATAAAATTTTTTTTTGTTTTATCATATTGTAGTTTAAATACTTTGATGTCTATTAAATGCATAAAATATTTTTGTATGTAAATATTAATTAATACGTTAGTATAATATCTCCCATCATAAGGACATGTGAAATTGTTGAAATTACGAGTTTACGTAATTATTATTAAAGACACTCAGGTAAGCTGATTTTATCAATTAAAAGCACTAAATTTACTATAAGTCAAACAGATAAAGTGATCAGGCTGAATTCAAGTCTCAGCATTTATTTTTTTTTTTACTTTTTTATAAGACTAAGACTGATACTTGATCAGTTTGGCGTATTTATTACCCATTTATTAAAACTCGTTGATAAAATAGAGTAGTTGTGAAAAACACAATAGAAATAAACCTAGTTAATGGAGAACAATTGCCAGTCTTTGAAACTTTTCAGTTAAATATTAAGTCAACACATATCAGAATTAAATTCCCTAAACATGGAGTTCAATTATTTTAAAACGAGAGCGTGATCTTTAATTATTCGTTTTGGAAACTCAATGGATTTAATAATTATACCATTTTTTATGACTTTAAGCTGAATTGTTACTGTTGTGAATTGTTAAGCCGATGGTGATGTTACTTTTAACATGCTTGTTTGTTCTTTCATCCTTAGTTATATATCTTCCTATTTCGGGTTTTATATATAAAAGACAATATTATAATGTTACGAATCGTGTGGAAGGATTTAAATTCAGTTGCACTTGTTTAATTTTATAATGGTATTTAAAATCATTGTCTCATTTATATTTTGTGTAAGTTTGATGAAGCTATAATTAACCATTTGGTAATTGACACTAGTGACTCAGCGACGTCATATATGTAAAAACTGTACATGAAGTGTCATTATGAGTGAGGTGCAAAGGTAAAGGAGTCATAAAGGCAGACAAGTAAACAAATTCGGAAATCAGTATATCTGTAATTTTAATTGCAATTAAACCTGGAAATATAAGGAATAGCAACAAACACTTATCAAAGAGTGTGTAACTTTTTACGATCGATGCAAAATAAACAAAAATTAAACTATAATAAGCAACTAGTAAAGATTGTTTTGTTATACAGCTTTAAATTATTTGAAGACCAATGACCACAGTTAGCAACAATAAGATGAGTGTAGCTGCTCAAGTGAAAGAGTGATCCCTACTTCACAAATAAACAAATGACTGAATTGTGTAAAAATGTATCAGTGTAATTAATTTCCAACGATAATAATAGGATTGAATTTATCAGCTGTCTGATGTTGTAATGCTTACTTAGTATTGGCCATTTGAAATTCCTTCCATGTTATTGAGATATTGATGCACTTTTAACATCAATTTCCAAAACAATGATTAAATTGTTGCAATAAAATAATATTTTCAATAACTATTTATACAGGGTGTTCAAAAAGGGTATGGACATAATTTGTGTAGCGACTCCTTCCGTAAAATAGGTAGTGACTCCTGGCTTTGTTACCCAGATATCGACCTTTATATATTTTTTAATTAACATTTTAATCTTATATTTTTTCAACCGGTGAAATTTTGTAAGTATATTAAAGTATAGGAGACACATGTTGGGAAAAATCAATCCTGATTCAACTTCATACAAATTTTATTTGATTTTAATAAAAGTTTTAAAGATTTTTAGTTGTAAATTGGAGCTGATTATTCTTATTCTACCCCATTTGACAACAAAATATCGTAATATTTAATTCGTAATAGTTTATATACGTAATAAAAGTGTTAAGACATTTATCATAAATCAGCCATTCTTTATTAATTTAAGATTTAATAATTAAAATGGCCACCATTTTGAAATTTGAAGTTGAATCAAGATGGAATTTTTTATAACATGGTTATCTTCTAGCTTAACATACATACCAAGTTTCATAAAGACCGGTTGAAAAAAATCAACGATAAAAATGTTTATGTATAAATAAAAATGATGGCTATCTAGTTTAATAAGCAATTTTGGAAAAAAAAATTATTCTTGATTTTATCTTTATTTGTCCAAAGGAACCACTACGTAAACTTTTCCCCCACCTTTTTTGCACGCCCTGTATATTTAAAAGTAGTAGGACGCATATAAATAGCTTAAGTTGTTGACATTAGGACTTCCCTGGGCAATATACACATGGATGCGCAAATGAGAAACTTATATAATCTTTTGCAATATCCGAACGAATCATAAATTTATAGTTCCACTCAACTTATAATGGTTAGCATTCAACTAGTTATTTGTCTGTTTGCACCAAAGTTTGCAAATTAATTTCTTATTCTTTAACTAATACATTTATTAATAATTCTAAATAAAAATATCATCTAGTGTAATCAGAGCATAATTAAATATATATTTGTATTATCAAAATATAATATAAATTGAATAATATATTTTAAATTGGTTTTTAATCTGTATGGACTTATGTAGACCAAATTTTCTTAACAAAGTTCTTTGTAAAAGCTTTGACTATTTAAAAGTAAAAGTAAGTAATTCAGTGTAACTTATAGGACAAATTATTTAGAAAAATGTAATCTTGAAATCTTGTTCAGAATTTATTTTATGCAAGTTTGCTGTATTATACATTAAAAATGTGTAGAATTTACTAACTTAAATTTTAACTAAAAAAAAAAATTCTAGTTCTTTATCTTTGAAATTTTTATCTAAATAATCTTCAAGGGGATTTAAATTACAAATAGTATTTAACTCTATAAAATAAAGATGTTTACAAAGTAACTATTTACTATGATTACATCCAAACTATTATGTTTACCAGAACTACAAGCAAGATTTCCAGGACCTTTTTTCCCAAAGAAAGAAATAAGTCCGAGTCCAATATGTATTTATTAATTATAAATGGATGAAGGCTTTTGGGTTGGCTGAAATAGAAGATTAATTACCTCCAAGTAACAAAGGAGGACTTGTCGCTTAGCTCAATTGTCTTCTCGCCTCCTCGGCTGAGTGCCAAAAGTAATACTTATAGTAGAAAATAATCGTAGAAATTAATATTAAACTTTATATGGGCGTATGAAACACTAATTTATTTGGTCATAATTTATAAGTGAAACTATTTGGAAAAGAAATGTAATTAGGAATAGTTTCAACATCAATGGTTGCCATATGTTAATAGTGATAAAAACAACAAAATTAAAACGACTAGAAATGTTGGCCAAATATATGCAAAGCTGCTTCTATCAACATTTTAAAAATAGATGTAAACACTACTATGTTAATTTTAATTTACAAACAAAATTTTTATAATAAACACCAAATTTTTTTTTCCAATTGGGTGAAAATGAAAGGGTAGGTGAAAAAAAAAAAAAAAACTGTGTGCGATAGAAAGGTGAATGACGCATTAGTAGTGGATTAAATAGATCCACCTTTTAAATTTTCAATACCTGTGATTACATACAACATTTTCTTATATTTTGTAGAAGAAATCTAAATATATAAAATCCAAAGTATGTATGTTTGTTTGTTTGTCCTTTATGGACTCCGAAACCGCTCGACAGATTGTAATGAAACTTTCAGGCATTATTAATAATTATTCAAGAATGGTTTGTGTGAAGTTTGGTGCAGATCCGTCAAAAGGGCTCCGCCCGAGGGGCTCTGGAGTTTCCCATGTTAACCTTAGGACTACTCATATTTAAATGTAATTAAAGAATCTAAACAGCTGGTTCAACTAAATAGTTTGATTATGTGATGTTCAATAGCATTAAAAAGGTAATAGGTTCACCAACAGGGTGCAGCACTACTATTTTTTAAATTTATGACAACAGCCAATTTGCAACCATAAGGTGAGTGAGCGTAGCGAACGAACTCCAACTGGAGGCGAGTTAGCGTAGCGAACGAGCTAAACCTGAATGCAAGTGATCGCAGCGAACGAGCTCCAACCTAAAGGTGAGTGAGCGTAGCGAACGAACTTCAACCAGGACGTGATTGAGCCATGCGAACGAGCTCATCTTGAAAATGAACGAGCATTTTACATGAAACCACATTAGGACAGGACGACGTCTGTCGGGCCAGCTATGCACTATACAAATTAAGGCTTAGGTATTTGATCACATTCAAATTGCTTTTAGCATGGTTATTAAAGATGAGTGAAAATATCCTTAACATGTTTTCTGTTATTTATCTTGGTTTTTTCTCCTATTTAGGCTACTGATATCCAATTAACTAAGTTATAGCAATTTACCGTATACCTCTTTGGTGTACGATTGTCTAAACTATTGCTTTGCTTATAAAAAAACCTAATGACAATTTACAGCTAACCCACAATTTACAATCTACACAGTTTACTTTTTTATTCTTAATGGCCGTTTGAGAACCTTTGCAGTAAGTAAAAAAAAGGTAAATGATCACAAAAGATTTAACCTTTGTGTTCAGAAGCAAAGATGGCAAGCCGAAGACAAATGATGGTTGTTTGGTAAATGAATCTGTGTCACAATTTGTGACTTCAGCGTTAGCCTGACTGATGTTCCTACTAGAGAAACGGAGATTTGGAACAATACAAATGATTTTAAAGACCTAAAAGCAAAGTTTGTATTTAAGTAAATGTAAAATTGAAGCGTTATTCTAAGATATCATTGTTTTTATTCTTTCAATTTGCGAATCTTAATGTTCAAGCTAAATAGACGATAACTATATAATCTAGGTACCTTATTAGATTGAATGTGTTTAAAAGAAACCTTTTAATTTGCTATATGTCTGATATTTTATCCGAGGAAGATATTTTACTTATCTATTTTTACAGCGAAAACAATTATCCATGCTTACGTAGCGTTGATGGAAATTCAAATGATGGACCCGAAAATGATCGATAGAGATTTTGTTATTTTTACTTTCTGAATCAAGATTTTCTATATCCTTCCACATTAAACGTAGTTTTTAACGGTTTTTACATACTCAATATGCAACGTAGTAATATTATATACTAGCTGCTGTATAATTGTTCATTTCTAATATATTCCATTTACTAGTTTGATTTGTAATACTTATTCCAAGCCTGTATTTACCAAATGCTTAAAGATAAGTTATTGAGAATTAATTAGGTTGTTAATTTTATTTGTACACATTTATGACTATAAATTATTCAAAGAAATTAGAATCTTCCCCGTCTGCTTCGCTTGTCACACGCAGGCTAAGAACTAATGACGAAGTTCTTTTGTGTGATCTCCCAGAAGGATTTCTTTTAACCATGTCTTTAGCCTTTCTGTCTTTACGACCCATTTTCTTTGTTAACATTTTTTTCAACGCCTTGCGATTACATCGCTGAACCTAAGATAAATTATTAGTATTCAATTGACATTTCCCAAAAATGTGTGATATTACCTTACAACTGAAATCTAACTTCTTAACCTAAGTAAATAATGTGACCCTCAAGTATTTAAGTAGTGTTGAATGATTATATACGAGTTTTAATTATGTTTGTAATTATTAATGGTTATATAAACTTACTGACTGGGTAACACCTTAATATTGTTTGCTTATATGTTCATCCGACAAGTAGATTGCATTATCTAAGGTAAAAGGTTTTAATACTAATAATGTAACGTAAGTACCAATATTGAACTCACAGATTTCCAAAGCCTGGATCAGATAAAGGTACACCCTTTTAAATGTTGAACGTGTAAAACTGGAAAAACTAATCTTTGTATGCCATTATTGTTTTGGCATGAAAATTTATTTTTTGGTTAAACTGTCAGAATTACCCAGGACGCTAGAATAGAGGCAGCTTAAGATTATTAGTAGTAAAGCCTCCTCAAGTGACATTATTCACAGCCACCTCTAATACATGTATTAGAGGTGGCTGAGCATTATTCTAAAGACAGGTATAAAAGACATTACCCCTTTCTGTTCAAGCTCATTTGGTACTAGGTTGAGATAAGGAATGGAGATTTCCGGTTTCACTATTGTTCTTTAATAATGAAAGCCTTTAAAAAATAAGTGCCACTCAACGGGTCTTTCAATTAATTTTTTTAAGCTGCTTGAAAGGTTAACAGATCTAAACTTCCCCGGTAAAACTCATTTAAATAGGTATCCTTACTTTTTCGTATTTTTGTATCTCATCAAACCCGTTATTATTATCTTTAGTAAATAAATACATAATACACATTTATTTATTTATTATATACTACGCCTGGTAAGTGGTTCAACTGGAGTGAAACATTAATCAACTAACGGCACCAAATTCTCACTTTGCACTTTCGTTCTCTCGGCGCCTTTGATTCCTTGGTTAACCAACCAAAGGCATCGTCTAGGAATATAAGTTGTTAAATCTAGAGAATCAGATGAAATTAAATCAAATCTTCAAAAACAAAAAAAAGTAGTTTTGTAGTTTTGCAAAGAAATATTTATATGACATGTTTTATGTTAATGAGGCGAACCATTCAAATTGCAAACGTGACTAGTTTAAGCTCCTATATAGAGCCTTGGTCAAGTGGGTAAGAACGTTTTTACTTTATCTGGTAAGATAAAGTAAAAAAAATTGTAATAAAGATCATCGCATTTTAATTGCAGAAACGTAAACATTTTGAAGGGTGACAAAAGCACAATATATTTATGGTAACTAATCTCAGGAACAGACGATGATGACCCAATGAAGGTAAAGTACAGAATAACTTACACAAGCACACCACTTAAAATCAGTTGTTTGTACAGCTTATTTTAATACGAGATTCTCATTAAGATGCTAAAATATACAACTTTTCCTGTCTACTATTGTTATCTTATTAATAAAATAGAAATGTTAAATAATGTTTTGTTGGACATTGTATGCTAAATATTTTTGTATATATTTTTATAAAAGAAATATGGCTATTTATACCAATTACGGGATTAAAATACATGTATTAAATTAATGTGATTACAAAAAGAACTGTTGTTTCAATTTTAACATTCAAACTTAATATAAGGGATTGATGAAGTCATTTTGCATCGTAACAATACGAGATAACCATACATTATTATACATATAAAGAGTTAAACTGATGAGATATAGTCCTAGCTATACTCTGAATTTCTTTTAAAGCTTACTAGTATTTTTTTTAGTTTATCAAAAGAAAATTGCTAGATAACTGCAGTCTAATATTAAAACGTTTCTAACATCGGAGAGAGATAACCTCTAAGAATGCAGAAAAAACTACTTGAATTAATTGAAACATTTTATTTTTTTTACCGTCAAAGTTTTTCTTTGATGTTCGAAGACCTCATTAAAAAATAATTGCTTCTTTTATTCGTATTGGAATTTCCTGACAATTTACTTTTTCTAGTTAAAGCTATATTATGACAAATCATACTTCTTAAGACTAACATGTGACTGAACTCAACTTAAGTTAAAACGATACTTCTTATAACAATATTTCAACGAGGGAAATCATTGCGTTGTCAGAAAAATATATTTTGCTAATAAATGAGCATGTTGAGATATATTAAATTACTAGAGGATGTCTACAATCATATAAGTAGCTATATTTCTTGATAAAAAGTTAAATATTACTTAAACATAATTCATAAGAGAAATTTTTTCTTTAGTTTTAAAATATACAATTAATTTCCGTTTTAAAAGCCCTATGTAAACATGTTACCTTATTACAAACTAAACACTACTTAGAGTAACTGATAAAATTTGTTCTATCAGTTTGTGGATTAATAGTCCAACTTCTGCTATTGTTATATTGTTTTTCGGATTCTGTTTTAACTTTTTTTACGTTAATTTATTATTATTCGACACTATTGCCTACTGTTTATACTGTCCAGCTATTAATTTCGTTAACGGAGTTGCCCAATGCAAAACGCAATCACAGAATGAGAAAATATTTTATTTTCTGATACATATTAGAGTCCCCGAATAGTATATAAACATAGATTAAACATACTTCCTTAGAAAAATCGCTCTCCGAGAGATTCACACAAAACCATCGCGTACGTACTGTACGTACAGTACGTTCTGTACGCGCGGTGTGAACGAGCTCATATGATAACATGGGCAGCGATTTGTTGAAAAAAACGTACCAAACTTACAGTACGTCCAGTACGCCGGTGTGAAAAGGCCTTTAACACCAGTGTTTTATTGCGATTGTTCTAGTTTAGTTAATGTGATGTTGATAATTAAATTAATTGTTCTTTTATTTGAATAGCCATCTATTGTATTTGTTACGTGTGAGTATTTTTAACCGACTTCCCCACTACCAACAAAAGAATGAGGTTCCCAATTCGTTTGTGCCAATGTATTTTTTTCTATAGATGTTCATCAATTTCTCTGGGATTTTTATACCAATCAGCGTGGTTCCACTCCCAAAATAACCATGGTTTCCCTTTGGTACCATATATAACATTATGTTTAAGTGTAGGCCTAAATATTGGTTCCAGTTAAAAAATGCTGATAACCTTTATAAAATATTTATTTTGTTAATATTTTTACAGAGAAAGCAATAAATAATAATAATATTCTTACAACTGTTAGTTAAAACGATGAAGGTACAGAGACAGATCTTCATGAAAAAGTTGCTTAATATGTTTCATGCCATGGAGCCTAAATAACTGACTTTGAGTTTAATATGAGTTTTGTTTTAGTTACTATGAAAAAGGTATTTCAACATTTGACCTGCATTTTGTATAACTCCGTTTTGAGTATTGAAATTGTATTCTGTTATCAACACCATAAAATAAACATCATAACAATAAAATTATAGTATATCATTGGAAACATTATTCCAATCGAACAATACACTTATTTCCTATTGATTTTTAAGACATAAAACTTTTAGGCTACGTCGGTTTACAAAAAACATGTTTGGCTGCAAAAGGTAGGTAATAGGGTATAGTGTGGTGAAAAATAGAGTTCGTACCACGGACAGAAATGGTTTTGCAGCTCTCGATCGATTTAATTTCTGGCAATCCCAATTCATCACCTGGTTTATTAAATTTTTATAACCAGGAATAATGTAACCTGAACAGGTGACTCAAGCAGTTTTAAAATAATAACTGTTCAGTAACTTTCTTGATCGGTCCAAACAATTTTGCTTTTAAAAACCCTTTAAGTAATAAATATGTTACAAATTAGAATTAAGTCACTAATAAGATGAAATAATTTATCTTTGTGAAAAATAACCGATTTCAAACCCTCTAAAATAATAAAAACGATAAAATCATAACAGGATAGGTAACATAAATATATAACAAACATAAGCACTGTTTTTTATACCAAGGAAGTATTTACTTGTATTTTATATTTACTTCTGAATGAATGCAATATGCAACTATGACACACTAATTGTATATATGAATAAGAAACAAATTATGTTGATATTGTGCTAGGGAAAAGAGGCTAGGTCAATATTAAAACGTTACTTATCCAAATTAAAAATATTTAAATGCATTATCATTGCTTAAAAGATACTAGTTAATATCACTATAGGATTATAATTTATTATCTTATAAAAAAAAAAAAAAACTTTAAAAAGGTATCTGCCAATGATGGGTTACAATAATAAAATAACTCAAAACGCAAAACTCTGAAAAACATGAAGATTAACATCATTAGTTATAGATAACCACCTGCAATGTGGACATCCTCTTTAAATTTTCAGTATGTTGTGTCAAACATCATCATAGACTTCAAATACGTGAACTTGAACATTACAAAAGTTTACTTTGAAAGATTTATTTAATTATTTTTAGAGTGTTTAAAGTAGGTTGATTTTTTTTTACAAAGATACATTTTTAGAAGTTTACAACTGTTAGTTAAGGAATTTATTATTGTGATATATATAGGCCTATACAAAATTCTTAGGTTTTCTCTTCTTAGTTATACGAGTCGAAATTCAAGGTATACACGCACAGATTTGCCATCAAGCATCGGCATTCGTTTATCTAGCGTCTAATTCAAGTTATGCACAAACGAAACTTCCTCCATGTACATTTCTTTTAGGAGTTAAATTTGGTATTTCTTTTCCGATTTTCTTGTCCTCCATGCAGGATCTCAAGACAGTCCGGACTCTCAGTGGTTAGGAAATAGTGCTCAAAAAGAGATTGTGAACTGTGATGAGTCGTGCACGGAATCAGGGAGGTTAGTTATCCTAGTCTACGCCACAAATAGGTTGTACAATAACCATGTAATCAATACCCTGCAGCCCAACATGTTAAAACATTCTTGAAACTATTTCCAAACATATGCGAATTTCCCATATAGGGAATAAGCTATTACCGTAGTACTCATGGTAAAACCTGGACCCGGGGCCGATTTAATTATTTTGCTTTGAGGTCCCTAGAGGCCGTAAAACACCATCCGTTGAAATTCATCGCGCAAATCGCGTATATATATATATATATGTCCGTTAGCGCGATAACTCGAGCAAAAATGGTCCGATTTTTATGAAATTTAGTACAACATTTCTATGTAAAAAACGTTATAAACTAAAGAAAACAGTGAGTGTAAATGCACGTGTTAACAACGGCAGTGTCTGGCGGTAGCTTCTAAAGCAACGTCACATGGTGGCGGGGTTGGAAGGGCAGCATCAGGCGACACGCGTTCACTTCAAAGGACTGGGCTAACCCAAGGTCACACTAAAGTGTACGCACCCACGCACCACCGTCACCGCGGACCAGGTGAAGAATACTATTCTTAATTCGATTATTTTTTTTACTTTGCATTGCAGTTGTTTTTTTATTATTTCAATTTAAAAATTGACAAACAACTCATATTATTAACACTCTAAGCATTGTCTTACAATATTATATTACAAAACCGTACACCTACTTTAAACCGAACCTGCTTGAGGCTCTTTAATTGCGCGGACTGCAGGAGGGACTTGATGAAGCCACTATGGACTTCTGACACTAGCGGAGTTCAGTTTTGATGTCGTTTTAAAGAAAAGCATCCATGTTTTTATGCTCAAAAACACGGTACTGTTAAGGATGCGCTCTGCCTCAGCTCAGAAATCTCAACTCGGGCCAGTAGATATGTTGCGCCATTGAACAGCGCCACGAGAAGCGCTTGTAGACGTTTTAAGTCCTCTTAAATAACTCACTTAACTTTTGAAATATTTTTCATCTGAAGATTGTTCCTTACTCCTTAGATTAAAATTTATGACTCTAGCTTTTTTGATTTTCTTCAAAAAATGTATTTGTATGTGTAAAATGCGTTAGAAAAACGCTTATATAGCAGTATTTATTTACCAGTTACTTCCCACTTAAAATTCTACTACAGTAGTACCAAAAAATTGAAAAAGATCAAGCCTACAGACATAAGAAAGGAATACATTAACATAAATATATTTTTAATTGGTTAAGTACCAAGCTGACATTAACGGAGAGCCTAAGCCATTGCATTTAACGTGCGGCGGACAGGCAGAGCGCACGCCTTAACCCTAGATTTGGCGCTGCAAAGCGACGTATTTTCCGGATGCATCCAATTTGGATGAAATGTTACACCGACTGTTACAAACACCAATACTGTATTTCATCCTGAACAAGGTTCTAGTAGTAAAAATTAAAAGAAGCCTGCAGGCTATGTCCGAGGGTCTGCGTCAGCCCGGTGGTAAATATGGTGAAAAGTGGGAAAAAGTTATGAAACTAACAAACAAGTAAATGTCAATCAATCAACCAAATCAATTCAAATTGACAGTAATTTAGAAAACTTTTGGATTAGTAAAACAGTAAACAGTAAAACGTCATCAAACACACTAATACTAAACAGAACCAGTGTGGATTATAAAAAAACACACAAACGTGTATACTGTATATGTTAAATCTATCTAATTAATTGAGCGGAGCGAGCGAAGCGAGCGAAGCTCTTATACGTCGACTTTTATGCATTTCGTAATACGCAAACTCCTCCTAGACGGCTGAATCAATCGTTTTCAAATTTTGGATGATGATAAAGACCATATCGGTGAGTGCCAACATCTATATGGCGTTAAAAATAACTCTCAGGAATCCGCCCCACTGGGTTTCAAAGTTTCAATGTAATCCTTAAGGAAGCAGTATTTGACACATAAACAAAGACATATGATCAGCTGTTGACTTTTGAATGCAGTAGATAAATAAATAGCTGATAGCATTATTCCACAGATATTAGAACATAAACGGTGGTATGGATCATAAAATAATCAAATGACGACACAAGCTTGAGGTCCGCGACGTAGGAAGTGTTAAAGGAAGTACTAAAGGTGAACAGTCTGGAGTGTGGAAACTGTTTATGACGATTAGATTTAGGTATCTGCATTCCAAAAATTATAAGGGAAGGGAGGAAAACGGGTCCGCGACGTAGGAAGTGATGAAGGAAGTAGTCAAGGCAAGCTGTCCGGAGTGTGGGAACTGTTTATGACCATTATATTAAGGTATCTGCAATCATAAAATGCTATGGAAGGGAGAGAAACAGGTCCGTGGCGTAGGAAGAGGCGAAGGAAGTAGTAAGGCGAGCAGTCCGGAGTGTTGGAACTATTTATGACGCTTAGATTAAGGTATCTGCAATCATAAAATGCTATGGGAAGGGAGCAAAACGGGTCCGCGACGTAGGAAGTGATGAAGGAAGTAAACAAGGCAAGCTGTCCGGAGTGTGGTAACTGCTTATGACCATTATAATAAGGTATTTGCAATCCTATGATGCTATGGGAAGGGAGGGAAACAGGTCCGTCACGTAGGAAGTGGTGAAGGAAGTAGTAAAGGCGAGCGGTCCGGAGTGTGGGTACTGTTTATGACGATTACATTGAGGTATCTGCAATCATACAATTCTATGGGAAGGGAGCAAAACGGGTCCGCGACGTAGGAAGTGATGAAGGAAGTAGTCAAGGCAAGCTGTCCGGAGTGTGGGAACTGCTTATGACCATTATATTAAGGTATTTGCAATCCTATGATGCTATGGGAAGGGAGGGAAACAGTTCCGCGACGTAGGAAGTGGCGAAGGAAGTAGTAAAGGCGAGCTGTCTGGAGTGTTGGAACTGTTTATGACGATTACATTGAGGTATCTGCAATCATAAAATGCTATGGGAAGGGAGAGAAACAGTTTCGTGGCGTAGGAAGGGGCGAAGGAAGTAGTAAAGGCGAGCAGTCCGGAGTGTTGGAACTGTTTATGACGATAAGATTAAGGTATCTGCAATCATAAAATGCTATGGGAAGGGAGAGAAACAGTTTCGTGGCGTAGGAAGGGGCGAAGGAAGTAGTAAAGGCGAGCTGTCTGGAGTGTTGGAACTGTTTATGACGATTACATCGAGGTATCTGCAATCATAAAATGCTATGGGAAGGGAGAGAAACAGTTTCGTGGCGTAGGAAGGGGCGAAGGAAGTAGTAAAGGCGAGCTGTCCGGAGTGTAGGAACTGTTTATGACGATTACATTGAGGTATCTGCAATCATAAAATGCTATGGGAAGGGAGAGAAACAGTTTCGTGGCGTAGGAAGGGGCGAAGGAAGTAGTAAAGGGGAGCAGTCCGGAGTGTTGGAACTGTTTATGACGACAAGATTAAGGTATCTGCAATCATAAAATGCTATGGGAAGGGAGGAAAACGGGTCCGCGACGTAGGAAGTGATGAAGGAAGTAGTCAAGGCAAGCTGTCCGGAGTGTGGGAACTGCTTATGACCATTATAATAAGGTATTTGCAATCCTATGATGCTATGGGAAGGGAGGGAAACCGGTCCGTCACGTAGGAAGTGGTGAAGGAAGTAGTAAAGGCGAGCAGTCCGGAGTGTGGGTACTGTTTATGACGATTAGATGAAGATATCTGCAATTATAAAATACTATGGGAAGGGAGGATAACGGGTCCGCGACGTAGGAAGTGATGAAGGAAGTGGTAAGGCTTGCAGTGCAGAGTGTGGGAACTGTCTTTGGCAATTACATTAATATATCTGCAATCCTAAAATGTTATGGGAAGAGAGGGAAATAGGTCCACGACGTAGGGGGTGGTGAAGGAAGTAGTAAAGGTGAGCGTGTTGAGTGTGGGAATGGATTAATGTATCTGCAAAGCTAAAACGCTTTAGGAAGAGACTGTAGACTGTAGGTTAAAATAATTTCGAAGCACGAATCGATACATATTTCGATACATGCAATCGTTTATAATAGAAATTTACAACTGAGTTGACAACAGCTGATTTTTACCCCATAGAGGATAAAAACTATTTTTACTCCAAAGAGGATAAAAACTTTTTTTACTTCCTAAAGAGTAAAATTGCTACTTTAGACCCGCAATGCTTGCATTAAAAACGACTGGTATTACTGCAGTATGACCAAAACAATATAATACAAACCCTTGATGACTCCGCTCAATTTTGTGGATGCCTCTGCGAACGCCACCTAGTACACTCGCAGTGATTTACCTTGAGTTTTGTTTATAGTTATCGCAGATGAGACGTGCAGGAAACTGTAAACGTTTGAATTCAGAGGGAATATTGGTAGGGATCGTTAGAATATGTCATTTGGATTAAATAAACTAATCTACTACAGTATACTCCCGACTATCCGCGGGATTGACTGGCGAGAAAACTGAGGATAGCCTAATCTAATTTCGTGGATAAGCCGCAAAATTGCTGGTAATGGCTAAACAAAGGTCGAAGGCACTAAAAATAACACACAAGTGCTTTAAATAAGTTCATTATACAATGCACTCTACGAAAACTTGGGTGTTTGGGTGTAAGTAGATTAAGTAACCTAAAATGCTGTACGATGATTAATGTTATTAAAACATAGTATTACAATGTTATTATGTAAACATTAGAGTCAAGTGATTAAATACAAAACGTCAAATTAAATACATTGATGAGTTAAACATTTCATAATTATTTACTTTGGATCCTTAAATTTAAATTGTTTATAAATACTTACCTAATGTTTAGCAATTACTTTCTAATACAAATAATAATTAATTGTATTTCCAGTTCATAAAGCGTTTCAAAATTTAATTCTCAAATCACAGACATTACTTCATTTATTTTAAACAAAACTTTGCGAAGTTTTTTGCCAGTAACAGTCACCGTACACTACTCTCGAATACGGATTTTTGAGTATCCATGAGGATTTCATCTCCGCCCGACAAAATTAAAAGAAAAACGTGTAATTTGGGAAAAGTATGAATTATGGGATTTCAATTAGGAAATAAGGGTTTACTTTTTATTATTTATTTAAAAATGATTCGTTGGTAATGACTAATGAATGAATGATCGGTTATTTATAGTAGGCCTACACTATACACCTTTTACTCCATGACTATGAGCTTCTTTTGTACTTCGTATAAAATAACAGAAGAACTATATTCGCGTATGATTGTAAAATGTAAGGGATTAGCTGCTAGTGCTTCGCTGTGCTGGCTGATTAGCTGTACGGCAACAACGGCGCCGGCCGTGTGTTTGGCTCTGGCTTGGGCCATTCACCCTCGCAGACGAATGCTGTCGTTGCGTTGTTCCTCTCATCGCCACGAGGTTGCGCCATTGCACTGATGCCGCCTAGAGCGCTAGTACTAGAAATCCCGGATAGATCGCACTGAAGTTTGCCCCGTTTTAGCCGTCCTCACCTTATAACATGCCGGCGGGGAATCTACTAAGGGAGTATGTTTAATCTATGATATAAACCACTTTTAAAAGCCAACACATATTTGGAAGAATCGAATTTCATTAATAGTGGTCAAATGTATCAAATGCTTGATGAGTTTTAACTTTTCTGTTGTTTTGTTTTTTTAAAGTGGGAGATTCTTAAATTATAACCAGCCTCTAAAATTTAATTACTTATATGGTTATAATTCTAAAGACAGACTCCAAAATATTTACTCCAAAATCGTTATCAAATATTTAACCACTTCAATTGCAAATGACAAAAAATAAACAATTTGTATTACTTTAAATCAATCACAAAACAAACCTTTAAAAATTTGTTTATTAATACTATATATATATGTCCGAACACCTTTATTTCAAGGGATTCCATCAATTTAAAATGTGTGAAGTCCCCAAAATAAATTAAAAATAAGTTGGGTTTCCGCAACAGTTTTATTATAAACTATTAACTTTAACTAACTACGAAAGTATTGTGAACCTCACTAGGCTTTTAACACGTCAATATATCAAACAGTTGTGAAAATATACTCACCCCTGGCTTTAAAGTTTAGTTTATGTGTTAAATTTAATACGTGGTGACATAATTATAGCGAGAAAATATACACTTAAATTTGCTTTTCTAATTAATTTTCACCTAATAAATGCAGCGTTTCTGTCTTCGTGTTTTTATTTGAAGGTACAATTAAATAACTGATAGGATAGCTTAAATTGATATGCCTTGAACAACTAAAACTGGCTAATACCACGTGTTCAATACCGTTTATGACAAGATTAATGTCCTTGACCTTGACCATTGACCAACCTGGTTAGATCAGATAGAAACTGACATGTTAGGAACATAGTATATAGTAGGAGTGTCCCACAAACCGAAATTATAATTTTAAATATTTTCAACTAATTGTTGGTTCATGTTAGAGCAAAATGGAATATGTACCTAAGTTTTAAAAATAAACACGTTAATATATTTGTTAATTTCGTACAATGCCAATTCCATATTATATATTTTAGTGTTACCAATTTACTTTCAAGCCTACATGTATTACGTGCCTTATAAAAGCTCACTGATTTGTGTTGTTTGGTTGGAATACTGTAGTGCAGCAAAGTAAAATGAGTGCGGTAAAAGTAAGTAAAAGCAGCAATTAGCTATTTGTTATTATCAGCGCAAGGAAGCCTGCTTTGTCAGGTAACTGTAGGAAATACCATTTATAAAACCTATATAGTTATCTTTACTTTAATTCTTTTGAATATTTTTCGAATAAATCATCCTGGGGTATTATAAATCTGAAATATGGTCACGATCTTTATTGTCAGCAGAATATAAATCAGGAGACTAAATTGTCTTACGTTCGATAAACTCTAAATAGGAACATTTCCCACTGCAAAACATTGCCAAGAATAACTGACATAAAACTAACTATATATTTTCTTATACACAAATATTTTAATAATATTTTTTATGAGAAAACCCCTTTTAAGCTAATATTTATTTAAATATGATTGGAACGAAAATTATTAAATCTACTGATTTCATACATTAAATAATAAATAGGATTACAGTTTTTTTTTTGTTTAACCGCAATCTTAACATCTCGATATACTGCAGCCCAAACAATAGTCGTAATTTTTATATGTATATTTTTTTATAAAGTTAGTTTTTATAATGTTCAGAACACACCGTGTGAATCATGTAGTATATACAAAATAATTAATAATATTATGAATGACGTTTGGCATTTTAAACATTTGTACACAATAGCAGTCAACAAATAAAAGTGTTAATTAATTTTTGTATCAATTTCTTATTATAAAGCTCAACAAGCATAATGTACATAATAAACAAATGTAAACATAAACATATGAAATAGATATTTGTAAAAATGATGGTAAAATGGTAAGTTGAGTGAAGCTTAACTAACCAATTTACATCAATTATATTTAATTAGTAATGTGCAATTAAACGTGCAAACAATTAATTACAAGTGTAAAACGAATAACTATACAAAAAACAAACATATTTAACAAGTTTATCAATTACCTCTACAGTGAATTGAACATTAGGCTTATAAGCGCATGTAGCGCAGTTTCATAGTAGTTCAATGCATATCGCTATAAGCTAACCTATTATTTATTTACTTTAACCTTTAAATATAGACACGAAGACAGAAACGCTGCAATTATTAGGTGAAAATTAATTAGAAAATTTAAGTGTATATTTTCCCGCCTTACCACGTATTAAAGTTAACACATAGTGCTGCTAGACATTTATTCCATTTGGATTTTTACATTTATACACATTTTCATACATAGTAGGATTCTTTTATCAAAACAGCATAACATTTAAAGGTAAAAACTTATATTGAGAAATACAGTAAAACAAATCAAATCCAATGTTTCGTTAAATTCCAAAAAGTAAATAATGTTGTAACGTTCCACAATCCAAACCTCATTCCATAGTCATTTACCTCACAACCAAGACATAACTTATAAACATTTATAAACAGAAAGATACGTTTTATGTAAACATGCTAAAAATAACTTCATTTATGTTAGGTTTATAACTAAAGATTTGTTAGCTCATACTGATTTTATAATAATTAAGTGCAGCTGATATTCAACCCGATGATGGCGTAATAATAGTGCGAATATCACCTACAGTATATTAAACCTGTCGTTACATCTAGTATTAAATATCTCTTTAATACTAGTTCTTCCCAGGAAATATAATTAGTTATAATATACATATTTTCATC
The DNA here is from genome assembly GCF_028750875.1 of Macrosteles quadrilineatus. Classification (NCBI taxonomy): domain Eukaryota; kingdom Metazoa; phylum Arthropoda; class Insecta; order Hemiptera; family Cicadellidae; genus Macrosteles; species Macrosteles quadrilineatus. The sequence continues at coordinate 39,289,018 of NW_026542599.1, forward strand.
GTTATGTCAACCTAATTAGTTAATTTATATATCGTTATTACGAAAGTCCTTTATTGAATTAAACATATAGCCTAATGGATTTTGTTTCGCAATAGATTTATAGGTAGTTTTTTTATAGACCAACTTTGTTCTGCTTACTTCAAATAGAAAAAAAAGAAAAAAAACATATTCATTTAATAATCGTACTTTAAATTTGCATATTCATTCGGTAAGTATACTTATAGCTTATACATATTGTTTGATATATTGATAAGCATTACTAATTAGGTTGTAGCAGTTTGGTTTTCTAAATTATAATGATAAAAATGGTTTCATTAAAACAAAACTGTTTATTTTTATTTTTTATAAAATGAAATGAAGTGAAAATTGTCTTTATTTAAGACGCAAAGTTAGGACTATCAAGTCCTCTCTACCACTGAACCTCTCAATGTTTATTTAGAATCCAAGACAGTAGGTAATTTACACTTAATAATTTAACCGCGTCATCACCAATTTTGGCGAAATTAATACGTTATATATAAAATATTACCATACAGATGCTATTGCGTTAAGATATTACAAGGTGTACATAATATCAATATAAAATACATAATAGTTATTAAACACAAGGTCAAAAGGAGATAAAGGATTTTTTTGCGAACGAAACTAGTTGTAATGATCCAGTTTTAAGCCAGTCATTTGTAAAAGTTATAAAACGTCGCAAAAAAAGCACTGAAGGAATTACATTGTTTGTCTGTTGGAAGATCAAATTATATTGAAAGACATCTTGTCAGAATGAAATTTCCTGTTGGGAATTCAAGCATTTACAAACAAAAGCAGTCTTTCCCTATTAATAATGTAAAGACAAGGGTCTAAATAAACGGAAAGCTTTGTCTGATCGTAGCAGAATTGTTGAAACTAGTGATGTTACAATTGACAAAACTTATTCATTTTCCTGTTTTTGTTTCTTATTTTCAAAATAAGGTTTTAATCTTACTTTACATATATTTTTTAGATTTTTTTTCAAATCTCATGTATGTATTTAAATCATACTCATGTGTCGATTATCCTAAAGAAAATTATTAGTGATAGCTTCCCTGCAGGATATAAGTTAAACACTTAAGTAAAGTTTATTGGTTGTTTTGTATTGTGAAACCAAGTTCTTTGAAATTTTTTTGTTCATAGCTAAATGATGGTTAGTTTGACAGCTGGTCTGTTATATCCGTTTCTTTATACAAACCTCAAGTTTGTTTAAGTATGTAAATTGCAAATACAATGAGTTCCTGTATCTTGAAAAGTAACCTAACTAGATTTTTTTTTATTGAAGAAATATGATGCAGTATACTATATACACGTCAATATAAATTCCAAACTCCTCTAAAAACACACTTATATAATTTATTTTAATGATTAAATCATGGCTCGGAGGTTAAGTTAGGTTAAGTTTGATTCTATGTTCTATGGTTCTATGGTTCTATGTCTGAAAGATATATTTTACCCAACTGCTTCAGTACCACAAGTAGACCTTTCCCATCCACGTAGGAGAATAGTTTGTGAAACATAAATAATCATATACACATCGTAAAATAAATAATATTATTACTATTCTCAAAGAAGTAATACCACCAGAATGAAAACTTTTCTTAGCCCCATTTTCAATCTTGTTCATGAGATTACTGTTTCATTTCGATGGAATTATTCATGCATGGCTTTACACCCAATTTGTGTTAGCTAAATTCATTTTTATAAAAAAATTTAACAACACATATCAAATTTAAAACATTTATGTGTAATTGTTTACTAGCGATTAAAATTAAACCCTCTTACTATACTTAGATCAGTCTTCTCGCCATTCTGTTATATTTTCACCTTGTAATGAGCAAACTGTCTCATTTAAAATAAGCCTTAGTTGATTATTGAAACTGTATATTGATTTAATATTAGAAAAATAACATTTTAAATTAAATTAAATACTATTTTGGATTCTTAAAATATATTTAAAATAATACAAATATGTATTCGTTACATCATGTTACGTAAAAGAATAATACAGAAATATCCCCTTGCATCTGACCTAAATTGCTAACTTTATATTACTTATATTTTTAACTATATTATTAGTTTAGTAAACTTTATATTCAAGGACAATATGTGAACTCTGTATACATATTTGTTTAATTTCGATGACAGTTTATGCAATGGGTGTACTCTTGAAAGCAATTTTAACCATAAGATAAATAGTAAGACTAGAGACATCAATTTTACATTTGTATTTCCATTTGACGATTTCCCCCATTTATAATAAATTTAGGTAATAAAAATATTATCATTTTGTTCAAAAACTAAGCCAAATATTTAGCCTTACTGTTGCAAAGAAAAACACTTTCAAATGAAAAGATAAACGATGGTAATTTGCATAATGAATCAGCGTCACAATTTGCGACACAGCTGTAGCCCGACTGATGAACAAAGTAGAGGAACGAAGATATGGTACAGGATATTTAAAACTTAATACCATCTCATGTTATAAATATTGAATGATAGTTTTATAACAAGGTATAAGGTATATTTTGCAATGATAATGTATAAACAGATTATCACTCATAAATGATATACCACATGATATACAATTTTAGCTGATGTAGTTGACTTATAGTTAAATTCGTTTACCTATAAAGTCTGTTCCTATCACATATTTCACCTAATTTGACGAACTATGAAAATTTGTTAATAATAAAACAAATGAGTTTTATTAGCATATAGGAGTTGTGGACTTGTTTATAAAAGGAACTTTTCAAATCCTTTTTGCATGTTACCTTATACAGGGTGGCGCATAAAGAACGCATGGATTTGAGTTGAGTGGTGAGAGTAATAGGAGCGTAGTGGAGGGACTGGGCCTGGTTGTTTTGTAGGTTAGGGTGTCCAGTTTTAGTAGCAATGGTGCAGTGGTCCGTGGTACATCACATTTTTGCGGTAGAACATTTATTCAAAAGTAATTAAATCTGTTAAAACTGTTCAACAGCTTTTCTGCACAAAGTTCAATGTTCCGCGAGTCCTAAAAAATGTACGGTAAGGCCCAAGAATTCCCACTTTCGAAAGTTACACCAAACTTTAAGTTTCAAACTATGCAGTGGTTTTTGATGCAATTCTTTTGGGTCTTCTGCTGCCAAATAGCGCCAGTTTTGCTTATTAACATAACTATCCAAATGAAACTGCGCTCCATCATTAACATCATAAACAAAACGCCATCAGTGGCAAGAACATCAGCCATTCTTTCAAAACAGTTTCCATTTTTCGTAATCACGTTCATAAACCTTCTGTACGATCATAATTGTTAAGGATGAAATTTTAACTCATCTTTCAGGTTGCCCTGCAACGAGCGTCAAGACAAGCACACAGTTGGAGCGCATCGCCTAGTGTAGCGGGAGGGCTTTGAATAACAGACGCCCTTACTCTGTCGACATTTTGTGGAGTTCGCGCCATGCAAGGACGACCAAACCACTTCTGCTTCATAGCTGATTCAGTTGTGCGAAAAGAAGCTACCCAACAAAGTATTGTGTTGCGATCGGGTTTCGTTTTGAACCATTGAACTGTTATATCAGATTCATTATTTTTTAATAAACGTTCTACAGCAAAAACGCGATGCGCCAGGTTGATTGCACCATTACTACTAAAACTGGACGCCCTAACCTACAAAACAACCAGGCCCTGTCCCTCCACGGACGCTCTTATTGCTCTCATCACTCAACTCAAATCCATGCGTTCTTTATGCGCCACCCAGTATAATTATGTATCGTTAGATTAAATATGTACAATCTAGCAAATTTATAAAGAGCTATGCGATATACAGAATTGTATCTGATTTACAAAACAAAACAATACTCTTGTTTATTGGTTGATTAGCTGAACCTAACTTTATTTAATGAAATAACTAATGAAGCTTCAAATTACCGAATTACTATCAAAGTGATCACTTGTAGCTTTAATAAAACTAACTAAACTACTCAAAACAGCAACCATTTAGCTTAAACCATTTTTATTTTAACATACTTATGTATCGTAAGACTATAAACGATAAACACTATAAATAAAAGAAAATTGTGCTATAACATGCATTGCTGTTAGAGTTACCTCAGTTTATATTTAACCAATCACATATAAAGGCCTCCATATCTATCACAGAAGTAAGAACGCTTAATCTCCCCCACCGTTCTCAACCCTTAGCTAAGGTTACCAAAAACGAAGTTTCTTTGTAAACCTTCCCAAGAGATTTTTCCCTTAACTCAAAGTGTTCTTTCTTTCAACTTTCCTTTATATTTCAAAATATTTGTAGTTTTATTTGGTTTTAATTTATTGAGGATAGAGGATGTTTGTATCGTGGCAAAAAAATAGTTTTGGTTTTTTTAAGAAATACTTATACCTACGAAAGTATCTAAATTAATTTAAAACCCTAATCTGACGAGTTTTCAATATAAATCCAAATACTGGTTCCTTGTTTACCTTTGAATAATATTTGCATACATTTATAGCGTTCATAACAGTATCACTAAACATCTCTAGTCTCTTTTCAAAATGCAAAGCTTATAATTATAATGAAGATGCATTAAGTGTTATACAACATATAGTTAACGTATAGTTTATAATAAATTGTGTTGAATTATTATCGTTAGAGTTATCATTATGTTACCTATTTATGTTCCCACACCCTTAGGATGCTTAAACAAATCTTAACGATATTTCTCGTAACGCCGTTTAAGGGTTCTTTATTATCTGTAAAAAGTGCAGTAGTTTTTTTTTTACGTGGGAAAGCCAAGAGGAATACACTTGTTAGGCAAAATGTCTGCAGCTGACAAAATAAATGTTTCGCTATTTTCCAGATAGGATTTTTTAAACACTTGTCTTCAACAGAAAATTATATATGTCTGCTAGTTAAAAAAATAAATAGTTTTCAGACTAAATGTATAACACTAAATATATCCTACGTAAAATTGCATATACCATTCTAAAGCCCAACTTTAGAGTGGTATAATAATATAACAATACTGACCACTAATTATTTACATAAAAAAATTTCATAGTAACCAATTTAAAACTCAGAACCAATAACAATACAATAATGCATAACGTGTAAATATACCATATTTTAAACAACTATTGTGTCTTGAAGAATTATTTAAGATTAGAACCATTTATTTATATTTTTAATTTTAGGTACAGTAGTTTTACTAAATCCATCCTAGTAAATAAATAAACGTGTGTACGAATATATTTTTTATACTGTTCAATGTAGAAATACAAGTACATTGTTATCTTGTAAAATAGTCCTTACTCTTTTACATACAATAGAGTGTGAAGTTTCACCTATCAAACAACTGCAGGATTGTTCACAGATTCAATACAAGTTTTAATGTATTTTGTCTTTACAAATAGGATTACTGTCTCAGGCTCATTAAGTAAACGCATACTATATTCTGTTAAAAAAAAAATTGGTTGTTTAAGGATAAGGTTTCTTGGGTTAGCCTACCACAATTCTTATAAATGTACACATCAACTGATCATCTGTCAGCTGTTGTTTCATAGTTAGGGTAAAGTGGAGGGAATAAAATGGCTTCCCCCCAAACCGCCGGACTTTTGTGAACGAAGTTAAACATTAATAAGTTTTATATTTACTGTAATCAATTTAGGATAATTATATATCAAGTAAACAAAATCATATTGCATTGGTATAGAGAACTTAAATGTAAATTATGGTTTGTAAGTTAACAGGTAAATTGTTAATACGATTTACATAGTCGTACAAAAAACATAAAAGTGAGCCGGAAAAATAAGTCTGAATTTCCGAAATGTTATAATATACTTCTTATAACAAAACATTACATTTTTTTTCTATATTTAAATATAATCATAATTTGTAAATAATTTGTTTCATGCAATAGCAATTGCGCACAATTACAATGAGTTTTAAAAGCTGTTGTAAATGCAATAGTAATTGTATACAATTAACTACTCTTCTGATTAAAAATATTATATTGACCCATGATTTGTATTGAGATTAAACACACTAAATTTTATTTATATCAATAAAAAAGAATACAATGAACTATTTGGTTACAATATAATTACTAGACGGCTGGGTACGCAAATAATTGACCATCATAGTAATCATCTGTTCCGTTTAAGGGACCCATAAATAACTATTGTATAGATAAATACAAAGGTGACGCCGGACTAATTATTACTTTTTTGTCCATTTACCAAGAGTTATGGACACAAAATGGCTAGTAAAAAGATTTTTAAAACGCTCTAAATGTTAGTAAAGCTAAAAGGTTTTAATAGAATCGTCGGCGATAACACTTATGTTCGCGATGCAATAACAAACAACTAGGTAAAGTGTGAAACTCATATAAACTTTTGTAATATCCGCGGACTCGAAGCATATGTAATAGGTTTTATAACACTTAGCTGCGTATGTTCAAAACTCATCGTGCTAAAAGTTTTTTTTTTTCCTTTTTGTTGAATAGTAAATAATTAACGGTAGATAAAACAGTACGATGATGCAAATATTCATACGTAAACTAATTTTAAATTTGTATTAATATATTTTGGTCTTAACCAAGCAATAGCAGTTAAATTACAGATGTGAAACTAGGCTCACAGCGTAGAGTTTAGAGAGATAAAAACTATTTTTTTCGTATACAAGTTATCGGTTCTTACGAGGGCCAAAGTAAAGCACCTTTTAGTAAATATAAAACAGGTTTCTTGTACAACTTACAACCAATGGTTTTTGCCTCACTACACTATTTTATAGACTCTCCATGCATGAAATTAGTCTGGAAAGCAGCTGTTTGCCGCCTGCTAGATCAAATGAGGATTGTTTTACGTACTACTGTAAGAAATATTTACCAAAAAACCAGCTGATTATAAGGTGAGTGGTGCAATGAGTATTTGGAGCAATTAGTCGATGCTTCCCAATTAGTGGAGAATGAAAGCTTATAAACAAAAACATAACCAAACCTAGAAGTTAAGAATAGTGATTGTGAAGTCCGTTAGTCGGTAGGAATACATAACGGAATTTTGCGGTTGTTTTATTGTAAAGTTGAGATAGAGACCTTTGGTTTTCGCCAATATTCTTTTTAATTAATGGCCTTTAAAATGATATGCTACTTGATAGATGTTGCTTTTTAAAAATTTGAAGTTACGAGTAGAAAATCTAAGGTACGAGCCTTGGCGAGTGCCTGAAAAACTTCTACGAGTGTCGTTAACACTATTTACGCGAGTTACGTACACTACTTTACTTACGACGGGGTTTTAATTACTAAAAATCACTACTCATAACTTCTAAGAGAGGTTATGTTTTTGTTTATAACCTCTAATTGCCACTGACAGTGATGCAAGGAAACATTCTATCAAATACCAATTGCACCAATCAACAATTAAATTGGCCTGAACAGCTGATTAGTTGAATTTCGAATCATGACAATTTTGCTTCTCCCCTCTCAATCCTTGAACCTCATTGGTCTGTTACAGGTGTTGTTATGAGTAAAACTATGCTGTTATAAAGCTAAACAATGCTGTTATGAGATACTTTTCAATTCTAAAAACTGTACTGAAACGTCTACTTTAAATAACGGTCGTAGGTAAAAGATGTATGAGTGAAAATCTAGCTAGACCTTATAATAAGTGTTTTCCTTTTTCGGTTAAGTTATGCTTACTGTAAGAATGGCTAAAACCGTTTTTTTTTGTGTAACGTCAAACTTGTGTTTGATTGGTAATTAAATGACTGCGCCCTACTGGGATCAAACTAGCAAACCTCAGGTTTTAAGGTGAGAACTAAACTTTCAAACTATTGACAGTCCTTGTAATCAAAGTAATATTTGATGTAAAAACAACGTAGTCCAGTGCATTTGATTTCTATTATTTAAATACTTTTATGGCAAAGTGCATTCAAAGTCCAAAAATAAATTTTTAAATTCAGATTTATATTTTGTTTATTAAAGCCTTTCTTAAACCTGATTAGATGTATTGTGTCGAATGTTTTTAATTTTTTTTTTATGATAGAGTATAAATCTGTATTAGACGTTCTTATTATGTTTTTGTTCATTTTTAGGAAAAAAGTCTTGGCGAGTACGTAAGACACTTAACACTTTTAGTTTTTATGATACATTAAAAATCAAATATATTTATTCTTCCCCCCTTAGAACACATATACAAGTTTTACGAAAGCATATTTTTACAAAAACGTTATAAGCTAAAGGTTGTCATAATAATTGTCTGATAGTTCAATTATAATTTTATTACTATCAATGACCTTTATTATGTTACAACGTGACAAAAAATATAATCATTTTGTTTGTATGTGTTTAATTAAAGTTATTTGTTAATATATTTCGATTCAAGCACATAGGCTTTCCTACAATAGAGAACAACAAATCCATTCAACGCACCAGGGTGTATTGCGTACCAAGCAGGAATTTCATTTAATTAGAACATTCAACTCACGAAGTTCACTTACAAAGAGGCCATGAGCAATATACCTCTGAATGATGTTCACTTTCTGCTGTAAGCCAAATATCTCAATATTATATCGTATAATATAGCTGCATTTTTTGATCAGTTTCTGGTTTTATATTTTGAAATCTAGAATGACTTAGTTCAAAATAATTTTTGATCATTCGAAGATTTAAAATGGTAAGTTACTTATAGGTTGAATTGGTATTATTGAATTGGTTTTTCTCTAACCCTCCCATTATTTGTTGAAACAACCTTGGCAAAATTGGCTAAATATGTTAAGCCGTTAGTGAGTTATAATGTTATAACATTGTGTAATGTGTTATAATTGCATCTATCTACAATATACATGTAAATTGATATCTTTAATTGTATGGGTATTTATAATTCATAAGCAAAATTAAATCACAAAAAGGAGTGGTGAATGGTTCAGGGAGATTTAATAATAGTGTTAAAAAGCAAAATGTTTAGCCAGCACGATAAATGTTTTAAAATGAATCTGCGACGCGAGTTTTAACTGAATCTTGATTGATTTATTTATTTATTTTTTTTGTCCTAGGACGCTAGGCACGAGCCTGGGATTGTTTTTCACATTACTTCAGGCTAGACCTAGGGGTTGCGGCATTATCACTTAAAAAATACAAAATCCATTAATCCATAAAATCCATTAATGACTTGGCGGGGATCGAACCCGGGACCTCAGGGACTGAAGTCCCGCGCTCTAACCACTCCGCCAGCTCGCTCCCCCTGTTCAGTTCTTTCACCTAAGTTTTCTTTAGCCTGTTTAGAACAGCTGATAATTTTAAAATGGTTCATAATATTCTAAAAATAAATATTCCTTTCTGTTCTTCTTGTAATCATGGTTTACTATTTTTTCTCCCTTAATATTTCATTAATACTTAAACAACAACAATATTAAGCTCAATACTTAAATACTTAAACAAACACTCCACACCCCCATTGATTTATTTATTAGAAAACTATACTTTATAGGTACAGCAAATAATTTGAGACCCATATATTGTTACACGCTCATAAATTTATTATTAGGCCCATACTGATAACATTTACCGTTTTATATTGTCTTAAGTGTTTAAACTGTATCCATTTACATAGGTTTCTTATGATTACATATAAATTGTATGTGCATGTACAAACATTGAAGCACTCTATAAACTCTTTAAATTTAACTACATATTACTGTTTGGTTCTGTTAATAATAATTATCCACGCTTGCTGTTTCCATCGATGATTTTGAGCAAAATCTGATTAAACTTTTATTTTATGGAATTTAACACTTTTTCAATCTTAAATTAAGAACTCCATTGTTTCAACACATGGGCAGCAAAAAAAATATTTTAAGCTACCATTTGCATGATTATAAATAATTAAAAAAGTAAAAATAATATAATACACCTTTTTTTAATGTCAGCTATATTTCTCATTTTTCAACCCCACCCACTTACATATCCCAAGAGTTCACTGATTCATAGAGCTCACAATACATGTGCTTGTTATTTTATTACCGAAAACAATACGCTAGAATCACTTGTTCTTCACTAAAACTTCCCTGTTTCACTAATAAGACCTAACGAAAAGTTTTAATTTTTATGAGTTTTATTATCCTTTTTAAATCTATTTAGTTTTTTTTCCATTACAATATTACATATGTATTGCAAAGATGTATTTTCAATCCTTTTCAAAGGGTTTGAATCAATATTGTGGCATCGTCGGAATTTTGATTGATCTACGAGTGATTTATATATACCGTACAAATATTAATAGTGATTCCATTTAAACTTTTATGTTTTGCAGGTTATATTTTCTCAATGTATCTTAAACCTTTCAACGTCAAGTGGTTTTGTAATGATAGCACAGTAGTGGAAACAATGGGTCATAAAATAATGTTAAGCCTTATTGTTATGGATGTACTTAAACGTGCAATATCTTTGTCCTAGATTCCTTGGACTACATTCATCTTGTATTTAATACTAACATTCATAGCATGAGGACTTCATATAATCTGATAAATAAAAAGAAATACATAATACATATCCGTATAAACAAATAAAACGATGAATTTAAAATTATTGAAAATTTATAGTTTTTTTTCTCGTTTATATTTAGATAAAGTATATTTTTATTAGTTTGTAGTATATTTTTACTGTTGATTAAATTTGCAAGGTTTGAATAGTAACAATTTAAGGTTATTAGTTTAAAGTAAAAATTGTCAAAGCTGTGTATATTAAAATCATCCTTGCTATTACATATAAACCAACTTTGAAAACGCATTAAGAACAAACGGAATAGCTCTGATGAGCTTAACAATAACTACTAATTTGAAATAATAACTTCGCCAATATATCCGAATTTTTAATTTTTATGAGGCCTTTCGCCAGCTATGCTGGCATCATCAGACACATCACAAAACTGAAGGTTATGTTTGTGTTTACAATTATAAATTTTAAAGAATATAACATATGTGTAGTTAAAAATAAATACTATTATGTTAAATACATTTAGCTAAAGTTACAAAAATAAATCATATATGTATAAAAATGAAATATCTAGTAGAATTAGCTTATAACCTTGTAAATTTAGAATTTAGTAATGTAATATTTTGAATTGGACCGTTATCATTATTTACCAAATTGTAATTTTATTTATACATAATGATTCCCATGCATTTAGTTCATTGGATTTTGTTATATTTTTTTGTGATTTAGTATTATTGATTGATATTGTGTGGTCCGTTTCTAAGCAATGTTTTGCTATTGCTGATTTTTTAGGTCTGTTGTGTGTTCTTTGAATCTAGTTTTAATATTTCTTTTTGTTTGTCCAACATACTTCATCTCACAACTGTCACACTGAATTTGATAAATGCCAGATTTTGATGTATTTTCTAATTTACTTTTTGGATTTCCAAGAATGTTTATAATTTATGTTTTTCGCTTTAAATGAAACCATTAATTCAGCATTTTTCTGAAACGTTTTCTTGACGTCTTTATATCGCTTAGTATGGGTAGCGCTTACCCATTTCTTCTTTACTTTGATTGGTTCCAGTTTAGTTCTTTTCTTTTTCTCATTTCTTTTTAAAACTTTTGTCAACATATTTTCTAAAAAGCAACATACCAAATTAAAAACATTCTTGGAAATCCAAAAAGTAAATTAGAAAATACATCAAAATCTGGCATTTATCAAATTTAGTGTGACAGTTGTGAGATAAAGTATGTTGGACAAACAAAAAGAAATATTAAAACTAGATTCAAAGAAAAAACTTCTCACATAACACACAACAGACCTGAAAAATCAGCAATAGCAAAACATTGCTTAGCCTCTTATTGCCCAAATTATTATACAAATGAGTTAAAAGTTATTTCCTATCGTTTTTATGTTTAATAAGGTTTAATATTAACTAGTAATTTTTTTCAAATTTTTTATTACACGTTGTATACCTTTTTTGGGTACGTGTAAAATTTTACACATCGGGCAGTTAGGGAGTTATCGCATTATAAATAAAATGATTTTTTTTCAGGTTATAAAATGTGTTTTACTTGTGACTATTTGTAAAAATACAATGCAAGAAAGCTTATGACTATAAAGATAACTTGTAAAAACAGCTTCCTTCATGTACCAAAGACCACAAACTCTATTATATATGAAAAGTTGAAGTGAAGCAGTTTCTTTCCTTAGTTAGGCAAAGATGTACTTGACATTTTCCACACTTAATTGTACTCTGTCCTTTACATCCAGGTTTCTTGCACCTCTGCCTATCTCCAGTGGCGATTGGCCAGTGACCAATGCCATCTCTTCTCTCGTTGAAGCATGGAATAGGTTTTGCTGGGCCTCGATGCTTCTTTTGTTCATAATCAGCATCCACTCTGTCATACGAAGGGCGTCCTCTTTTTCTCTCACTATCCTTTCCTTCCCTGCATAAAGCACTGAAGATTTCACTTTTGAACTCAAGCAGGTCCACAATATACTTCTTTGGAAGGTTTCTCCTGTGACAATCATTTCTGTACCTCAACCACCCATTCACAATAGCCATGTCAACAAAATGAAAAATAAGTCTCAGGTAGTACTTTTTTGATCTTATTTTTATCCTGTAGTACGCTATCAGCCCATTTAGAAGATCCACTCCTCCCATGAATTTGTTGTATGTCTTTATCATTCTAGGACAAGGCACGTCTACATTTCTTTTTGATGATCTGTCAAATCTTGTAATTTGAGAGACAGGCATTGCACTCTCAAAAGTACTGGCGATTGTTACACCTCGGTTGTCCAACCACTTCAAAGCTCGCACATCCACACCTTCGAAATTTACTTCAACTTCCACCAGAGAACCTCTTCCATTCTGTTTCATTTCACTGTCTTAGGGAAAAGTTAGCCCAGGAAACCTTTCCTTCTGGATTGTTCCTAAAGCTCCGATTCCATCTTGTGCCAAAGTAGTAAATAACCGAAGTGAGGCAAACCAGTTGTCGAAATATACTAAATATCCTTTATGCTTTGGGACAACTTGTGTCATTCTCAAAACAACATTCGAACTCGCACCCAGATCAGGAGCTCCTGTCACAGGTTCAATGTGTCCAGTGTATACTTCGAAATTGTGAACCAAACCTGTGGTATCACAAAGTATAAACAGTTTATAACCCCACTTATAAGGCTTCTTAGGGTTGTATTGTTTCAGTCCCGATTTTCCTTTGAATGGCACAATCTGTTCATCCACACATAGCATCTATGGCTTTGGTAAGGCTTGAAACTTTGCTTGAAAATGATCGATAAGTGGTCTTACTTTGAATAATTTGTCTCTGTCTGGATGTCCAACTGGTAGAATGTTGGCGTTGTCGTTACAATGAATGTTTCTTTTTATTTCTTCCCATCTGTTTCGTGACATTACTGAGCTGACTTTTTCCACATTCGTATTTTTAGCCCAAAACATTCTTGATCGTGGTAAGCGGTAAATAGACATTCCAACGCAAATCCCCAAAAACTGCTCTAGTTCATTCTTTGACATGTTTAGTGGCTTGTTTGGGTCTTTCTGGACACTGTAAAGGTTGGACTGATTTACCATACTGTCCAAAATGTCTGTGTCAAAAAAATATCTAAAATAATCTATTGGGGTTTGAATTTCCCCTAGTTCAGTTTCGACGTCATCCCATATTACCGGTGGTTTTTCACTTGAGTCTGCGTCAACTTCAATCCATTTTGGAAGATCCTTTTTTTTCGTTTTTCCCTTCGAACCTCTTGCACCTCCTTTGCTTGTTTGTATTTGATGTATTAGATCTTCATTTGTATTTGATCCATTTTCCCGATTTAGATTCACACCAGCACCTGAAATTCATTCATGGGAATATAATAAAACTGAATAGGCCTATTATGTACATAGTAATACAGTATGTATAACTATCGTAAACAAGTTTTCATGAGAGATAACCGATCAACGAGACAATTTAGTAATGATTAAAATAAAATATTACCTGAAGTGTTTCTCTGGCAATAGTCATGCTCAGTAGCTCCAGGCATACTGGTGATACGCCGGAGTCCAGTAGTATTACATGTAGCGCCAGATGTCGTGGGCATGTCTGGATCAAATTCGGCTGGATCGTCCGGATTGTCGCCATCATCATCATCTATGAAACGCCTACTACTTAGACCACCAACTATTCGCTGTAGACGATCTGTATTTGCATGTTCAATGGGCTCATAATCGGGATCAGCGTCGCTGTCATCCATGGCACTCTCATCGCTGTCTTCTGGAATAAGGAAGGCTTCCTTCAATCTTCCTGGTGCATTCCGCACAAGTCTTCTTGGCCGATCCATCTAGAAAAGATAAGATGGTATAAGTTTGCGTTTCAATAAACCTTATACATATGTTCTGTAGTTGCCCATAGTGTAATAAACTACACAAACCTTCTGTCAGTCAGAATATCCATTGCTGCCCAATGTGTAAAAAATTACACAAACCAATTTTGGTCGATATTATGTAAATTAGAATATATTAGATCAAAGTTATATGCTAGGTATGATCTACAAACACTATAATGACTAAATTAAATTTTTATTTGGCTAGACTCACCTGTTTTTATGGTCTTTTATATGTTGTAAACAACATAACCTCCAAAAAGCGTCAATAATGGGATGCACCAAATGTGGAAGTGAGCTTGATCACTGAAAAAAGCTCCAGTGCTGCCAACTCAACAAAACTTTTTCACCAGTAGTGTAGAAACATGAAAAAACTGTTTCCATAGAGATACAAAATTAAAAAACAATGTAGTAAATACAATTGTAGAACGTGTAAAAAATTACACAATGGGCAATAAGAGGTTAGAAACGGACCACACAATATCAATCAATAATACTAAATTACTAAAAAATATAACAAAATCCAATTAACTAAATGCATGGGAATCATTATTTATAAATAAAATGAACAATTTGGTAAATAATGATAACGGTCCAATTCAAAATGTTACATTACTAAATTCTAAATTTACAAAGTTATAAGTTAATTCTACTTGATATTTCATTTTTATACATATATGATTTATTTTTGTAACTTTAACTAAATGTATTTAACAGAATAGTATTTATTTTTAACTACCCATATTTTATATTCTTTAAAATTTATAATTGTAAACATAAACATAACCTTCAGTTTTGTGATGTGTCTGATGATGCCAGCATAGCTGGCGAAAGGCCTCATAAAAATTAAAAATTCAGATATATTGGCGAAGTTATTATTTCAAATTAGTATTAATTCCAATATAAACAGTTCTTCTTGAAGATTAACAATAACTAACGCGTAATGTATCCTTTATTCACGGCCTCAGCAATGTCAGATGTGTAGTACTGTCTGTGACACATGATGGTGGTGGTGACATACAGAGATAAAGCTGTTATCATGTCTGATGAGTAACTAATACCCCAGCCTAAGCAATGTCAGATGTGTAGAACAATTTGTTACATGATGCCTGTGGGGACAGATATATCAACTAAGTAGTCAATTTATATATAATTAGCTGTCAAAAGTACAGGTGTCATCAGAAGGCATTTTAACATCGTAAAGATATCATTAAAAAAAAGCAAGCATTTTAATCAATTTGTACACTTTCACGTTGCATTAAACGATATTGATGCATTTAAAAACGAATACCTACGATAACAGAATATTGAGAAGATGATAACAGTGAGTTTGCTATTCAACGTCTCATATTTTATAGACATTTAAGGCTAATTAAGTTAATTACTTGTTTTTGTCATGATTTTAAATATTCTCCGTACTTTTTTACACGATTGGCATGTTCTTTGCAAAAGTACTCTTTCCTGAATAAAATATGTTTATGTCTAGTAATTGTTCATCTACATAGCCTATGGTGGGTAACTGTTATCATTTGTCAATACCTTGGCATTTATGTCATAAATTATAAATTGCGTTAACTTGTAGTTAAGCGTGAATCACTTATGCCATGTTTTACAGGAAATTACAAAATCCTGGTATCCTGGGTCCCAGTAAAGGTGTTACTAAAGAACCAATTACAACCCAACACAAAGCCAAGCAGTAACAGAGAAAGTTTGTTACGATCAGTTTGTAGAACAATGCTGCAGCATCTGCTGTTGTGGCATTGTTCTGGGGAATGTGTGTTAACTTTCTCTGTTTTACCTTATAATAAAGTTGCTACGTAACGTTATTAGAGATAATTATGACTATGTGGACGGTCAAATGCAAGGTTAAAAGAGGCCAGCAAAATATTCTATAACATTAACTTACTCTATATTTAAAATAAGCGAAAAGCTCTCTAAATTTAACTACACATTACTGTTTAGTTCTGTTAATAATAATTATTTACTCTTGCTGCTTCCATCGATGATTTTCAATGATTTTCCATCTTAACACTTTACAATACACAAAGTTTGTTATTACAAGAAATAAGAGTTTATATTATAGCGATTTAGATTATACAATAATTTTATAGAAATATTCAGTATTGATAAGTATGTACGTAATTTACGTAATACAAAATTCTGCCATACCTGGTTTAATATTAACGAAGTTTATTTTCATATAGCTTGAAGGACCTTGTATAATTTATTAAATGTCGTAATAGTATTCAGTTGTAACATAGTCAGTTTATATAGATAATCCATTTTCACAATCCTTAATATAGATATAAGACATATATTCTATTATCCAACGCAAAATATAGTTATTTATTCATTTTCACCACACTATGACGTTTTTGGCTGTATTACATACGTTTATTGGTGGCTGAAAGTTACGTTTTGCTGGCCATGCCAGCTGTCGCCAATTTGGGGACCGAGCAGGTTTTTACAGGCCGGGGCCGCAAAATCAGCTGTCCGCTTACTTACTTAAAACATGAATGCGTTTTAAATACACAATCAAATTCCATAGCATTGCAATATAGAATTGTTTTATTGTCACCGTTGCCTAGCAACTATTTATTTATATTTTTGCTGATTCCTCAAATTATTTCTCACATAACCTTAAAGTTGTAGTTGTGTTGACGATCAGTGTACATTATTATAGTGGTGAATAGTGGTAATAGGGTATAGTGTGGTGAAAAATAGCGTTCGTACCACGGACCGAAATGGTTTTGCAGCTCTCGATCGATTTAAGTTCTCGACTTCGTCTCGAACATAAAAACTATCTCGAGCCGGCAAAACCTCATTTTCGGCCCTAGGTACGAAATATACTATTGTACCACAGATCTTAAGTAATTATTATGAGTGTTAGAAGTTGTCAGTTATATAGTCAATGGTATTATATACAGCAAGTGATATAGTTTGAATCAGCTAACAGCTGTTATATATTTTATTCTTTGTACTTTTCCTTGCTAAGATTCAATTATGATTTAAATGCTTATTGTTATGAGTTCAATTGAAAATAAAGGTGTTGAAAGTAATAGCTCTCTGTTTTAACGTTATTTAAGCTTTTACCAACATAAATAGAATTCAACCTAATATTGAAGTGAATTCCAACATTATTGGCGACCGTGACAGGATTAAAACCAGTGCAAAAATGGATATATCAAAACTAAATCGAAGTAGAGGAGTCATCAGAAGAACCTTCACTAAAACAAGGACAGAACTTGAAGGTTTGATTAGTAGTGAAGATCGGGATTTAACTAAGATTGAAGCTTTAATGGATGTTTTAGCTACTCAATATGAATCCATAGCAAAACATGACTCAGAAGTGTTTGAACTCATGTTGTCAACTGAAGTAAATGACAATGACATGGACAAGGAGATGGAAAGCCAAAAGGACTATGCATTAGCTTTTCAACTAGCTAAGAAATCTGTAGAGAAACTCCTACAGATAAGCCTGGAGGAAGATAAGGTTTCTGTAAGTGGTCAATCACAGCCTTCATCAATTCAGGTAGGCCTAGGTTACCCTATGCATAACAACAGTGGATACAAGCTTCCCTTGATCAAATTCAAAGAGTTTGGGGGCGATCTTAAAGATTGGTTACCATTTTGGGCTCAGTTTTCTAAAATAGATTCTGATGAATCAATAAACCCTAATGACAAAATCCAGTATTTAGTTATGGCAACAATTCCAAACTCTGCAGCCAGAGAAGTGGTTGAAAGTTACCCAGCCACTGGAGAAATGTATCCCGAAGTAATTAAGAGTCTCAAAAGTCGTTTTGGTCGGGATGACTTGCTAACTGAATATTACATTAGGGAAATGTTGAAAATTGTAGTTTACCATGCTTCGTCAACCAAGAAGCTTTCCATTTCTGAATTATATGACAAACTGCAGTGTCATCTAAGAAACACTAGGGGTGTCCTCAGACACGTGTGCACCTATCCTCTTACCTCTAGTTTCATCTTGTTTGCCAGAAGATGTTTTGAAATTGTGGGAGAGATCTAGTTCTAATACCTTCAGTAGGCATAAGGACGAGAAAAATACGTCTAAAGACTTGTTAGAAAATCTTCTTAATTTTCTAAAAGGGGAAATTGAAGGGGAGCAAAAGGTCAAGTTAGCAATGTCTGGTTTTGGTTTCTCATCGACCCCAAGTAAAGAAAAGAATGACAGTAGGCAAAGTAAGGCAACTCCTCCCTTTGTAAATAAATCAAGTTGGCCTAATACAGCTACTGCTACAGAGCTATTTACTTCTGAAAAATGTGACAAATCAAATAGCCAAGGTTGTATATTTTGTACATTTTCTCACAAAAGTCAAGATTGTATCAAAGCCCAATCAATGCCTTTGTCAGAAAGAAAAGCATCTGTAAATAGTAAGAAAGCATGTTTTTGTTGCTTAAAACCTGGACATACTGCAAACAAATGTAGGACTAAGCCTAAGTGTATAGTTTGTAAAAAGTCTCACTTTGTCATCATGTGTGATGAGATTGATCAAATTAAAAAGCAGTCTAATGAATCAAATCCTAGTAGAGAGTTAACGGAACATGAAAATGTCAGTGTTCAACCTAAAAGAGACGAAACACTTGCAAACTTAAATACCTGTAATGTGTTGATGCAAACTTTACGTGTCAATGTAACGGGACCCAAAGGTATTTACTGTGCAAGAGCTCTGATTGATTCTGCATCTCAAAGATCATATATTTCATCCAGCTTAGCAGCCAAAGTAGGTTATGTTTCCACCAAAAATGAAAAGATTCAACATTCTCTTTTTGGGGGCAACAGTACAGGAGTAATTCATCATAATGTGTATGTACTACATCTTTCTTCATTAGATGACAAGTATAGATGCCACTTCGAAGTTCTAGACCAGAAGAAGATCTGCGGAAACATCTCACCAGTCGTACGAGGACCCTGGATCGAAGAGCTAGCCTTGCAGAACATCACCTTCAGTGACATTGACTCTTATGGTCCTATAGATGTACTAATAGGAGCAGATGTAGCAGGAAACTTATGGACAGGTGGTCACAAGGCTCTAGACTGTAAATTGGTTGCAGTAGAAACAAAGCTCGGATGGACATTGATGGGGAAAATCCCAAACAAGCAGCGTAGCAAGCAAGATGCAACGAGTTTAGTAACTTCTATGCTGACTACAGGTAAAATTAGTGACCTTTGGACTTTAGATACCTTAGGAATTCTAGATCCTTACGAGAAATGTTCAAGACAGGAATTAGAAGCCGAAACTCAGAAAACCTTTCTTGAAACAGTAAAAATCACCAAAGAAGGACGTTTTGAAGTTCGTCTCCCTTGGATGGCAGATCACTCTCCGCTATCAGACAACTATGACTTGGCTAAGAAAAGACTATCTTCAACAGTGAAAAAACTTAAGAAAGAAGACCTATACGACAAATACCAAGAAGTATTTGATGGGTGGTTGAATGAAAAGATTATAGAAGAAGTTCCAGCTGAAGAAATGCACCGACCTGCTCATTATCTACCACATCACCCTGTCTTAAAAGTTGGCAGTACTACGCCGATTCGTCCTGTGTTCGATGCCAGTGCGCATGAACATAAAGGTCCTTCTTTAAATCAGTGTTTGGAAAAAGGACCCAATCTTATCGAGAAAATTCCTTCAGTAATGGCTCGATTTCGACTGAAGAAAATTGGTGTAATAGCTGATATTCGAAAGGCATTTTTACAAATTGCTTTGAACCAAGCCGACAGAGACTTTTTGCGATTCTTGTGGACTACGAAGGAAGGACAACTTATAGTTTACAGACATTGTCGAGTTGTTTTTGGAGTTTCCTCGAGCCCTTTTTTATTGGAAGCTTCAATCAGACTTCTAATGGAAGAAATACTACTGGAAACTAAGCAAGGCAAGCGCAACTGGCCTTTGAAGTTAGTTGAAACCCTAGCTTCCAGCTTTTATGTTGACAACTGTGTGTGCAGCGTAGACAACTGGGAAGAAGCGCAGCAGTTTGTTGAAGTAGCAACTAAGATTATGTACGAGAGAAAGTTTGAACTTCGAGGGTGGGAGCTGACTGTTGACAATAACTCATTTTCATCGTCTCAACAAAAGTCAAACGTTCTAGGTCTGGTCTGGGATAGAGAATCAGATACACTAGAAGTTAATATTGCCAGCCTACAAGATATTGACACTGAAAAGATCACAAAGAGAATTATTTTGAGTACGGCACATCGCATCTTTGACCCAATCGGCTTTACATGCTGTGTTACCTTGATACCAAAGTTACTACTTCAACACACATGGGAAAAAGGCACAAGTTGGGATGAAGAAGTTGATCCAAAGACAAAAGATGGTTTCATGGAATGGTTAAAAGACATCCACTTCCTCAGTGAAATCAAGATACCTAGATGGTTACCTGGTACAAACACCATGACAAATTGGACACTCCACATATTTTCAGACGCCAGCCAGAATTCATACGCTTCAGTCGCTTTTTTGCGTATTGAGTTGGAAGATTATGTCAGGGTACAACTAGTTGCAGCAAAATCTAGGGTAGCACCAGTTACCAAATCGTCTAAGAAGATGACAATTCCTAGACTTGAATTGTTAGCGGCTTCTATATCTGCTAGGTTGTATTCGACCATCGTTGATGACTACAAGTTACATGATGTAGTAACATATTTCTGGACTGACGCAACAACAGTTTTAGCATGGATTAAACGGGAAGATAATTGGAATGTATTTGTCAACAACCGAGTGTCAGAAATCAAGAGATTAACTTCACAGCATGAATGGAGATTTGTTCCCGGTAACAAGAATCCAGCTGATCTTCCCTCAAGAGGATGCTCTGCTCAGAAACTACTTGAGTCAAGATGGTGGGAGGGCCCAAGTTGGATTACAGAATCTCCAGAAAATTGGCCTCATCAAGAAGAAACTCCATACAATGAGGATGATATTAACAGTGAAAAGAAAAGGACTGTTATTTCTGCTGTTAACAATGTCACAGACAATGAGTGGTTGTACATGAATTGTTCGACATACAAGAAAGCTGTTAGAACAATAGGATGGATTTATCGGTTCAAAAACAATACTTTAATGAAGAACAAGACTACCAAAAACTGTGACTTAACTTTAGAAGAATACACATTGGCAGAAGAAAAATTGATATCAATTATTCAATCAGAATCCTTTGAAGGAGTGACAGATGAAAAACTTAAGACTTTGATTCCATATGAAGACAGCAAAGGACTTTTGAGAGTGAAAACAAAGGTTAGCAATAGAGAGGACACAAATGACTTTTGTTATCCTATCGTTTTACCAAGTTCTAAGAATCAAATCGTTTTCAATTTAATCATGGACATACACGTAGACAACTGCCACGGTGGTAGTCAAATGATTTTGACAATAATTAGAGAACGATTTTGGATACTTGGCGGAAGGCGAAGTATAAAATCCGTCTTGAAAACATGTGTAATTTGTAAAAGACACACATCAAAACATGTTCAATCTCTACCAACCCCATTGCCACAAGACAGAGTACGAAGTGCTAAAGTGTATGAAGTGACTGGTGTTGATCTGGCTGGTCCACTATATTTGAAGATTGAGAAAGGATCTTCCAAAGCATGGGTGTGTATATTTACCTGCGGCGTCTACAGGGCAGTTCACCTTGAACTATTATCGTCCTTATCAACTACCTTTCTACCGATACCTTTCTCATGGGCCTAAGGCGATTCATCAGCCGACGAGGACGTCCTAGTATCATCTACTGTGACCAAGGCACAAACTTTACAGGAGCTAACAACACTTTGAGAGATCTAGATTGGCGTTCCATCGAGCGATATAGCACTGCTAAGAAAATCCAGTGGAAACATTCACCACCTACTGGACCCTGGTGGGGAGGTTGGTGGGAAAGACTAATTGGTATTTTAAAGAAACTGTTACGAAGAGTTTTGGGAAATTCTTGCGTCACTCGAGAAGAAATGGAAACCATACTTTGCGATTGTGAAGCAATTATGAATATGAGACCATTAACATATGTCTCAGAGAATCCTTCAGACTTGACACCTTTAACACCAAGTTTATTCTTACATGATGTGGAAGAAGTTGGAGTACCAGATCTCGACTTAATAGAAGCAACTGATCTCAATCAACGACTGAGATATCGTCAAAAATTGAAGCAAAATCTCAGGGAACGTTTTCACTCAGAATATTTGGGACAACTACAACTACATGGCAACAAGAAAAAACCTTATGAATTGAAAGTTGGTGAAATTGTTCTAATTGGAGGTGACGGAGTAAAGAGATTAAATTGGCCATTGGCGCGTGTTGTTGAATTAATCAAAGGAAAGGATGGAAATGTTCGACTTGTGAGGCTTCGTACGCAAAATGGCGAACTCATGAGACCAGTTCAAAGAATATTTCCACTAGAAATCAACTCACAAGAAGATAATATTACACAGGAACATCTTCGACAAGTTGCAAATGAGGAAAACTCAAGATCGACTACAATAAGGGAAATACCCCCTGAAGAAGATGTGTCAAATGTAGAACCTGTGTCAATCACAAAAGAAACCAGACGAGGAAGAGTCATATGTGTTCCGAAGAGATATAGAAACTAAACTTGAGAACATTACTAACAAATGAAAGAAACAAGGCAACTTAACTTCTCTTTTAAACAAAAATTGTTGATCAATAATTAATTGAAGTTCATTTCACTTGTAAATGTTCCATGAACTTGGTGGGAGGATGTTAGAAGTTGTCAGTTATATAGTCAATGGTATTATATACAGCAAGTGATATAGTTTGAATCAGCTAACAGCTGTTATATATTTTATTCTTTGTACTTTTCCTTGCTAAGATTCAATTATGATTTAAATGCTTATTGTTATGAGTTCAATTGAAAATAAAGGTGTTGAAAGTAATAGCTCTCTGTTTTAACGTTATTTAAGCTTTTACCAACATAAATAGAATTCAACCTAATATTGAAGTGAATTCCAACAATGAGTATTACCACAACCAACATTTAGTACACTCAACGTATAAATAGTCGATGGTGAATTTTCATTCTAAACATGATACTTTTATCGTTTGAAGTACATAATCATCATATACCCCACTGATCTTTGAAAACACCTGCTAAACTGCATACGTTCCCAACCGAACGTCTTCAACATGCTCCGTTTATCATCCATTCAGAGTCTTTGATGTGTTTATAACATTTTCTTTAAATTTTTTTCTTATCGATCCTAATATTTACATAAATTTATTCAAAGTATGTAATGTAGGTATTGAACACAAAACTATAGACTTTGGTACTTGTATATGTATTAAATACAAACTTGTTGCCTTTTGTTCACTTAAATCCATTTTCATCAAACTAATAATCGTCTCAAATACCATAGGAACAATTGTTTTTGAAATAATAATAATATAATATTTTGATAACAATGAATCGACTGATAACAAAATATTATATTATTATTATTTCAAAAACAATTGTTCCTTAATAGAGTATAAAAGTGTTCAAAAAACTCTTGGTAGTGAAATAATTTACATGAATTGTATAATTCAAGCTATGTGATTTACACAAGCTATACTTTAGCAAAAGTAAAATCAGTTTCAATAATTAACTTAATCAATTATCTCCTTTATTATACAGACAAACAAAACAATACACTATGAGTGCTACAACTTTACATAAGAAATGTTTACATTTGCAAGAACTGCGTTTAAATGATACCAAGACAATTTGTAGGATAATGGAGTCTATTTTTTACAATTGATCCTGTAGTTGGTAAACACCACAACCACGTAGTGAGAGAGTAGAAATATTTCAAAGTCAATGTCACCCAAAATCACTTGAACATCTACACATAGGGACTAAGCTAAACAAGCTCCTACATTTTAATACAGTGCAGTCAGTATGAAATAAACGGGATAAAAGAGTGAATTACAAGTAACATTTATAAAGGGATCAAAAAGCTGTTTGATAATTTATTCAATAAACAATATTTACTTTTAGAAATATAAACCTTGCACTTTTACAAACAATAAAGATAGAGATTTTTACGTAATTAACTTAAGTTATTCATTTGATGAACTGGTGTTCATTACTAAACAAAGACTTCAAAGAATGTGAATTCCCTCTGTGTTAAAACATGCCTAGCACGTCAGTGGTGCATTATTTCAGCAAAGGTTGTTTTTGATTAATAATTTCAATTTGAAAGTGTTACAAAAAGGTTTTATGAATCTGAAAATCACAAAAACCCTGTATAAAGGCTATGTATCCGAATATGTACGGTTGGAAATATGTCTGAATAATATTTATGCAACGTAAAATATACTATGTATTAGAAATAAATGTGTTAAAACCACTAACATATGATGTAGGTCTATATCTCTATTTCTAAGGATATTGTTGTAAAAATATTAACTGTGGTTTTATTATATTTTTTTATTATACATCGGTAAGAAAGATTAGGTTGTTACAAAACAATTGGTAAGAAATATTTGGATTAATATCCCTACTACATATAATATTTAGTAAAAAATTTTGTCCATTAAGCATATACCTTATTGCTTTATAGACTGTATCAAACAAAATCCAAAGACAATGAAAATGTACGATAATTTGAATTAACTGGACTGCAAGAGGTAAGAAAATTACTATTGTAGAAGGCCTAAGGAATTGTTTTAATTGATCTGACATTAAATAATTACATTTAATATGTTAGTTATAACATTTTTAACACCTCGTATACTACATATTTAAATTGCACATAAGTATTAAACAGTTATAAACTATTCCAGTAAGAAATTTGTCACATAAACTTCAAGTTACCAATTAATTAGAGTGACCTCACTCTGTAATATTATTCATATAATCATTTATTTTGCTTCTGTCAAAAATAAATATCTCGACTATTGGTTTTTAAGTTGTATATAACTGAAAGTTTAAGCCACATGTACACATAAAAAATTACAATACTTGAAATTAAAACAGTGCATAACATAAATTGTATTTTTTATTATCAATTATACTTTTATTTACGTTTTCAGAAAACCAATTCATGTACAATGCCATATTTATTGGTTATATTGATTGAATGGCTGGACAGGTTATAGGTCGACAAAAGCTTATCTGCCAACATAACGATTATGGTGGTCCATAAATTTCAAATTATTGTGTGGGGAATCGATAAACGTAGCTTTGGCAAAGGTTTTAACCTTTAACATAAGACGATATTGGTTTAAGATATAAAGAATTTTGTATTTTCATTGTACTTATTTACTGAATGTAAATACATTCTTTACATACGTTACTTTAGGCTATATTGTAGTATTAAACATTAAACAAATTCATATTTTGCCCGAGGATGATATTGTTATTATGTTAATGTGGATGCCTTAATTCGTGTAATAAATACAATCAAATATAACAAACGCATTCAAAATGTTTTATTATACGAATCATTTTTACAATAAATTGTTAATAACTGTTGTTTTTTTTAAACGTTGTTATACATTTTATCCAGACGAAACATGTACTTTCATGTTTGAGAAGCATTGCGTCGAGAATTTCTGAAGCAAAATGACGGCTTTTGATAAATGAAGACACAACAACCGCCAAGCGGGATGTGAAAATGTTCTTCTCTTTCGTAACTTTTTATGTGATATATTTGTTATCTACAGTGTAAAATTAAATTCCACATTTATTCATTTTCTACACTATATACTGATTTGTTTGTCCCTTTAAAACACGATTTATCCGTCTTCGATTGTCGAAAATATGCAAAAGAGATCATTAATAAAATACCCTTTTCTGAATCCTCACCAAGAATTTTCCTGTGGTGTTGTACTTTGAATAAAATTTTTAATTTGACTGTTACAGTATAACATTATACGTTATAGATATATACAATGTGTTATATATATATAAAACATATTTTTGATAAAGCACCACAATGTTGGGTGCCGCAATGTAAGAGCCATAATCCTGTGGTTGTAGCGTTAGTGGTTTCGATTTGAAGTGGTAATACATTATTTCCCCGCTGAACAAACTTCAGGCATTACTCTATCGTCTTACTTCCAACTGAAATACGTTATTTTAAACACAATTTGTTTTATCATATTATTTATATTAATATGCCATATTTAAAGTTTCTCTATGTGATAGTAACAGATGTTTCAACAACTCGTTTTAATCCTTTACATTATTAAAGTTAAATAACACTTTTAATTTTTATTGAGAAACCTTTCCCATCGGTCTAAACATTTTTAGGTGTTTATGACAGTTACTCTAGGTATATAAATTTTATCATTTGGTCATTGCGAATAATATGGTAATAAATTGATGTAACAATTAACAAACGATTTACTAAATAAATACCCCCGCCGCAGCAAACCTGCCGACTAAGCGAATTTCCATTTGTCTGAATTGATTTTCAGTTAAATATATTTTAATAACATTAGGTTTAACGAGTACCTAGGTTTGCTGTTACAAGGAAACTAATAAAGTGTGTTTTTGAATAAAATATTGATAGCTTAGTACAAAATAAATAAATTTGCCAAGTTTGATCAAAATATATCCATAAACTAGCGAACTACAACATTTGACAATATTCTCCATAAGAATAACATGGGAATTTTTAATTTACAATTTTTTGAATTTTCTCCGTTACTAATAATCGAACAAAAATACTTTTATATACTAAATTATTTGTTTTTTTAAGCTCTTTAAAAAGGTCTAAAGAGAAATAGGGAAATTTTGTGTTTTGAGGGTCAAAAGTGAGGAAAACCAATTTTTGCCCCATAAAACCCCCGTAAAGCCCCGTTTCCATGGTCCGATTTTGCTGGTTCGCGAACTCATTCAAGTTTATCCCGCTTTACACCTTTAAACCAAATTTCATCAAAATCGGACAAAAATTACTCAAGTTATCGCGTTCACGGACGTATATATATATATATATAAGTCTAAGTAGATATATTCATGTCACTTCTGGGCCAAAAAAGGAGCCACTCAAAAATTAAATGAATTTTCCTATTTTTTTATACAATATGCTATATTTTTACCCTTTTAGGTCAATTTCTAACATTTTCATATTTTTCTAGAAAAAGTATACAATTTTGATGAAATTTTCATGAATATGTCTATATTTTCCATAAAATTGACTACAAACTGAAATGTTTTTAAAAACAAGTAAAATTTTAAAATTGTTTATACAAATTTAACTAAAACAGTTTCTTTATCTTTGAATGTTTTAATTTCAGTAATAATTAAGTTTAAATCTTTTTTATTTAATTCTTTAATTGTTTTTTCATCAAATATACCAATAAATCTATGAGGTAAATGAACTTTACATTTTTCTAATTCAACAATAATTGTTGGTCCATATTTATCTTTAACTTTTTCAAATTTTTCTATTTTATATTTTGTATTCAATTCTAAACTTTTTATTGGTTTATATTCTTTGAATTTACATTCTCCAATATTATTAATCTCTTCTAATAGATCCATTTATTACAAAAAATAATTATAGAAATTTTAAACAGTTAATAATTGAAATATATGAAAAGAATTTTAAATATCACACAACAGTTTGTTAGAACTGTTGTGTGATATTTAAAATTCTATTTTTTTAAATAATATCTGATGTATCACTTATGTTATCAGAAAAACCATTATGTTGATATATTATGCATGGATCATTTAAAGTTGATAGATGTTTTAAGAATTTTAAAAAAATATTATCAAATTCTGGTTTTATATAAAAATTTAATTCTAAAAGTTTAAAAATCATTGGTAATAGTTTTTTAAATGATATATTTCTTTTTGTAAAACTAAAATATGCATTAAAAATTACTGTAATATTTTTTTTATCTTCAAAATTTAATTCAAAATCAATATTGAATATTTTGTTTAAGAATTGATAGTAAAATATCCAGTTTGTATAATTTCTTTGTTTTAAGAATAATTTTATATTTTTAGGTGTTATTTCAAAACTATTGTCTAAAATACATAACGTATAGATTTCATTGATTAATTGTTGTGTGCGATATGGTTGAAAATGATTAAATTCTCTTAAAATATTTATAAGATGTTTGTTTTTATTTTTTCGTTTATTAATCTTTTTTTCAAAAATAATTTTTTTACATATATTACATCCTATATAATTTTTAGTAATTGTAAAGTTATTAAAATTACGACATTTATAACATATATCCATTTATATATAAAATGTTTATATCTAAATGGAAGAACTTATTCAGTGTCATAAATGTAAGAAGAAAACTAAAAATATTAATCCAGAAATTGTTGAAATGAAGAATGGTTTGTTTAGAATTGCTACTAAATGTTCAATTTGTAAAACAAATAAAAGTAAAATAATTAAAAAGGAAATTAAACCAATAATAAAAAAGGAATTAAATAAAAAAGATCAAATAATTGAAGCTAAAGAAATTCATGCTCTAATAAGAAAAAAATTTCCAAAAAGAAAGATAGTTACATTAGGTATTGATGATTTATGGGCAGCTGATTTAATCATTATGAAAAATTATGAAAAAGAAAATGATGGTTATAAATATATGTTGAATGTTATTGATACATTTTCTAAATATGTTTGGTCAAAACCATTGAAGAAAAAAGATGGAAAACATGTATCTATAGCATTTGAACAAATAATTAAAGATTCAATAAAAATTGGCCATAAACCACCAAACTTATTACATACAGACAAAGGATTAGAATTATTTATAAATAAAGAATTTAATGGAATTTTAAAGAAATATAATATTAAAATGTATCATACAGAAAATGAAGAAAAATCAAGTATTATTGAAAGATATAATAGGACTCAAAATGAAAAAATGAAAGTTTTATTTGAAATTAATAAAAATTTTAGATGGATTGATATTCTTAAAGAAATAGTTAAAGAATATAATAATTCATATCATTCAACAATTAAAATGAAACCAATTGAGGTAAATAAAGAAAATGAAAATGATTTATTAAATACAGTGTTTAAATATATCCCACCAAAAATAATTACAAAATCTAAATTTAAAATTAATTATAGAGTTAGAATAGGAAACAAAAAATCAACTTTTTCAAATAAATATAAAAACAATTGGTCAAGAGAAATATTTGTTGTTTCCAGAATTAATAACACAAATCCTGTTACATATAGTATTAAAGACTTGAATGATGAAGATATACTTGGTAGTTTTTATGATTACGAATTGAAGAAAACTAATTTGTAAAATTTTATACTATATAAATGGAGAAGGAATGTTCAAAGTGTAAACAATTAAAAAATATTAATAATTTTTATAAAAATAAAAAATATAAAGATGGATTACTTTCATATTGTAAAGAATGTGATTTAATTTATAGAAAAAAGTTATATGATAATATTATAGTAGAAGAAAAAAGTGAAAAAGTATGTTTGAATTGTAAGGAAACAAAAGATATGGAAAATTTTCATAAACATTATTATAGTAAAGATAAAAAATTTGCAATTTGTATTGAATGTGTTAGAAAAATGATGAGAGTCACAACCCATTGTGAATGTGGTAGAGATTTAAAATGGCTTAGTTATCTTCAAAAACATTTACAAACTAAAATTCATAATAAAAACATAAATAAATTAGAAAATTCATAAAAATAATATTAATTTTTGAAAGTATTATTTAAAAAAATTACTGGTTTTAAAAAAGTTTAAGTTTTATTTAAAATACTTTATAATTTTTAAATTAACACATAAATATTTATCTTAATATTTATATTTTACAACAATAATTATTTTCAAATAAAATTATTTTTAATAAATCGTGCAAATTTTTCTCCTAATAAATGGAGCGTACAAATAAAAATATATTATGCCCTTATTGTAATAAGAATATATTATCTAAAAATTATAATAGACATTATAATTCAAAGAAACATTTTGAAAATAAAACTAAATATGAAACTGAAGTTAATAACTTAAAACTTTGGTGTAAACAAAATAAAATAGTTGATTATCAAAACGAAAATTTAGATCAATTAAAAGAATTAAAGAAGTCATATGATCCAACAAATTATTCACTATTTAACAGTGAAAAATTAAAAGAAATTGCTAACAAATTATCTGTTAGAAATGTTGACAATTTAAATAGAGATGAACTAATTAAAAGATTAAATAATATCAAACAAAATCCTAATAATCTAAAATATAGATCATTACAATTTATTCAAAATCTATCAATTAAAAATGGTATTAAAATAAAAGATAAAACTAGAAAAGAATTGATTGGATTATTAACTGATCATTTAAAAAATAAACCAATTCCAAAGGAAAATGTAATAAATATTCAGGAAGTGTCATCATTAAAAGGTTATTTTCAAGAGTATTATTTAACAAATTCAAATGATGATTTAGATATATCTGAATATTTAGAATCACAAAGAAATGAAATTAAAAAATTGATTGAAAAACAAGAATTAAAAAATAAAAGAGGTCAGTTATCATTATCTTGTGAATATGAAAGACAATTAGTAAATGGTGATAATCAAAAAACCCAAATGTATTATCCTTTAAGAAGTTCAGATATATTAAACACTGATGAATTTATTGATGATCAATTTAAAAAATTAATATTAAGAGAAAATTTAAATCAACCATCAAAAGGATCTGGTTGGTCATTAAAAAGATGTTTAGATTTAAATTTAAAAATAAGTAAACATAATTCATTAAATGGTGGTTCATATGTTGAATTACCAATTGAAATAAAAAATAAAAAGTGTTGTATAAATTTCAAAAATAAAGATGAATATTGTTTTATTTATGCAATTAGATGTGCTATTGATAAATATGAAGATAAAAAGTTTGATCATCCACATAGAGTAAAACAATATAAAAATTACTTGAATGATGAAATTTTTAAAGAATTTGATTATCCAATGAGTTTAAAAGATATAAAATTATTTGAAAAAAGATCATTTGATTCTAAATATAATTATCCATCCATGTCAATTAATGTATACAGATTTGATGAAGATAAAAAGATTGTTCCATTACAAATATCTGAAAATTACAATGCGAGATTAGATATTGATCTATTGTATATAAAAAATGATAATAATTCACATTATGTTTTAATAACAGATTTAAGTAAATTTGTTTCTACTCAATTAACAAAAAGTAATAGACATAAGAAATTCATTTGTAGAAGATGTTTAACACATTTTTACAAAAACAAAGATTTAAGTGAACATTTAATAATTTGTAAATCTCTTGAACCTTGTCGACCAATTATGCCATTTTCTGGTGAAACTGTTAAATTTGAAAATTATTATAAAAAACTTGAACATCCTTTTGTAATTTATATGGATTTTGAAAGCATTCTGAAAAAGATTAATACTTGTGAAAATAATCCAAATAACTCATATACAAATAAAATTCAGAAACATATACCTTATGGATTCACAATTTATTTAGTTTCTAGAGTGACTAATAAAATATATAAACCAATTTGTTATAGAGCAAAAACAGATGAAGAGTTGAAAAATGTACCAAATAAATTATTTGAATACTTAGATGAGATTTCAAAGTATATAGCTAAAAAATATAATTCGAAAAACAAAAAGCCTATGAGTTTAACTAAAAATGAAGAATTTGAATATCATAAAGCAAGTGTTTGTCATATTTGTGAAACTAGTGGTTTTGATAATGACACAAGACGAAAGGTAAGAGATCACTGTCATTTAACAGGAAAATTTAGAGGTGCAGCACATTCAAGTTGTAATTTAAATCTAAAATTTCCACAAAATATACCTGTGTTTTGTCATAATAGTTCAAACTATGATACACATTTGTTTATCAAAGAATTAGCTAAAAAATATGGTAAAATTGATTTAATAGCAAATACTGATGAAAAATATATAAATTATTCAGTAAATTCAGGATATGGTTATGAAATTGAAGATGATAAACCTAGAAAATTTGTAAAATTCTCATTTGTAGATACTTTTAGATTTATGGCCTCATCAATTGATAAGTTAGCTAAAAATCTGAAAGAATTTAAACACTTGACTAAATTTATAAAAAACATTGATATAATTGAAAAAGATGATGAAACATTTGAAATATTATCTTCTAAAGGTATATTTCCTTATGAGT
The DNA here is from genome assembly GCF_028750875.1 of Macrosteles quadrilineatus. NCBI lineage: Eukaryota > Metazoa > Arthropoda > Insecta > Hemiptera > Cicadellidae > Macrosteles > Macrosteles quadrilineatus. Next base: position 39,321,509 of record NW_026542599.1, read on the forward strand.
TTATAGATGATATTGAAAAATTAAATTATGATAAAATATTAGATAAAGCACAGTTTTATAGTTCTTTAACTGATGAAAATATTAGTGATGATGATTATAAATACTATCTAAAAGTTTGGAATAAATTAAAAGTTAAAACATTAGGAAATTATTCTGATTTATACAATATTCAAGATGTGATGCTATTAGCTGATATATTTGAAAATTTTAGATCAGTTTGTTTAAAGAACTATCAATTAGATCCTGCACATTATTTAACATCACCATCATTAGCATGGGACTCTATGTTAAAATTAACAAAAATAGAATTAGAATTAATAAGCGATTATGATATGTATTTGATGATTGAAAAAGGTATAAGAGGTGGAATTTCTCAATGTGTTACAAGGTATTGTAAAGCAAATAACAAATATACCAAAAATTATGATCCTAATAAACCTGAAAATTACATGTTATATGTAGATGCAAACAATTTATATGGATGGGCCTTAAGTCAAAAACTACCATATAAAGATATTAAATGGATGAATCCAAATGTATATACAACTGATGAATGGAAAGAAACTATATTAGAATTAGATGAAAATGCTGATTATGGTTATATTTTAGATGTTGATTTAGAATATCCAAAGGAATTACATGATAATCACAAGGATTTACCATTAGCTCCTGAACATTATAATAATAAGCTTTGTACTACATTATTTAATAAAAAAGACTATGTGGTTCATTCAAGAAACTTAAAATATTACTTAAAAAAAGGATTAAAATTAAAAAGAGTCAATAGAGTGATTGCATTTGATCAAGACAATTATATGAAAAAATATATTCAATTGAATACAAAATTAAGAGCTCAATCAAAGTCAGATTTTGAAAAAGACTTCTTCAAATTAATGAATAATTCCGTATTTGGTAAGACAATGGAAAATGTTAGAAATAGATGTGATATAAAATTAGGTAATGAAGAATATTCATTAAAACTAGCTAAAAAACCAAACTTTAAAACATTTAAGATATTTGATACCGATTGTATTGCTTCTCACATGATTAAAGAAAAAGTAAAATTTGATAAACCAATTTATATAGGATTTTCAGTTTTAGAATTATCAAAGCTATTGATGTATGAATTTTATTATGAAAAATTGAAGAAATTTGATCCAAATATAAAACTATTATATATGGACACTGATAGTTACTTTGTGGAATTAAAGAAAGATCCTTATAAAATTATTAAAGAAAATATAAATGATTTTGATACAAGTGATTATAAGAAAGATCATGAATGTTTTAATGAAAAGAATAAAAAAGTAATTGGAAAATTTAAAGATGAATTAAATGGTGAAATTTTAGAAGAATATTGTGGATTAAGATCAAAGCTATACAGTTATGAGTTTGATAAGAAAAATCCAGTTAAATGTAAAGGAATCAAGAAAAGTGTTGTAAATAAGTCAATTAATATGAATGATTTTAAGAAATGTTTGTTTGATGATGTGGAACAATATAGAGAGATGACATGTATTAGAAGTTTTAAACATGAATTATACACAGTGAGAATTAACAAATTAGCTTTAAGTAATAAAGATAATAAAAGATTTGTATGTGAAAATAGAGTAGATACATTACCTTGGGGACATAAAAATATTACTAAATGAGCGATCAACCACATGCATTAATTATACCAAAAGAAGTTTTAAATATAAATGATAACCAAATAATATATTTATATCCAAATATGACTTATGGTAAAATATTTTTATTTAGATATAAAAATTATAATATATATCAGAATAAAGAAGATATAAATTTAAAACCATATAGAACTAAAATTAAAGAATTTATTAAAAAATATTTTTAATAAATGGAAATAATAATTATACCAAAAGAATTAATAAATAGTAAAAATGATCAAAAATTATATTTATATAAAACAAAAATATCAAATAAACATTTAGTTTATCTTTTTAAGTACAACCAATATTATGTTTATCACTTAACATTTAATTTTTGTATTATGCCATTTTTACATATAGTTTTAAAATATGTTAAAGATAGTTTTAAAGAAAATGATCAAAATATAACTAATATGTAATATTTATAGTTGAATTATTACAATTTATAGGTATATAACTTTTTTCCAATTTATTAAATTCTTTCTCTTTTATTAAGTTGTTTTATATCATTTTTAATAGAACTATATAATTTACATTTATCATTTTTATAATTTATTTCTTCAAACTCTATATTATTTAGTTTTAAAACTTTTATAAACTTATATTTTTAATTATTTAAACGAGTCACAATATTAGTGACTTGATTACTTCTTAATAAATTCCATAAATTTTATCATTTATTTGATAATTAAACCTTAAATAAACCTTTACAAACTTGTTTTTTTAATCAATTAATCTACTTCAAGATTTTTATGATATAAAAAACTTTAATAATTTTAATAAATTTCATGTTTTTTAATAGTTTATTTGATAATTAAACCTTTATAAACTCATTTTTTATCATTTATTCACGCGTCGCGATTTTTGCGACGCGTCAAATATTTAATAAATTCCATAAATTTAATCATTTATTTGATAATTAAACCTTAAATAAACCTTTACAAACTTGTTTTTTTAATCAATTAATCTACTTCAAGATTTTTATGATATAAAAAACTTTAATAATTTTAATAAATTTCATGTTTTTTAATAGTTTATTTGATAATTAAACCTTTATAAACTCATTTTTTATCATTTATTCACGCGTCGCGATTTTTGCGACGCGTCAAATATTTAATAAATTCCATAAATTTAATCATTTATTTGATAATTAAACCTTAAATAAACCTTTATAAACTTGTTTTTTTAATCAAATAAACTGGTTGCAATTTTAGTGACTTACATCTTAATAAATTTCATAAATTCAATAGTTTATTTGATAAATAAACCTTTATAAACTTATATTTTTAATCATTTAAATCTAATTTTATATAGAAGATTCTTTTTTTAATTTTAAATACACAATCGATCTTACATTTTCATTATTCAATAAATTTCCTTCATTATCTTGAATAGTAATTTTAATATTTTGAATTTTATTTATATTTTTTAAAGGAACATAATTAATTTCATTTGGCTTTTCACTAATCTTTAAACCATATTCAATATTTGGAAAGAAAGAATATAAAATTTCAGATTCTCTATGTAAATGTAAATGATCTTTATGATTTTCAATGCTAGGTTCAACTAAATTACAATGGATTTCAATAACATCAAAAGGTCTTAATTTTGGTAATTTTATTCCTTTTATTAATACATTTGGTTCAATCATTTCATCTTTTAACCCTAATAGATCAATTATGAAAGCTGTGACTATAATTTTAACAGGTGATTTTATTACAATAAAAGGACCATTGTTTTCTAATAAAAATTCATTTTCATTAAATTTATCATATTTATTTTTAAATTCTGTTAAACTTTTTGTAAATAATTTTTTTATGTCTTCTAAGGTGTAATATCCTTTTTTTATATTAAAATATTGATCAATTGTTTTGTTTTGATCAATAATACTAAAACCATATATATTTTTATAATCATTTGGTACATTTAATATAAAATTATCTGAATAAAATCCACAAAGACCAATACTATAATTTCCATCTAAATGAATTGGATGTTCTAATCTTAGTTCAATCTTTGAAGAATTGCCTATAATTTTAAATAATTTCATCTTATTTAAATGGAAAAATTTGTAAAGGAAAAAAATAAGATAAAATTTGATACATATGATGAAAAAATCAAGAATAATCAACCAATTAGATTGTTAATAATAGGATCAAGTGGTTCTGGTAAAACAACATTACTATTAAATTTTATCTATAAAAGATTGATACCATACACAAATTTATATATTTTTAGTAAATCATTAGAGCAGCCTGCATATATAAAACTACAACATAGATTTAAAAATATTGAAATGAACATTAACAAAAAAGTTGCAAATTTCTTTGGTTCATGTGAAGATATAATTTCATTAAATGATTGTAAACCAAATTCATTAATTGTTTTTGATGATTGTATTTTAGAAAATCAAGATAAAATAAAAGAGTATTTTGTAATGGGTAGACATAAAAACATATCATGTATTTATCTTTCACAATGTTATTCAAAAGTTGACATTAAATTAATAAGGAATAATTTAAATATGTTATGTATTTTTAAGCAAAATAATCATTATGTAAAACAAATTTTTGATCATTTTGTAGGTTCTGATATGTCATTTAATGAATTTAAGGATATTTGTAATGATTGTTGGAAAGAAAATTATGGATTTTTAACTATGAATTTGATATTAAAAACAAATGAAGGAAAATATATGAATAAGTTTTCTAATATAAAATTTTCTTCTAAATAAATGTGGTGTATGCTTGATTTAATTGTTGATAAAATATTTGTTATAATAATATTTGCCTTATCTTTAGTGTTTATTTTTTTTATTAAATTTACAGAAAATAAAAAATGATGTGTTTGTGTTTATTTTTAGATTTACTTATTATTTTTGTTTTATTTATATTAATCATTAGTGTAGTGTTGATTGTGCTTAATCGACATAGTTTATGTTTATGTTAACATGGTTTATGTTTATGTTAACATCATTTATGTTTATGTTAACATATTTTTTCTTTTAATAAATGGATAACATAACTGTCGACAAGGCTAAGAAGTTAGATGAAATTGAAAAAAAATTAATAAAAGAATTTAAAAATCAAATTAAAATTGATGAAAATTATGAACAAATTAAACAAAAAGCATATGAACCAATAACATCTGCAATTGGTAAAGTAGAAAATAAAATTGGTGATGTTTTAAATGAAAATAAAAATTTAATGGATTTAGTACCTATTGTTAATCAATTTGCTAATATGTCAATACCACAATCTGAAGAAGAATTTATGTTACCTTCAAGTACTCCATTTAGACCAATAAGAGAACAAATTATTGAAGAAGAATCAACATTTATAGATCCAAATATTGTTTCACCTCAAATATTAAATAAAATCATTGGTCCAATTGCACAAAAATATTTACCTAGAGCAAAAGATGATAAATTTGGTTTGTATTGGGATAAACATAAAAAATCATTTATGATTGGTGATAAAACAACAGTAATTGATAATGATGATTTACTTGTTAATGGTAAAACATATACTGGCACTCAAGGTTTATGGAGATTATTGACATATAAAGACAAACCAGATGATAATTTATATAGTCAAGATGATTTAAATAATTACTCAAAAATTTTATGGGAAACAGATTCAATTTATAAAAATAATGATCCAAGTACTAGAAAACCAAAATCAAGTAAAGGTAATAAATATATGAATTTGATTAAATTTATTTGGGATTCTAAAGGAAATATTGAAGGATCTGGTATTAGAAAATATACAGAAAATAAAATTGAATACAGATATATTGATGATTTAAACAAATTGGAAAGTATAATCAATTATATATATGCTCAAGAAAAAGCTGGAAATAATAACTTTATCAATGAAAAAAGGGCTATTAAGGATTTTATTTCAAACAAATTAGATGAATTAATTGAAAAACCTGATGGTATAAAATATTTAAAAAGAATATTACCAACTATAACATCACCAATTATAGGTTCAGGATTATTAAATGATTTTATAAATAATTTACCATTTGAATTGCATGTACCTGGTTTTCAATATCTAGGACCTGGAACTAAGCTACAAAAAAGATTAAAAAGAGGTGATCCTGGAATAAATGATTTAGATAAAGCTGCTAAAGAACATGATCTATTTTATAGAGATCATAAAGATACAGAATCTAGAAATGATATTGCTGATAAAATATTACAAGATAAAGCATGGGATATAGCAACATCTAGTGATCATGATATAGGTGAAAGATTAGTTGCTTTACCAACATCAGGTGCTATGTGGTTAAAAAGAAAATTTGGAATGGGATTAGAAATAGGATTAAAATTTTAACCTATATAAATGGAGAAAGTTAAGGTAAATTTAACTGATTATCAAAAATCTAAAATTAAATCTGCTTTTAAGAAAAATAAAAATTTGACTATACAATTTGAAATAGATCAATTTAAAAATGGTAATGGTGTATTATTATTAACTAAAAGACAATTGAATAAATTAGAAAAACATAAAAAATTAAATACTGGATTAAGACTTGAATTTTCTTATAATCAACTTAAACAAATAAAAGATGGTGGTTTAATAAATGAAATATTAAATGTTGCTGATTATATTCCTGGCATAAATAGTTTAACACCAAAAGTTAGAAGAGGAGCTAAAGTAGTAAAAGACAATGTTATTCCAAAATTTAGAGAATTTATAAATTGGTTAGATCAAGAATTAGCTAATGTAAAAGGATCTGGATTAGATGAAAAAACATTAAAATATGTTAAGAAAAAAATTTCAACCCATTGACTTTAGCTGATTTAGAAAAATTATGTCAAAATATTAAGAATTTTAGAGGTGTTTTTATGAGAGATATGCTTCCAAAAACTGTTAATAAATTTGAATGTGGTGTAGTCAATTTAGATTCTCTTTCTGGTAATGGAACTCATTGGATATGTTATTATAAAAAAGATAAAATTAAATATTACTTTGATTCTTATGGAAAAATTGTTAATAAACCTTTTAAGGAAATTGTTAAATATTTAGGAAAAGACAATATATTTTTTAATGATTCACAAATTCAAAATTATAATGATCCACCTATATGTGGTCATTTGTGTGTTTTTGTATTAAATGAGTTGAATAAAAATATAAGATTTGATAACATAATCAATAAATTAATTCTTAATAAATATGGATTCATTAAATATATTTGATCTATTTGGTAGACAGAAAAAAGATTTAATTGAAGTAAAAAATGATTATATTAATTCAAAATTAAATTCCATTTTTAATGATATTAATAAGGATTTAAAAAACCATATTAAGAAAACTAATAATTTGGTTAATGCTATTAGTCTATCCAAAAATTATTTAATTATTAATTCTAGAAGGATTGTTAATGTAAAACCAAGCATTAACGACTATGATGTTGTCATAAAATCTGAGTTAAATGAAGTTTTAAATTCTATTATTAAGGTTGGTAATGATCATTCAAAAACTAAACAGGATTTAAATGAATTAGTTAATTCATTATTTAATCTAAAAATGTATGTTGAAGATTTAGAAAAACAACTTGAAGATAAACTTGCTGAAAAAATAAGATTAGTAACTGCTGGATTAGCACAAATATTAGAAGATAAACTTAATACAGAAAACCAAGAAGATCAATAATTTTTACTATATAAATGGAGTTTATTAACTGTCTTAAATGTAAACAAAAAACCAATTCTAAAGACATTCAAACAATAAAATTAAAAAATAAAAATATGGTTAAAGCAAAATGTTGTATATGTAATTCAAAGAAAAGTAGTTTTACAAAAATTTCCTCCTAATAAATGGCTCTATATAATTCATTTGATTATTTCATTATCAGAAACCAATTTCTATTAACCAATGAAGATTGGGATATTATTTCAGAAAAATATGAATTGAATGATGAGATGATTAGATTGTTTCAAAATAAATTGAATTGGGAAAAAATTGCTAAATATCAAATTTTGAATGAAAAGATTATTACTGAATACATAAATTATCAGTTAAAAGATCATATTGATTTGATTTGTAAATACCAAACATTATCTCAAAACTTTATTGAAGAATACAAATATATGTTGGATTGGGAATTACTTATTGAAAACCAAAACTTATCTGCTAAATTTATTGTTGATAATGTTAAAGAAATTCAATATTTTAAAGATAAAAATGATTATGATACTGTTGATTAAACATTTTTCAGTTGATTAAATAGATTTCAGTTGATTAAAATTCAAAATTAATAAAATTTTACTTGTTTTAAAAAACCTTTTTCTTTCCATATTTTTTCATAAATTTTTCCTTAATAAATGGCTAATACTTATGAAATTGAAAGAGCTGAATATAAAAATTTTTATCCTTTATCTAAACTACATTTGAATGAACCAAACAAAAAAACTGAATTTAATATTGATTTTGGTGATGGATTTTGTTCATCTAAGTTTCAATTTTATATTTCAGGATCATTAAAAAAATCTGATGATAAAGACTATAGTGCTACAGATAATGTAAAGTTGATTAATAATTTTATACCATTCTTATTTTCAAAAATTGAAATTAGAAAACATAATAAATTAATTGAGGAAATTGAATATCCTGGACAATTGAGTACAATAAAAGGTACTGTTACTTATTCAAAAACAGAAGCAGTATCCAACATTTGTAATGGATTTCAATCGGATTTCAAAAAAACATTTGAAGCTGTGGGTAATCTATCACATTTTGGATTAGGTTTCTTTGAAAATGTTAATGTTCCAATATACAAAGGAGGATTCAATATATGTTTTGTTAGATCTGAAGATAATGATGCTATTTTTAGATGGAAAACTAAAAAAGTTGATGGAACTTTTGATGATACTACATTACCAGGTGTTGGAAAAGTAATTATTGATGACTTTTTCATTAGAGTTCCAATAATTGAGTATAAAACTACAAGTAAAATTCAATATATTAATGAAATAACTAAAAAAGAAAAAATACTATTTCACTTTAATCATTGGCAATGTATTGAACAAAAGACAATAACTGGAAAAACAGTTAGTTTTGATATAACAAATATTTATCGAAACATCTATAATCCAAAATTTATAATAATTGGTTTTCAAAAAGGTAGAACTAATGATCAATTATATGACACTTCAAAATTTGATAGTATGTACATTCAAAATATTAGAGTAAAATTAAATGGTCACTATTATCCTGATGAATTAATAAATCTAGATATAAATAATGGAAAATTTAGAATTTTATATCAAATGTATCAAGATTATAAAAAGGTTTATTATAACAATAGTGAAATGTATTATGATCCAACAGAATTCATTGAAAATAGACCATTGTATGTGATTGATACAACAAAAACTCCTGTTAATATTTCTGGTTCAAAGAATGATATTATTATAAATATGGATTTTGATTATGATATAACTGTTGCTAGTAAAACTAATTGCTATGTGGTTGTTGTGTCTGAAAGATTATTAGAGTATAATGTGATTAAAAATGATATAACTGAAATCAAATAAAATTATTATAAAACCACCATTTATTTACTACTTTTTGACATATTTTTCAAAATATTATTATATTTTATGAATAATGAGACTACTATTGTTAATTTAAAATTTGTTTCATAAAAAAATATTAATAAATAAAAATTTTTGATTTTCAAGGTCACAGGAAATAAATATTTTAAATTTATTATTTAATAAATTTGTACTTACCTTATAGATATATCATACCAAATTTCATGAAAATATCTTTAAAAACAAAGAAGTTATTAAGGTTTTTAGTTTAAGGGTAGTTCACCCTAAATTGGAAAATTTTAGTAAAAACATTAATTTTTAACATAATTATTCATAATTTTTAAGTTTCAGAATCTTTTGATAATTTTTTCAATTTTTTAAAAATAAAATAAAAAATAAGGGATAAAACTACCCTTAACATAAGTCAAAAAATTATTTAATATTCAATATATCTGTATACCAAAATTGATCAAAATTGGTTGAAAAACACATGAAATATAACACTTATAAGTTTTAATACCATATTTTTACCATAGCAACATTTTAATTCAAAGAAATAATAGAGAAATCTCATTTCATGGTGTTGGCTAACTTGCTTGCATTTGACACTAGCGAACCTAGCGGGATGACCTTGCGTAATGCGACGATCATAGTACCATTTATCAAGATCAAACACAAACTGTTGTGTCATTTTAGACTGTTCAGTGAGTTGTTATTCACTAGTAGTGTTGTTATTAAACTATTATTATATTAATATTAAAACATGAATAGTGAAGTGAATTGTGATGAGGATATTGAATTAAACAGTGATGTGTTGTTAAGTGATATAAATAACTATACTAGTGAAGAAATATCAAAAGACTTTAGCTATGCAAACTTAGCTAAAGATATTGCTTTTATGAAAAATATTGGAGCTATTCAAGATTCATTACATAAGTTAAGTTATAACAATTTATGTGACTTAGCACCAATAATATTAAACTTAAAAAAACTATATATTAATGAAATAAAAAAAGTTGACATAGAAAAACAAAAATATATAAAAGATTCTAAGTTTATTAATATTATGATTGAAATTGATAAAACAATAAATTGGTGTGAAGCAATGGCTGAATGTGGAATTATATATGAAAAACTTGACAATGTAATTCTGAATTTTAGAGACTTTGAAATGTTTACTCATAAAATAAAAAATGGAAACATAACACTAGATATAAATGAAACTAAAAAAAATCTTCAATATCTAAACTATTTTGAAACAAACTTTCATGCATTATCATTACTTTCTTCATATTATAGAGGTTGTTATTATAATACATTAAAGAAAAAATTTTCTTTAACAAATGTGCAAATTTCAGAAAAGTTTTTTCTTAATAGAAAAACCATTGAACGATATATACAGTTATATAATATCATTGTAAAGTACCCATTATTATTAAAATGTAAAATTTCTACTTATGATCTAATAACTTATTCAAGTAAAATTGATTCATATATATCAAACAATGATCATCTTAATTCAAAGTACAAAAAGAAAATTACAAATATAGTTATTATATTTAAAGAAATTCATCAAGAAACAAAAGAAAATATTACTTACAATATACATTTATAAATATAATAATAAATAAACATATATTTATTATATTAGATTTTTTATTTACACCTTTAGTCCACCTTAGTGCATCAAAATAAAATGGGTTATGTATTATTAAATATTTAGAGTTCATTTTTATTTTTATTTTAAGTCATGATATAAGTAAATATAAGCTCAAACCATATATTGTAAAGTATTAGATTAAATAGATTTTTTTCTAAATTCAAATAAGTTTTCAGAATTATGATTAGATTATTAATAAGAAAATAGTACTTGTTAAAAGTTTTCAATAATTGAACAGCGGAAATATTATTTTCAGTGCACCATTATCTAAAAGCAGATATGATAACAGCAGATACTCACATTTTATTTACTCTTATAAAACATTGTTCACTAGTTTTTGTTTTGTAGTCAATTTTATGTAAAATATAGACATATTCATGAAAATTTCATCAAAATTATATACTTTTTCTAGAAAAATATGAATATGTTAGAAATTGACCTAAAAGGGTAAAAAATATAGCATATTGTATAAAAAAATAGGAAAATTCATTTAATTTTTGAGTGGCTCCTTTTTTGGCCCAGAAGTGACATGAATATATCTACTAGTCTATATATATATACATATATAAAAATTTGAACGAATGGTGTTTTTGGCCTCTGGGGACATCAAAATGAAAAAGTAAATCGGTCCTGGGTGTAGGTCTTACCGTGCCACCTACGGTAATAGCTACTTCCCTATAGGGAAATTCGCTAAAAACTGATTATTTCAATGATTTTAATCGTTGAGAACATCTAATTCGATATTTTGATGTAAAAAACTATCCGTCACTTCCAAATTTGGAAACTTTTCAAAAATAAAACTTTAAGAGTGGTTAATAACATTACACTACATTCCTACTTTTATTTTACGGAATACAATGAATTGGATTTTTCACTAGGCTAGGTTTTATTTTTGTGTATTTTTATTTAATGTATATAATGTATTGTGTTTGTTTGTTTGATTGAGAATTTGTAAATTTTTTAAAGGGAGGGTCTGGGGATTAAAGCATGGTATGTTATAATTCAAGTGAGAATTTACCTGAAGTAGCATAAACAACATATCCTAGTAGACGTGTATTTAATAACTTTTCATGCTAATTGCAATTAAAAAGTTAAAACAAAAATAATAAGGTAGTTTAAATAATAAGGATTGTGGCTCCATCAACGAATAATTATGGACTATATATAAATTCGATATCTTTTTTTGTTTATTTTAACATTCAAAACAAGTAAAATATAAATTAATTAAATTAAACAGTTATAGCAACCATAGGAACTAGGTGGCCAAAATTAAAACTTAAATCACTTATTTAGCTTATAATATGCTGTTATATTGTGTTTTAATAGTAAGAATTTAATTAAATATCGTAAATATGTTAGCATGATAAATAAATGTTCCAACTTTAATGTAGGTATGACCCTTGTAAACAAACTTTAAAAAGATTCTTCAATTATTCAATGAGGAAAATTTTGCTGAATAGCTTATTATTAGTGTAAAAAAACTCACATTGGAAAATGGATTTTATTTAATGACACATAAAATAAAACTGCTTCTTATATCACAGTTAAACATCGTAATACACTGTGGCAACATTAATGGTGATAATAATCCATATAAGTCATTAGCGGCTAACACAGCTATCAACATATTAAAACAGAGAAATGAAATATTAGTAATTATCGCACAATAGAGATTGGTTAATTTGGGCAAACACTAGTGTCCTTGTTGTAATTGCTTACCGGTTCATTGGGTTGATGTAATTACTAGTGCTTCACTTAGACTGAATATTTATCAATTGTTAGACTCTCTAATAAATAACCAATACTTTCAAATCTGCAAAACTCACAGTACAGAACATCATTGCATTTAAGTATAAAGATGACCCTAAATGTGAGTAAGGATGTGTTGAGTAAAATTTAAGACTATTTATAATATGCTGATGCAGTTATACACAAGGAATAGGCCACACGGTAAGCTCACAAATGTTCTAGATACTTTTCAGATGTTTTTAACGTTCCTAATAAGTCATATTTATGTGGTGCAGTTCATCAATTATTATTATCAATACTAAGTTTAACACATAAGCAATGGTATTTTTAAACGCAAAACAAAAACTGCAAGATATATAAAACATATGTTACATACGATACAGAAATGAACATATTATACGTTGAGTCTAAAAAGAAAGACCTTATTTCATGACCCAGTTGACCCCATTTACACCGATCTCGCCATACAACCCTCACCGACCCTCAACACTTTGTCATCAACCAAACAGAGCAGCAGCTTTCATAGGTTAGAGACACTGGTTCATGCAATATTTCAAGGTTCTAAGTATAGCCGTTATCGAGAAAATTATTGTTAAACAATTGTTAATGGTGGCTGCCCATAGGTTTACAGACGTTATAAATGTAATATTTTAATTTGTTATGAACTTACAATTAATACCTGAAAAGGTAGGTGGGTAGTTACAAACCTAGTGTATTGTATTGTATTTCCAAAGGTTTATCTGAAGTTTATTTAGTTGTGTATGAACGGTAAACCGACAGCAGAAGAAGTATATTTTGTCCGGTGAAAAAATTATATTGGCTAATATAAGTAAGTATTACGTATGGAACATTATATTTCATAAAAAAACATGCGGATTTATCAAACGTTAGTGTTGGTAAAATTATTATACTATTATACAGTTTTATTAGTAGGACATTAATTGTTTGGATCAATTTAAAAAGGTAATACTTAAACGTTACGAAAAACCTTCAAACAATTTACAGGATGTATACAAACTCCCTGAAAAGATTTTGAAGAAGTTTGTATACACTCTGTATTATATAATGCTATTTAAAAAACTAAATATTTTAGATATGGAACTTTAATAATATTGATAACAGTTACAGTAAATTACTAAACTATATTGTTTAACAATGCATTGTACATACAGTGTAGAGATTAATAAAATGAGTTAGATAAAAGGTTGGGCAAGCTCTAGCCAGCCCAGAGGGGGTATTGATCATAAGCAGTTAAAATTCAGCGAGCATTCCACAGGATATTAAAGCGTTTCTGGAGTATATTAGTAGTATTATATCTGTCGTTGTCTTTGTCATCAAATATCTCGTTACAACACATACCACGCCATCAATACATTAACATTTGGTATCGTTTTAATATTACATGTAATCTAATGGAGTAACTGCAATGTGTTAACAATTTTATTTTCCAAATTTCCTTTCCGAAACACCTTAATATTTTACTGCATCTATTTATGTTAATACTATGTAATAAGAGTTCAAAACATTTTGAAATGTATTTTAAAATATAGAATAAATATAGGCCATTATTTATAGATACAGTAGTATCGTGAAGTACATTTAAAATCTATTAATTAAATATCGTATTCATGATAAAATAATAGGGTTAGTACATTTAAATTATAATATTTAAATTTGTTATGGTCTACAACAAAAGGTAAATGGAAAAAAGTTGAAAGTTTACTGGGCTTTTGACCCGAACGGTGAAGCATATTCCAAATTAATCCCGGGTTAATCAAATTTCTGTGAAATCGAAATATTATTGGATTGCAAAATATTATTACGTTACGACTGTTACTTTCATGTTATCGATAAGTAGTTGTATTGTGAAATAATATTAATACCTTATTATTTATACTTCCATAGCATTAGTTCCATAGCATTAGTTTTGATAAAAATTCCATTATTAATAAATCATGCAATTTTTTTTTATATCTTTTGTGTAAGTTTTTCTTCCTTCATATACTTTAGTATTAAAACCAGAATACACTAAAACTATAATGCACCTCCTTGTTGTCATATGTAAAAGACTTTTTTACTTTAACTATTAATTAACTTTTGTTTCCTTTTTTTACTTATCGGAGCAACCAAAACATACTCCCAGCCATGACTCTGGAAAACCCCTACTCTTACTACCGTCCTAATAACTCAAATTCCAACAACCCCATTATGATAAATGAAACAGAAGAGGAAGACTTATGACTTCACCGTATGTTTGTCTCAAAATCGCCCACATCCCGATTGCAATACCAGTGACAAGTTTAAATTATTTTGTCAATAGTATAGCAGACAATGAATAGACAATAATAGTGTTAGTTTTGGTCAAATAAGGATAAAAGACTCCATGAAGATGTCACACAAGCTGCCTAAACGTACATGGTATGCTTTAATTCAACAGCGCTACTGCAAAATAGAAACGAAAAAAACACGGCCATAAAAGTAAGCCGTTTATTTTTAATGCACTAATATTAAACTTATTATCAGTTAAGAGGAAGAAATCGAACAATTTTCAAATTGGTACGATATAAAGAATGGCGTACATATTTTGTTAGGAAGTAAAGAAAGTTCGGCATTGATGAGGTCGTATAAAAGAGTTTCTCCATTTATCACACTATTCTTCCGTAACTACTTTATTATGGCTTTCACATCCAGTAAAGTTGAGTGAAGATTAGTTATTTTGTTTGAGACTATTTTTACACAATAGTGTTACATTTGTTTTTCGTAACAATATCAATAAAATATTTATAAATGTGTTTAGACAAAATATAGGCCCTACGTTACAGTTCACGCGTTCAATTAATACGACGTACGTGCAAACGGTAATAATAGAACACTTGAGTGGATAAGCAGACCTATATTTTGTTTGATGAAGCCATCTTAAGTAATTCGTCTAAAGTTAATTAGTTAGCTTATTCAGTGTGGCACATTACGTTTAATAAATATATAAAAGCTACACAGTCTTCTCAAACCTGATTAGTTGAGCACTACCTACGTTCGTTTCGGAGATAACTCCATCATCAAGTGCGTAGTCATCATAAACTAAACTGAGCCACTATTTACATATTTACATTTTTAATGTGGTTTCTTCATTTCCATTGCGTTAAAGTTTAATAATTAATACATACAACACACAACACGGACACTACATGAAAACATTAGGCAAGTCGGCAAAAAAATGACGACTAACTAAACGAACATTATCACTGCAAAAATTGGGTAGACGACTGGAAATCTTAGTAACATTTGTGCAAGTTGTGCTTTAAAACGTAGTAAAAAGTGATTTTACTAATATTATTTTTTAATTTGAAATTTGAGATAAAATTTAAAATTATATTACTGTGCCATGATTCAGTGCAAATTGTTTTCCCAAAACTCTAGTATAAAACATACATTGGTGTAACTGTTTATTTTAAATTATGTTGGTATTGGTATGTAAGCGATATTTACTCCCCGGAACATTTCAACGTTGATAACGATTTGTTTGCAAATCGTTAGGCACAAACAATCAAATAACCACGACGGACAAAGGAAACACAATCGGAAACCAATATAATGGTTCCTTTACGTACAGTACTGCTGGGTAGGTTGAAAACGGAAAACTGGAATTGCTTCATTTTGCTATGCTTTTGCATATTATTTAATTGTCTAATTTGTCTTTTTACAATTGTGATATCTAATATTAAGTAGATCAAAAATCCCTTTTTATTCACCTCTTAGATATTTTAGCCCTAATCTTTGTCATAGTTTAATTAATTTATTAGCCACTTGATAAGTTGAAAAAAAAACTGCAAACTGGATATGTTTACATTCATATGTTTGATAGTCGTTGTCAAAGATTTAAAGACATTATTCTGCATACAAATAGCAATAAAAATACTTAGATTAGTTACAAAAATGAATTCCTGGAAATAATCATAGCATTCAGGGTTGCCACCAGCCATGAAACCCTTGAAAAGTTTGAATTATGCATGCATTTTTGTGACCATGAAAAAAGGCATGGATTATGCATGAATTTCTCCATTGGACCATGAATTTTAAAGATCAGGATTAATTATTCAATTAGTACAATTAAATTGGCCAAATATTTGTTTTTTCATATTTAAAAACGGTTCAGAGAAACCAACACCAAGAGACTGACTACACTATCCGTGCGTAGAACGGGACCACAGCTAGTCTAGAAAAAGAATTTTTAACACAGATTATTAAAGGTCAACAAATTAATCTTTTATAACATTTGTTATAGCTTTTGCCTTTGTGTTTTATCTTATTTAAACTATTATTGATTTATGTTGCCATGGATATTTAAAATAATAAATTCATTTAAACTTTGAAAACCGTTATTTCAACTGCAGACTTTGTTAAAAGAATTGACTATAGGTACCTGGTATAAACTAACGTGACATTTGTTTACGTGATCAACCTGTAAGACACGTAATTGGAAGATATGGAATTTGAAGACATGGAGTTGGAAGATGTGGAATAGAAGACATGGAGTTGGAAGATACGAAATAGAAGACATAAAAAAATACAAATTAAAAAAAAATTAATCACCATATTATTTTATGGAGTAAATAAATGCGTTACTCATAATGATATTATGTTACGTCTCTGTACGTTGTTTAGCTCATTTTTAAATTCCTAGAAATATTTTAGAATCAGGTAGGCCAGTTTATCAATGTTTCTGGAAAACTATTCCTAACTCAAAGTATTCCTGTTTGGTAGTTGTTTTCCTTCAAACAAAGGGGCAGTTTCTTTGCGTGTTACTATTGAATAAGCTTTCCATACATGAAATTCAACTATTTCAGAGTAATTCATAAATATACATTCAAAACAAAGATGAAAACAAAATGGGTCCAGCTATTCTATATGACACATTGGAGAAGAATTGTAAAATATCTATATATAAGTATAGATCTAATTCAGTCTTTCCACCGGAATAAAACAAAGATCCCGCACACCTGGCCAAAAAGTCCTTTTTTATCCCTCCACATGAATGTCATAAAATATCCTTTATGTTTATACTGGTTTATCTTATTACTCAACGTACTAAGATATGATTGGTTTATCCACAAAGCTATTAAAATCAGGCGTCAAGAGTCGGAAATTTTGTTTTATTGCACACCCCGTTTCCTACTAGTTGGCCTACTAATGATTTTTCAAACCATATTAAGTCTTCAGAAAGACTCAGCTCACATCAGCATCTAACCTCGAATGACTTGGAATGAACTAACTAAGCAATTGTTTCTGATCGTGGAACATGTTAAATAATCATTTCCAGACAGTATTCTCTTGGTGTTGGTTTCTCTGAACCGTTTTTAAATAAAAAAAAAAAAAATATTTGGCCAATTTAATTGTACTAATTGAATAATTAATCCTGATCTTTAAAATTCAGGGTCCAATGGAGAAATTCATGCATAATCCATGCCTTTTTTAATGGTCACAAGAATTCATGCATAATTCAAGCTTTTCAAGGTTTTCATGGCTGGTGGCAACCCTGAATGGACAACATTTAAACGGAAAAATAATTTACCCAGTATATTCTACAAAATAAACATATTGGTTTTAGAAAATCTACTATCTACTACAGCCACGTTTCTCGATTGTGATGTGAGTTATGTAGTGACAATGGTTTTCTTCCAGAGGAGCCTAAATAATCAAACCGCGACGATAGGGAATCGTAATTAAATTGGAAAAGTTAACAGGCTGTTTAATTTACATAAGATTCTAGTAAAACCAAGGATAGTATTAGTGTTAAAACATAAGCAAGGCAAGGTTTGTATAGATAGTTTTTAAAGGCCCTAATCTTTTAGGGAAACAAAATATACTGTATAGCTTGGCCCATGTGCCAAAGTAAAGTAACATCTTTTAAAATTAAAATAAAATCCCAATGTTTTTTATACTTACTATAAGTCTCAATACCATAGATTTTTGGTATTAATTTGAAGTCATGCAATAAAAAATAAAAAAATAATAAACCTTTATACAATCGTTAGGTACTACTGTATAATATTTGTGATAAAAGTATACATTCAAATAAACGTTGAAATCACCGTATAATAACTTATTATTGACGTCGTTAAATCTAGAGCTAATCCTATTCAACAAAAATAACGCAAATAAATACATTTGAACATTAAGTAGGCCTACTATAACCTGTACACCCTTAACAGTAAAGTGTTTATAAAAAAGTTAAAAGATAAAAAATGTGCAATTATTTGTCCTTACAAAATTAAAGGACATATAAATAACATTTATTCAAATATGGGCTAACCTAAAGTAATTTTTTATGTAGAAACATGTTTTTTGCAGTTAACAGTTTTTCCAAGGATTTGCATATATTAAATTGATGAAAGCCATAGTTTACGTATTACCATTTGCATTACAATAGTCACGTATTTATTAGAACAATCGCAATAATACTTATTGTAATGGATTGAAAGCTAATTGGTTCCAATTCAATAATGTGTCCGACTTTAACTAAGCAAATCACACTTATTAAACTAGACAATGAAAAATAATCGTATTATATTTCCGCTTGTGATATTGTAATAGAAGAAATCCTTGGCCCTATTAGACTGGTGTCGACTTGTTAAGGAGGAAAGAACATCTAAAACTGTTTCGGAAAAAAGGTCTAATCTAGATTCTTATTCTCCTAAAGCGTCCCCCCCCCCTAGAAAATACCTGGTTATGTTAAATGCAATTCTATTGTGGGAACAATAATGCCAAGCTAGTGTAAACGGTAACGATTAGGTTAAGGTGGTATTGTGCGGGGACTAATTATGAAGGCTTACGGAATTTCACCTATAGGTAGAGAATACACGCCTTTGAGTATACGTAGGCCTTAATCACAGTCAAGAGAAAATCCATAGTGGTATCTATTCTACATTAAAATTGACATTTTAAATATACAATTTAGATTTTTTCATAGCTAATATCCGCAACAAAACATTTTAAGATACTAAATCAGTTGTATTTTTAGCTCTAAAAATAGTTCGGAGAGAAATTGGGAAATTCAGTGTTTTAAGGGTAAAAAAAGATTTTACCCCATTAGACCCCCCACCCCATTCCCATAGTTTAATCATACTGGTTCGTTAACTCATTCAAACATACTTAGGTTTCCATGTTATTTACGAAATTTATATAAAATTGAATTATTTTGAGCAATTGAGGACAATAGGGACAAACACATTTATGTATAAACTTAAACAGATCGTGTTTTTGGCCTCTCGGAACAACAAAACGAAAAAGTAAATCGGTCTTGGTTCCATATCTAACCATGAGACCTACGGTAATAACCTTATCCCTTATATAGGAAGGGTCAACATAAAAATTATATTTACATACACATATGCATCAAATAATAACCACAAGATGTTCTACCTGATAAAAGTATTTAAGTTAAATAGTTGAATTGTACATAAGGCCCTTTAAACAAGGCAAATTATACATCTAATATTGCAATAGGCAATGAACAAGGAATAATTAACCAATAATTTATTGCCTGTAGTTATATAACCAACGTATTCTATGAACTATTCAGATTCGCGTCAAATAAAACATGGACTATTTATTTGCTCAATTCATCCACTTTTGTCAAGGCTATAAAACGTATTATACTCTTTATATTAAAATTACGAGAATTGGTCCAGACATGTACTGAGCTAAGCAAAAGTCAATTATTCCTGGCGTTTTGACAGACAATCAATAAGGTCCAGCTTTTGTCGTCCAGATCCTATTATAATGCTTATAATCCAACGATTGAAGTGTGTAGAAGGTCACAAATAAAACAGTCAATAAAGAGTATTTCTTTATAAGAAACCCCTTTTGGGGTTTGAAAAAGCAATTTTTTATTAAAATGAATGTGTTATGGTCCTTATAATTAAAAACAAAAATAGTGCACCCCCCATTGCTGTAAAAGTAACGGTTCAAAAAATTATAAAACTTTTGTTATTTTGCCTATAAATTATCATAGTTACTCCCACCGCTTAGCCATTATAAAGGTTATTGACAAGCTAATGGGAGAAAGTATGTGTCATATTGATGATACCATTTATATGTATTATGTAGAATACAATATTAGGATAAAATCTTGCTCAAATCAAATTTTGCTTTCTCGGCTCTATAATTCTCATTGGTAGTATTTCTTGTAGAATTTAGAAGTTGGTTAAAAAAAATATATGTAAAAAAAATATAAAGGCTGTGCCTTTGAAATCCTAAACGACTAAAAAACTACAAAATTCAGTTATGGCATTTTAATAAATATTTTATGGTCGTAAGCATGTATGAGAGCCTTTAAGCCTGTAAGGTCTTTGTGTAAGCCTTCTACACACTATAGTTTATGTATCACGGATATAAAGAAATCAATTAATACTGAATCCTTGCAAGAGAATCATTCCCTCCCAAAAACCTATACTGTAGTTGAAAAGTTGATTATTTTGTTTAGTAATGTTTAAGAAGGGCTTAGCTTGTACTGTGGCAACAATGACGGTTTAGCGGTTAACTTATCGAGGACATAATCCTTCCCCACCACCAAGCCCCGCCACAGAGAGAGAACTAAGACAGTGGGTCCAGATTCCAGATAGGTCAGGGCAGGAAAAAGGACAAGAAAGGTGCCCAAACAAGAAATGAGGTGGAAAAAGACACAATACCCGGACATTGTGAAAAACACAATATCCAGACGTGGACAAAGACAAAATACCCAGTAGTTGGCATAGACAATATACCTAGAAATGGACAAAGCCGCATTACCCGGTGGCAAGTAAAGACAAAATACCCAGAGATGGGCAAAGTTGCATTACCCGAAGGGGGACAAAGACAAAATAACCAGAGATGGGCAAAGACACATTATCCGATGGTGGATAAAAACAAAATACCCAGAGATGGGTGAAGACGCTAACCAGGTGGTGGACAAAGATAAAATAACCAGAGATGGGTGAAGTCGCATAACCCGGTGGTGGACAAAGATAAAATAACCAGAGATGGGTGAAGACGCACAACCCGGTGGTGGACAAAGATAAAATAACCAGGGATGGGTGAAGACGCATAACCCGGTGGTGGGAAAAAAGAAAATACCCAGAGATGGGCAAATACGCATTACCCGATGGTGAAGAAAAAAGAAAATACCCAGAGATGGGCAAATACGCATTACCTGGTGGTGAAGAAAAAAGAAAATACCCAGAGATGGGCAAAGACGCATTACCCGGTGGTGAAGAAAAAAGAAAATACCCAGAGATGGGTAAATACGCAATACTCGGTGGTGAAGAAAAAAGAAAATACCCAAAGATGGGCAAAGACGCATTACCCGGTGGTGAACAAAAAAGAAAATACCCAGAGATGGGCAAAGACGCATTACCCGGTGGTGAACAAAAAAGAAAATACCCAGAGATGGGCAAAGATGCATTGCCCGGTGGTTGATGTGTAGGATTCCTTTATAAATTAAAAAAGGCTAAACAATAAGTACAACAAATGAATTCAAAATAACTAACATGGACCTTATAGGTTGCTATGTTGTTCACGAAATAACAACAAAATATAAACAGAAAATCAAAACAAATTGATGAAATTCCAATCACATGTTTTATTTACAGCGTAGGGTGAAAATAAAAAAGTTTGCAAAATACATATTTTTGGTCAGGTTTTTCGACACGTGGCGAGCTCTCGTTTTCTAATAATGTCTTAGTTTTAAACGCACCACTAAAAACCGTGCAAAATGTGGATATTCCAGACACAGCAAAATGTTGTAAGTCTAGGTGAATATTCAGTGGGGGTAGTCAAATCACAGAAAAAATGTTAGAGCGAGAACCAAAACATAATTTTGCATTACCGGAAAATAGGTACTGCTTTGACATCAATCCTTGGTCAATTAAAATACGTACCGCTTTTCCCAACATAAGTCCTTAGCCAATTTAATAAAAATGCCTATTACTGTATAGGACAGCCCTAAGATAGGCAAACATCTAGCTTATGGTGGTTGAGCTATAACAATTGTATGAAATGAAAAAAGTTAGAAAAAACCTTGGCTGATGTTTTTAAATCTGATATATTTTTTCATGGATGAATGGGTAGAGATACTAAAATACGTGATAGGAACTAGGTATAGAAAAGACCCATCCCAAAGTAACAAATTGTCAATGTTATTTCCCGTAAGAATACCATTGGTGAAAATTCTCAATTTAGGGAGGATTTAAATGAAAAACCTACATAGCAAGAAGAGTACGCTTCAGGAGAATACTTAAACCATTTGTATAAACAAAATTTTTTGTATGGGAAAAGGGGGAAAATAGCTTTATTAACATCAGCTCAATTGAATCCTCACCCCTACACTTTTTGGCCTCTTCAATTCTCCCCCTTACTCCAAACTCCATACAATTTCCCGTGACACCCTTTCTCCGATCAACTAAAACCTTCAGACCTCAACATTTTGTTATTAACACTACTTTTGTTGCAGTTACGGGCTTTTGCTGTGATTAATACAATGAGGTGTAATTGCGTTTTACTTTTATTATACAACGTCACATTGGTATCGTCCATGTTACAAAATTGTTAACATTTAAATTACTTAACACAAGTTTACTTAACACAAGTAAAACTTCAATCATGAAGTTCTATATTTTTAGATCTTTTAATTGACCAAGGAACCCTTACTTCGGTGTCCTATAGTCAAATCCCGCAGGTAATTAATGTCTTTTAACAATGTTAAAATGCCATGAAAATCTTAGCCCTAAGATATGTGGGTGGGATATACAGGGTGATCAACTCAAGGAGGCCACCATTGGGATATCGGAAACGGTAAGAATTAGAGAAAACTTTAAATGGGGGACATTCCTTTATTTTTTGTGGCAGTTAAAAATATGAGTTTATTTTTTCGAAATTCAGCCGCCATTTTCCAAAATGGCGGCCAACTTTGAAATTTCTTATGGAACAACCTATATTTTATCATGTTTTCGGATAGAACAGGCAATTTAAAAACTTTTTTATTCATGACATTTTTTTGATAAACCCACTCGTTTAGGAGTTACAGCCTATGGAAAAATGACTTCCGGTATACATTTTACATCATGTAGCTCCTAAACAAGTAGGTTTATAGCGAAAATGCGAAAAGTAAATAAGTCAAATAAGTCTTAAAATTCCATCCACATTCCAAAAAGACCATAAAATTCTTTAAAACTATTAATTCTATTATTTCAAAAATGGCGGCCATTTTCCAAAATGGCGGCAAACTTGAAAAGTGGAAAACGGTGTATTTTATGGCCTTTATGGAATGTGGATGCAATATTAAGACTTCTTTGACTTATTTACTTTTCACATTTTCGCTATAAACCTACTTGTTTAGGAGCTACATGATGTAAAATGTACACCGGAAGTCATTTTTTCATAGGATGTAACTCCTAAACGAGTGGGTAAATCGAAAAAATTTCATGAATAAAAAAGTTTTTAAATTGCCTGTTCTATCCGAAAACATGATAAAATATAGGTTGTTCCATAAGAAATTTCAAAGTTGGCCGCCATTTTGGAAAATGGCGGCTGAATTTCGAAAAAAATAAACTCATATTTTTAACTGCCACAAAAAATAAAGGAATGTCCCCCATTTAAAGTTTTCTCTCATTCTTACCGTTTCCGATATCCCAATGGTGGCCTCCTTGAGATGATCACCCTGTATAGGCAAGACAATTTTCTTTTAAACTATTTTTTAAATCTTAAAGTCAGTAAAATTTAGAATACTAATTAAACCTACATTTTAATTTAAATGAAATAGATACATGTAATGCATTTGTAAATGCTGTATCCTCATACGAAATAAAAATATAGCTGGAATTGTTAGTTGTGTACAGGGCCAATAGTGAGGGGATTACCGTACGTTCCACCAGAGTATTATCGTGATCATAGAGCGGATATTAGTGATATTACACATTTATTTATTTCTTTTATTACAATGCTGCAAAACAGGATAAACCCAGTTACATTGTAGCATTAATATTCTAACAACAAAATCTTGACATGCATTATAAATAATAAATATGGTAAAAGTTCATCTTGCTGAATAAATTATAATTTTTAGTGTAATCACTCACAACAATACAATATGTGACAAAAACGAACTAATAGCAATAAATAACGTACAAATAAATATCTTAAAAAATCTTACACATGTCGTTGCCTCTGAAATATCCCGTTAAAACCTCCACTACCAGATTAATATATTTTTATATGTTACTTTATTGTATGCAAATAAAAGTTATAAACGTTTAAAACGTGTTATAATGGTTGTTGGGATCTGTTCTTTAGTGTTTAACAAAGCATGGATTTTAACATTTGTTATTCTATGCATTCGAACTCTATTGGCTGTATGCATTTTGACATGAAGGGTCTTAAAATGTTTGTGTTAAATTTTCACTTTTTAGTGCTACTTTTTCAATAAAAAGTGAAATAATATTTTATATTATTTTATTTAATTAAATTAATAAACATCGTGTCCGAATTATGGTCTCATACAAAAAAAGAGAACGATATATATAAAAGGTAATTTAAAAATTCATATTTTACTCAGATATCTGCCATATTGTTTATTATACTTGATCTTTTTACCTAAAAAATTCCAACAGATTTTTATTAATCCTGGTATGTATTTTGAAGTTAAAAAAATTAACTATCCTAGATAACATTAACGATTAGAAATAGATGACTCCACAATCAAATTTACCAAATTATGGATGGTTTAATAATGGTATATGTATTACGGTACGGTGATAAGTAATAACGGTACACATGAGCATTTATCTTTAATAATAGAAGCCGAAGGGTAAAAATAAAAGGAAGGTTTTTTTGTCAAACTAATCTAAATTATTGAAACTGTTTTTTTTTATTCTTTTAGTGATTAGTCCCATCATAACCTCTCACTCTGGAAATTAATTATATCAACGAATTTGTTTGCACAAGAAAAAAAGGAATTGAGTGTTGTTTTCTTGTTAACGGAATTGATAATATAGAATTTTATTAATATTTTAAGATTCTATTGATTTATAAAACTGAAATGATATAAGCAAAATGTCTGTTGGTGGCTTATAATTTTTTTTTCAATCATAAGAGAATTAATTAATTGTATAACGCATTTTTGTTTCGTTGGTTGTAGTATTATCATTACATGATTGTAATAATACTAGACGAGTGGGTGAAATTTAAAATCTTTGTTCAAGATAAAATTATTTTTATTTCTGCAATCTGTTTTACTAATAATAATAATAGAATCCTAATAATTGTTGAGCTAAACGTAAGATTATCGTTTCACTCCTAGACAATCTAATAAATATTGATATTCTTCGTAATTTTTGATAATATTTTTCTTTAAATGAATTCACTATGAAGAAATGAAATGGTAAATGTGTACAGCCTAAATCTTTTTTATCAACATCCTTGTAATTTAGAAATCCCCAAGCTGAAGAAACCAAGCTGC
This sequence comes from Macrosteles quadrilineatus, assembly GCF_028750875.1. NCBI lineage: Eukaryota > Metazoa > Arthropoda > Insecta > Hemiptera > Cicadellidae > Macrosteles > Macrosteles quadrilineatus. The sequence goes on from NW_026542599.1 coordinate 39,347,623, forward strand.
CAACCTTGCTCAGTTGAGAGTTGTAAACCCAGCTTTTTATACTCCACGCCTTTACGTGTGGATATTCCGAATGTTCCTTTTAACACATGTCTTATATCTCTACAAAAGATGATTTAAAATATCATGATTTCTTAAAATACAGAAAATATTTGTAGTATCTACTCACTTATACATGTTTTTTATTCTGTAAAAGATAAATGTACATTTACTTTTATAATAAAAATATTTAGAATCAGTTTAAAAAGTTAAGTGATACATGTTTCTTGACAATTTTTATGAAATCAATAAAGTGTTTGTTTGTTTTATAAATTCAATTTAACAGTTTATTTAGCAATAAAATGTTGTATGAAATATTTAACTAATCCCTAATTTACTTACAGTTATTTGAATATTGACGTACTGTCCAAACACTTAAAACCATACTCCCTATCAACTTTGCATAAATGTTTAAATAACCAGGCAATTTTTATAAAATTAACCAAGTTACTTATATTAGGCCGTTTAGTTCATTGCTATTCTGTTACATAATTAATCACTATCGCACTAGATGAAAACTGTTTTTCTAATGTAATATTTATTGGATTGCCTGGGCTGACAACGGACTTTTATCAGGGTGTGTTATGGTCGTAAGCCAAATTGATTGGTCTTAAACAGGACATTTTGCAATATGTTTAAAATACAGCATTCGTTTTGGAACATAAATTCTTCTCAGAAATATAAAAACGCATCATATTGCTTAGCAAACTAGAAGGGTATAATATTAACCAACCATTGTTTGGAAGTCAATTTAAATAAATATACTATAACTCATATTTTTCCCAAAAATAGTTTTTTTTTATCGTAAAAAAATATTAATGTGATTTAAAACCATCTGTAATGACCGAGAATTTGTTTTTATGTTTTATACTTTTTATTTATTAGGTTTGACATATCTAGATAGTATAATTTAGTAAAAGTTTAACTATAAAAGTCAATATGAAATAACAAGCTGTGGAGTGGTTTGTCTATGGTCGGGCAACATCGATTTTACAGCAGACATTTGAGATTTATCACCTAGGTATCATGGAAACCCTTAACCTTGATCTAGAGCTAACATTAGTAACCAAGATGGTCTCTAGATGCTGTTTGGTTTATGGTTCTTTCAGATAATTTCCTTATAGGGAAGTAGCTATTACCGTAGGTGGCATGGTAAGACTTAGGCCTGGAATCGATGCACTTTTTCATTTTGATGTCTCCAGAGACCAAAAGAACCATTACGATTTGTATGTATGTATGTTTTTTTTTCCTTTTTATTAAAAACATATATACTTTATGAGTAAAAATGTTATTCCATAAAATGAAAAATAAAAAATGATCACCAGAGTGTTTTTGGATTAGTGGAATTATTTAATATAAAAAAAATTCTATAAATAACCCAGCTTCAGTAAACCTACAGACTAACTAAATATCCAGCTACTGATTGGATTTTCTTGAAATTATTTACGTATACCTATCAGCCTGATGATGTCATTAAATGTTTGGATTTTATTGCATTTAATTCAACAAGTTACTAACAGTAATGAATACAAAACCAAAAGTTTGCTGCCTACAATTTAATAGATTGTCTTATTTAAATATCCTCAAGAATTTAAACAACTCGTATTTAACTGTTTTTTTTATATTACTAATTTAGAATTAAAATTGCCCAATACCTATATAATAATATGTAATATTGTTAATCTAATAATCTATGAGAATTTTGTACATCATGACACGTTATTACTTATTGGGTTTGAAACACCAAATATAACTTTGTATTCTACAAATAAATGTATTTAAATTGCTTTAGTTTTTTAAAACTATTACACATTTGAAATTCAAGAAATTCTACAACACGGCAAAACAATTGAAAGGAGAAAAAAGTTTTTTTTAAACATTATTTAACTTCAAATTATTATTTTTTTACTATTAAAACGCATATATTCAGCATAGATAACATCTACGCTATGTAAGGTTTTACAATAAGGGAATTTAATAATACCAAGCCCAATAAATCAGTAATATAGACGGTCTATCATACGTAAATTTACGTTTGTGATCAATATATCGACTCTTAATTCCAAAAAAAACAAAAAAACAATCTAAACAGGTGTACACAATAAAACAAATACATTGGTGAGAACTTATTTTATAATTATTGAACACAATTAGATAAACAGTTTTAAGCTTACACTAAGAGAATAAATGCCTCATTTTGGACAGGTTCTAAACATAACTTGTTGTATGGATGATTTTTATAGCCTAGTCAGTAGTCACTTCGCAGTATAGAGTTATATTGGAAATCCATCAATCCATCTCAGAACAACTTTATTGACAGGCTATTGTCGAGTAGCGTTTCGCTGAAACAGTAATGAACATTTTTGTTTCAAATTGTGTTATAAAATAAAATTGGTTTTAATGTCACTGGTTTTAGCTTAGTGCGCTCATGGTAGATTAACACAAGTTCGGAAAGAAAATGTTTATAAACATAACAAACATTGGTAATCAAGGATCAAAAAAATACTGGTTGGTGCCTCTAATATTTATAAATTAATCAGTCCTTCTCTATGAAACTATAAAAAATTGTGATAACATTTTTGGGTTTGTTTGTATATTTGATACAAGAATAATACAAAGTTGATTGATACAAAGAATAATTTTTGAAGAAATAGGTAATAATTGTTTGAAAATACTGTAAATAGCTTAATATTGATCTTTGAATGACAATGTAAAATGAATTGGTAATCTAGGAAGCTAATTCTCAATGAGAAATACAGAATCAAAGTATGCTTTGTATAATAAAGACAACATAAAAAAAATACATGAGCTCTTAAGTGATATTAAATGTTATTCCTTCGTAATTGCTACCTGTGCAAGAAAATCTCCATAAAAAGGATATCTTCCGTATTGCCAATATTATACATGATTATAATTGAATCATCAAATAGGTCCATCGCTACATTATGAATACGAATAATACTACAAATATTGAGTATCTAGATGTAGTGGTTTGTTGCTGACGGGCTAATAGTAAACTTCAGACAATCATTAAATAACAACTCAATTGTAAAACAAAAAAGGAGACAACTGTTAAACTCAATTAATTACAAACACATAAAATCTTTGACTTTTTTGCATGTGAGATTAAACTATTTAATAGTATTATTGTTTTTGACATAATCTAAACCAGATGAAACTACTCGGTTTTTATTCAGGATTATAGACTAGCAGATGTGTTTGAAATACCCACACAACGTCAATATTGACATCAACAGTTGAGATCATTGATTCTCTCGGGTAAGAGTATTGACACGCGATATTAGTTATTCTCTTTGTCACCCTAAACCTATAAACTCATTGTGTATTACTAATAAAATGATAACCATTTAGTTTTTATTGATAAAAAGATTCAAGGATTTATTAATACTGGTAGGGCTTGATAGTTTTTTTTTTCTATTAGATAGTATTTTTAACAAGCAGATTATATCAAAGTTTTGCTAAAAAATACTTCTCGACACACACACAATGATGATTTTTAATGCAATAAAAATTAGTTCTACAATTTTACAACGTGAAGAAGGAAATGTTGAGCTTTGATATCAAGAAAATTAACTGTATTAACCCCTGCCATGAATCTTTGTAGACTAATGTTAAAGAAAATATGTGTAATTATTTTTAGGATATTCTTTTAAATTTCACTCTATTTATATAGATGGTTTAAATAGTATTCGTTGCATTTACAATCAAATCCTTATTTTATACTGCATTTCAAAAAGTTGTTTGACGTTTTAATTACTGTTATATATACAAAATAAAAAAAAAACCAAATGCAAGCGTTTTCCTTCTTACCTTTTTATAGACAAAGAGAGGTCAGCTACCAAGATAAATTAAGCCATACAATAAATCTTGTAACAAAGTCACGGGTTTCCACTCCAGTAAAGTATTGGCTACTACACTCTTACATTAAGGTGTGATATATATGAATCAAGGCAGTTTTTTTATGTTAACTTTTATAAACTATTACATATGATTTATTGTTCAAAATAATGGTTGAAGCAAATGTCAAAATAACACCCACTTTAATTGTAGACGAATTGTTTAGTTAGCAGCTCAAATAATATGGCACATTAGTTAAAAAAAATAATCCGAAATATTTCGAATACGTTATAGTAATCGTCAAATTACATGTTTTGGGCTTATATTGCATCACTTTAAATTTATTAAAAATATTTAGTGCTAATTATGGTTCAAATTTTCAGGTACCTATGTATATGGATGGATTAGGAATAACTGGAGTATCATTTAAAATTCAGGTATGTTGAAGTAAAAAGATACTTCCCAAACTGTTCAAATATTTAAATGAGATAAATTAAAAGTATTTTATGGTCATTTTTAGATAGTTAAGAATGTTACTTATAATTACCGTTATGCCATACGTATGTGACAAAATATGTGTAAACATTTCTTAAAAAGGAAATTCACTTTTTACGACATTCTTTTTTTTACTAAATGTTGTGACCTACAATCAACACTGCGAGTTGTTCGTGTTAATTTACTATGGCCAGTTTGGCTTTCAACCAAAACCCACTCGATGAAAATCTACCACAACAAGTGTCTTGTTTATGGATGTTGCCATAAATTCCTTCGGCATTTGAGGTAAATATTTTACTATGTTACTTATAAATATAACACAATCATTTCAATGAAAAATTGGAATAGTGCAACATATTTGCAGGATTAAACAATAAAACTGTGAAAATCAGTAAGGAAAGTTGCAAGTTGTGAAAGTTATTGCTGTTTATAAGTAGTGATGCATGTTCATTTTTATTCTGATTTCAGGAGCAAAATACAACTAGAGCTCTTTCTAGGAACGTTTTGTGATTATGTAATACTTGTATACCTATCTATATGTTTTTAGGCAATTATTGTGTATTTAAAATGTGAGCTTGGAAGAATATATTTGTGGATCAACAAAGCTATAAAGTATAGATAAAAACTATGATAAATAACATAATCACACTTTTTTATGTTTGATGTTTCAATAATTAGTCCAGTTTTTCTGTGAACAAATTCTGAAGCTTGCTAGAACTAGAAACTACTGTGTAATGGAAATATGTTATGGCTGAGATAAAATGTTTATTACCGGAGATAGTATGAAGCCTTATATTTCAACACTTCTCAGGCCTCTGGGCCCGATCGGGATATTTATCACCTTTTGAACTTGCCTCTGAAACATTACACTTTATTTCTTACAATAAGTTGCATTCGAAAAGAAATAAAAATAAGGAAGATATATTTTTGAAAAATATTTACAAATGAGTTAACTTAATGATTGCAATTTTAGATTTCTCTGGGCCATCTATCATAATATTACACAAGGGCAATAATATAAAAGCTACGTTGATATGTTTACTTTATTATTGAATCAACGAAAATCGATCGTATTTAATTAAATGTAAATTCATGCATCATAGATCACAATTATATGTCAAATAATATTGATATAGTATATCATTCTATGAAACATGAATAAAGTAGAAAATATAGAACAATAAAAAAACATAAGGTGAATTTCGGTGAAACATAGATTTTTTGCCACTGGTTAATTTTATAATCCTCAATCCTAGTAAGTTCAATTTTGGATTAAGATTTTGAAATCGAAAAGGGCTGTGCAGGTACGACCGACTTTTAAAGTTCATTACATTGAATCATATCAATTTACTTTATTATTTTACTATACTATAGATGAATCGATTGTTTATGAAAATCAATAAATAAATTAATAACTTGTGACAATATTTGTATAAGGAAAAACACTACGTTAATATAAAGTTTTTAGTTAGACCGAACTTATATCTAGCATTAACACGTATAATTAACTGTTACAAATACCATTTAAGTAACTTAGATTGTATGAATCAGGAATTCGTGGATTATGAATCTTATGAAGGTTTGAGGAATATCTTCAATTAAAAATATTTTTCAACCTGAATGTAATAGTATGATAAAAAGGACGTGTATAAATTCAATCTAATGTAAGATATTTGGCTGAACACTATTCCTTCCTCCGAGAATATATCCCTTTAAAGTATATTGAAGTATTTCCCTTTGAAAAGAGTTATTTCATTAGCAGCAAGATTATAAAGCTATTCTCATAGTATTCCTGTGATTATTATGTATTAAGATCGTTTTATAGACCAGATTTACGTACCAGACAATAGGGTACTTTCCGGTTAAAAGAAAAATTCATTATTATCGATGATTTATTTTCGATATATCGATATTTTCGTTTTACTTCACGATTGGTATTCCTTCTGTTTTAATATCTTCAAATGCATTTAAATTACAAATTAAGAACTAACCTTGTTTAGGCAAAAATAATAACCTATATTGGATTAGGACATGAAACTATTCTAAACTAACCTAGCATAATTAACCAAACTTGCTGTATAGGCTAAGTTACCGTTTCAAAATTCCATTTGATAACAGAAAAGGCATATGGGGAATAGGCTATCAAACGGAATTTTGAAATGTTACAGCAAGTTTGGTTGGTTAGGTTAGTTTAGAACAGTTCCATTTCAATATATTTTTTTTTTTTTTTTTGTTGATACTGAACGATATTTATTTACTCTATCCTATATCGTACTTGTCAGCTGATATGTTTCAATTTGTTACTATCAATATATCGGATGGAAAACAAAAATATTGATATATCGAAAAGAAATAATCGATATTTATGAATGTTCCCTTTAACAGGAAAGTACCGACAATTGTATAGAAGGGTCAGATGTGGGTGATAGGGATGGGTTGTAAAACGGTCTCACATAGACACATATTATTAGCTTTATCATTAGGCGTATTATTAGCTAGTGTTATTAGCTTTAAAGCGGTGCACCTAGGTACATAATAAGCGCAATTAAGTGATTTTTTTCAGCCGTACTTTATACAATAGAAGAATGCTGTACCAAAACCAAAATTTGAATTGACTCATCTTCTACTACGTATAATATGTTTTAGTCGTGAACAACGTAAAAAATAATATTTGCCAAATAAAAGTACGAGAGCTTCTATTAATTCTATTTAATTTTAAAATTCCAACTTTTTAAATTTGATACATTTTTTTTATTCGACAATTTTATTTTACCTTTCAAGTTTGGTTTTTATAATAATAAATAAAAATATTTATAGAAAGAGAGCTAGCTATCTTATGATCACTAAGGGAAACCTATTGAAATTAAACTTACTACCAAAGCGAAGAGTTTGAAGTTCATTGTTGGTGACGGTGAGTTAATGTTGTTCAAAGGTTTATTGCGGACATTTTCCATCACGAATGTTGTGTATTGTTTTTTACATTCGTGATGGAAAATGTCCGCAATAAACCTTTGAACAACAAAGCGAAGAGGTTAAAAACTTAAAATATAAACCACTAATGCTGGCCGACAAGTGAAAACAGCCAGTAAAAGTCCATTAGCAGATTTTAAAACCTTATTAGAAGTTTTTTTGTTTAATGGAGTGTAAAAAAATACCTTCATCGTATTTATTCCATTATCTTCGCATTTCTTTCCGTAAATTCCTGTTGCTTTCAATGGCCTCTTTAACAAGATTTTAATATATTTAGCTGACTAGACAACATGTTTGTAAACGATGTTCACAGTACATATACTCAGTCAGTATTTTGCTATACTACAATCCTGTTGACACTTAGAATCTAATATCTGGACAAAACTTGCACGCGTTTCCGAAGTCAAGTCAAAGCGTATACATGCTAACAAATATTCAAATCTTTTTCTTAGGATGCAACGAAAATATATATACAGGGTGTCTCACAAGAGGTGTCTCAAATTTATTACGGAAAACGGCTTAACATACAAGAATGAAATAAAATTATTTCCCGCTAAATCGTTTCCAAGGAAAAACGTTAAAATATTTTTAACCTTTTCCCAATACAGGGTGTGCCAAAAACTGAGGGTCACTAGTTCGAATCTCGGAATTTTTAAATTTAAACGTATGTCATGTTATACATTATTTTAAAGGTATTTGATAGACAAACATTTTGGCGAAAACATAAATTATTTATCTTTTTCCGTTTTAAAATGGCGGCAGTTTTTTTGAAAAAAAAGTGTATTTTTTAATACTCTGTGATTCCTATACCAATGCATTTAGCCCTTCTCCGGTTGAATTTTCTTACTCGTTATGAAATTAGCTTTACTTTGATATGCTACAAGTAACGGTTTTTTGAAATTATAAAAATTCCAACAAAATTTATTTTTGGAAATTTGCGAATGCTAATTTTTTAAAAATTTCAAATAGCAACATATGTCAAGTGGCACAACATTTTATAGGTTTTTTATTTCATAACAACTTTATAATTTACACTTACTTCGTATCTCTTTTAGTTTTTGCGTAAATAACAAAAAACCTAATTTTCCTTTATCAAATGCATGTTATTTGGGTTTAACACTAAAGGCCTCATTTCATGAAGTGTTAAACCACGTCAAACCCAAATAACATGCATTCCGTAATAAATTTGAGACGCCTCTCGTGAGATACCCTGTATATATATTAATCTTTTTATTTAAATATTGTTAAAATGGAATCAAAAAATGTTTCGTATCTTTTTCAGAAGAGGGCTGCCACTTTTAAAACCTAACCCACAGTTTAGGTTTGGTTATTTTACAGCTCAAACGTTTAGCTTTTTTTTGATGAAATACATAATCACAAAAACCTAATACTCACCTAAACCTATACTCTGGTTTTTCTACAGCTTAAAAAATGGTGGACCTAATTTGAAAAAGACTCAACCTCTTTTATGTATACTCATAATTGTTTGACATATTTTTGAGGTGGTTAGAGTTATAAAAGTTCAAATTATCAAACTTTGAACAACCGTTTCCCTTATAAATTCTAAATAGTTTCCTCCTTAAAGTCAAATATGTAAAAGGAATAGAAGAATATACTCAAGCACCTGTTATAATGGTTGTTTTGGATTTAGTTTTGGTTGATCCGAAAACTATCTGGTAAAGATGGTTTGCAGCTGGGCGTAATGTAATGTATATAATAAAACAAAAAAAAGTTTGCTGAATAAAATGATATTCTATGTAAAACATCATTAATGACTAGTGTTAGATTTTTTCCCCAATATAATTACTGCGAAGTGATTGAGGACGAATAAATCAAACTTTGAAACCTAAAAGGGCAGCTTTTGACTCCTTTTGAGCGTGAACCAACAGGCTTTATGGATATTTTCAACCGCTACATTTTAATAATCTATTACAGTTTACGTTTGATACAAACATTACTAAATCTTTAATTAATTAAAAATAGGTATTTACCTTCGTCTACAGCTCAATCTGTTGTAACTTGGGTTACGGCCGTTTCGGCATTATAATGCCATCGTCAGACGTTGAACATTCAGCTGAAGTAGCGTCGTCATAGTTGAAACACATAACACGGACACGAATAACATTTTACAATTACTAACGAAGACACAACGAACAGGCCTGTCGCACACACGGTACCGGTTGACATTGCCACGATCTGAACTGGAAGCCGACTGGAGGTTAATCCTGCATCGTTCTTTGCGTAGTGGTGTTATCAGCTGACCTTTGTACTCCTGCCTTTTGTCTCTTGTCCTGGTCTAAAATACTATTGAAAATGATGTGTGATTTATATTGTAGTTTGTCATTTAATATTGTGTCATCAGACAAACTACAATATAAATCACACATCATTTTCAATAGTATTTTAGACCAGGACAAGAGACAAAAGGCAGGAGTACAAAGGTCAGCTGATAACACCACTACGCAAAGAACGATGCAGGATTAACCTCCAGTCGGCTTCCAGTTCAGATCGTGGCAATGTCAACCGGTACCGTGTGTGCGACAGGCCTGTTCGTTGTGTCTTCGTTAGTAATTGTAAAATGTTATTCGTGTCCGTGTTATGTGTTTCAACTATGACGACGCTACTTCAGCTGAATGTTCAACGTCTGACGATGGCATTATAAACGGCCGTAACCCAAGTTACAACAGATTGAGCTGTAGACGAAGGTAAATACCTATTTTTAATTAATATCACAGCTCAGGGGCTAAAAATGGACTTTAATTAATGTCACTTCATTTTGATGTATGACAAACCAAAATGGGCTGCTTTAAAACTACAGACTATTTTTATAAATACTGACTAATGGTAAAAGTTAATATTTTAAGCTGCAAATCTTTCACTAAATTATGTGTACAACCTATGTTATCTTACTGTCCAAAAATGACAAGTTTTGTTACTGCAATATGCAACGCCAGAAGTAAATCTGAGGGTTATCATTATGCCGAATAGTTTTCCATAGTAAACTACAGCAGTAGGACTCTTAACTGTTAGAGCTGTGACAACAACGATCAAGTGACGAAATATCTACTGTGAGAAAACTGTTCAACATAATCAATATAGGTCGCTGGAAACTTAGTATGTTGTTCGGTGTTTCGTGTATACCATAAACAGAGTCAAATTTAGTGTTGTGTTAGCTCTCTTGCTGTTAGAACACCGGTCGAAAATAAAAGCTGGATGGTGAGAATAATAGCTTAACTATCTATAGTATTTTTTTCAGTTACAATATTACGCTCGGTATCTGAAGACTATTAATATAAAGTAAGCTAAATTGTTATTACCATTAAACACATTGATAGTTCTTTTTTACTGAGTAAACACATTCATTAACATGTTTGCAGGTAAAAATAGATCTGAATCTTGTTTTTAATTTATCTTATAATAATCGTAAGTCTGTGATTGATATTTTGTCACATATACATAGTAATTTAAGGTAAAAGTGTTTGGTTTCAAAATAATTTAAAAACTTACACATTTAAGTTTAAATAATCGGTTTGAATAGGTTTAGTAATTAAGTTGTATAATCATTATATGTCAAATGTAGTTTTAATTATGTATAAAATATAAAAAACATGCATCCCTTTCCTTGCTATATTGCTATTGTTATTAATGTCAGTCATCGTTTTCGGAGCTTGTATTGTATCTGGACCATATTAAATCGACATTATGGCATGCAGTCCAAAGCCTATTTCTGTTTCACTTGATATATTACAGTATATAGGTTTAGTCAATATGCAATACATTCTGCAGCCCATGTATAGAACAAATAGTAAAATCGAAATACCACGATTTCAAAGCGACACCTCAAAACCTTTTTTCTGCTGCTGGATTAGTTCACACCATCCAGTTACACTCCACTTTTGTAGATTAGCCGTGACAAAAGTATTGCACCGCAATTTGTTTAGTAGCAAGCATGTAAAATATTCCAATCTCCAATATAATTTAGTCTTCGTAGTGCTTCTAAAAATTATTCATTACCGTTTTGTGCACGTTATTTAGATGACGATCTCTTTGAAATTGTAAAAAGAAATCTAAATGAACCAACTTAAAGTTACCAATAATCCTCAACTGAAGCAATAAATGCGATGACAAAACTCTAAAGTTGGGATTGTTATTGTGGATTTAAATCTCAATTTTACTCAGGACTTAAGCTTTGATTATTGTATTTAAAATCGGCCACCATATGAATGTGAATACGTCATAAATGTTTTTCCTGCAAACCCAACAGTTTATTTATTTTCATATATATTTGTACATATACACATATATATATAGATAGATATATACATATATATATACATATAAATACACATATACATATATTTGTGTCGATATCATTCAGCTTAATTTAATTAATGGATAAGCAAGCACAAAATGTTTGACTTTTTCTTAAATGTATTCGGACCTTTTTAGATAAGGCGGCAACAAACATTAAGTAGATTTCCAAGTCTTATTTACAAATAATTTAATACTTGAGTACTATTTGGATTTTACCATGACCATATCATTAAAAATCTTTTATGATTACGGATAAGTATAGCTAAATTCATAATCAAAACTTAAAGTTACGGAACAGGTAGAAATGTGCATTTTCTGTCGAGTGTTCAAATGTTAACTGAAAATTGACAAACTTTATACGATGACAGAGTGTTTATGTTTACGAATACACATTTATTATTCGACACAACTTACGTTTGCAATGTGGAGGCCTCTATTGAGTAAATCATCGCTCCAGCAAATACTCATTTATTACCAATGGCTAGTCGTAATATGTGTCTAATTTGTTTAATTTTTGTAATTTGCCTTTGTCATTGAATATTTCTGCAATAGCTAATAAAGGAAAATATTGAATATAGACTGTTTAAAATGTTTAAGGATTTACTAATAGGACTTCATGATTGTATTAGAGATCACTTCGACTTACTTGGCAGAAGGTTTTGAAATAAGAGATACATTTTGAGAAATCCTTATGTCTCATAAGCTACATCCCATAAAAAAAGGTAAGGCTTATATATAGCTATAAAACTTTAACTCAAATAGTTAATTAATCTTATAACCAGCCTTGACACCTTTACCTTTTTTACTGTAGGTAAGAGTTTAAATAATTTTGCATGAAGGTCTCAAATATGTTCTTGTTGTACATGTTTCGAGATACTTACAGCTCATCTTCAGCAGCATTCCTGTACTTAAAATATCAAAAAGAACGATGTTTGTTGGCTATTTACAGTTTACATACACACACGCGTGCGTCGAAATAAACATAGAACGCGGTTTTGAAATTGCAGGTATTTAATAATATTTGCGTACGCACGGTTCGATAACCTTGACCAGGTGACTTTGTAGGCATACTTGAACACGGGAGAGTGACGTCACAGTATCAGCTGACAGGCGGTTCTTATTTCCATTTTTGTTATCTTTATCAAAACACGGCTGATAGGTGATCTTGTCCTAATCATGTCTCTATTTCATTTACACAGTATCATTGCCGTGTCCTTTCATATGTTGGAAAATAAATAGTTCCTCCCATACTTTTGCTTTGTTTTTTCGGCTACAACTTGTCAAAACACTTAGTGATTTTTTAAATCAATTTTGTGACCCATATTACATTAACACCTTAAGGAAAAAGTAAGTATAATATAACATATAGTAAAAATATTAAAGGTGTCAAGTCTGATTATAAAATGTCGTCGAATCAGAAGTAAAAACGTTTAACCTCACCCACCCGTTTCACACTCTAGCTAAGGTTACCAAAGACAAAGTTTCTTTGTAAACCTTCCCGAGGGATTTTTTCCTTAACTCTAAGTTGTCTACCATTCCCTTTTTCTTTATTTCTATTATAATGATTGAATATTTTTATGTTTTATATGTAAAGAGTTTGACTTAAGTACGTATCGTTAATCGAAAACATTTTATTATAATTTATTATGTAAAAACCCATAACACATAATAATGTTGATGAAAATAAACTCGAAAGGGCTGGAGTTTGTAAATTAAAATGTATGGATTGTCCATATTTTTATATTGGACAACCGGGCAGGGCCCTTACCCAACAGCACAAAGATCATTTGCCCGACCCCAAATCAGACAAACAAAAGTCAACCTTCGCCTAATATTTCTTGGATAAAAACACACCTTAGATGTAATTGACAATAGCCTGGGAGGTCTTCACATTTATATTAAAGGAAATAAGTTGGATCCATAAAAAAGTTTAAAATCTACAAAAGCTTCTAAGACAACCACAATAAAACCATATTTTAAATTACCAGAAAAATATGTTGTCTTATAGTTTTTTTTTTCTTGTTAAGAGCTACTCATATAGTTTGAGATAGTATAACTTAAAAGATCTAGTATTGTCCTGTCAATTTATATTTACTAATTTAGAACGATTTTTATGTTGACAGTTTAAACCTATATTTGGTAATTTTTTATTTGTGATAACAGTTTACCTTTTTACTATAGAATTTATTATAAATTCGTAGACATATAATGTCGATTCCTTTTGTTAAGATGAGATAAACACATTTATAATTGTCTTTGTTTATACACAAGAATTGTTACCGAAATAACGCGGCAAAGTGAAGAAGAATACATCTGTTGAAGAAAATTGCTTCTGTAGCTGACACAACAAAATCTCATTTATTTTCAGGTGTCATTTCAAAACTTGTCTTGGTAGGATGGTCTTAAATCCAACAGAGAAACTGCTGATTATATTAAAAAATAAATTGTCTTCAGACTTTGTATGCCATCTCAAATGCGTAAAAACTTAAATTTTTTCTAAAGATACCTCAATAACTTGAATAATAAAAATTAGTATTGAAAATAATATTATATTATTATTTTCAATACAACTGACACAAAAATTAAAAAATATATTAGGCTAAGTTATCAATTACTAAACGTAAAACTTATAGTTATAATAAATGTTTAACAACAAATTGTCAATAGTTATATATACTTAACACTCAATCCACACAAGCTATTAGAGGCACAAAAAAGTCACGTAAAAATGATATTGCGTCTCGAAATTACTATCTTACTCATACTAAAACGATTGTAATAAAAAAAACATTTTTGCTTGTGTTAAACTAAGATGATATAAAATAAGATTTAATCACCACTTAACTGGTTATGTCCAGATCTTAAAATTGTTTTAGATATTTCACACCTTTTAAGAGATCATTTATATATATGACATTTTTTTTTACATATTGAATACATTTATAAGAACGTGAGCTACACACCACTTAAGTTTTATTTTTGTACCATCCATTGAATGTGCACTATGGCTTGTAATATAAGCTTGATTTGTAAAACACAATAGAGTGTGAAGTTTCGCCTGACAAACAACTACAGGATTGGTCACAGATTCAATACAAGTTTTAATGGCTTTTGTCTTTACAAATAGGATTAGTATGTCAGCCTGAGTATTACTTGTACTGTTACTGTCAACTTCAAGTAATGAATTTTCTCATGATGAACAAAAAACACTTCAGATTCTATTAGTTGTAAATTTGATTAACTCATATGAGTTTTACATGAGTGTAGTATTACCATTGAGCCTAAATTTTGGTGTTAAGAGATTACTATCATTATTGCTTAGAAATAGCAATTACAAATTTTTCAAACTCTCAAAGCATGACACAAAGATAGGGAACACATTAATTTCTTGCTCAAATTACATTAAGATTTGTGCATTTTTAATCTCTTATGAAAATAAAAGAAATAAAGTAAAAATTTGAGTACATTTCAAAATACTTAATAAGTTTGCAAGGCGATATTGTTTCCACCACAAAAGCTATGGCTTAGAGGTACACTAAAGCTTATCTGGAAACATAAGGATTAAGGCTCGCTATAAATTCAACCACACTTATGTGAAATCGATGGGCCTACCCTTGCCAAAACATTCCTTATATCTGAAATCCTTGAGTGAATATCATATACTTTGTACCAGCCGATTTAACATACAAAACACGGTAAAAAATGGGGGAAAACATTCAATTTACTATTAAAATGTTTAAAAAGTAATTAGCAAGTAATTTATTGATGATAAGATGTTATTTTGTATATGGTGTATATTTATGAGCTATGCGATTAGGATATATCTAGAAGCCTGAAAAGTCTAAATAAAGTTTTAAACGTAATGCGTTATGTTTTATTGATAGGATATTTTATATATTTGACTTTTTTAAGTTTAAAAAAATATCGAAACTATGGTATGTTTACTGTCTTAAGTAAAAGTTTTGTCCGATATATCAGGTATTGAATTTTTAAAGTAAAAGAAATCTAACTCAAATGTTGACAACGCTTAGTTAACAAACTACTTGATCGTAATAAATGAACCACCTATCTACCAAAGAAAATACTTTTTCAAAACCAATTTCTTGATCAAAAACTTTTATGTTAAACCTGTGTTAAGTCGTGTCTGTTTTAAATTGTATCCACATTTGTCAAAAACTTATCTAAATACCAATACAGTATTAAACTAAGAGTTTTAAACCGTTGATAAAAGTCTAAAATTTTTCAAAAATAGAAAGCTTTTATTTGATCCCAATTGTACCTAATGGTTGTTCTTTATTTTAGTGGTAGAATGTAAAACACAATACAAAATACTAAATGAGATTTGGAAACATAAACACATTTTAAAAACTAACAAAAAAAACTACTCAACTTATAAATCACATATTTTCTTCTTATCAATTAAAAATAAATCAGTATAATATTTGTGTTTTTGTCTAAACTTGTGTGTGTTCATTGTATACAGTTTGAATAATCTTTAAACGAAAACCGTAACATTGTTGGTATACCGGTATTAATTTGTATAAATATACATATAATTTATAAATTCTGCTATATGCACGGTTTTTCTAACTATGGTTCACATGATATGACCACAATCACTGTATGTAAGTTACTATATGTTTGTTTACTTAATTTTAATGTATACGGGTTTTCTTACATCAAAAAAAAATAAGCACTGTAAAGTATTAACTATCAGGCACATAGAAATTGATTACCCTACCCAACCACGTTAATTTATTTAGAAATTATTAACCATAACTGTTTTACAGCGTACGGTATATAAAAAACTTGTGTAAGTAAAGGTACTTCATCACACTTAAATATGTATAAAATCTAATTTAGTATTTATTCCAATTAAAGTGTTTCATTAAGTAAATAAAAAAAAGAATATACTTAAAATTTGTATGATAAATCAATTAATTCGCCAATGTAGTTAAATGATCACATTATAAAGCAAAAAATCTGTTTATTTCGCACAATATCAAGAAGGTATTGAATTTAATCACAAAGTTGACTCACAAAGAGGCCATAAACAATTTATCACTGAATGTTGTTCATTTTTCGCTGTAAGTGAATTCTCAAAAGCTTTTAATATAGGTAATTTAATAGCTGCCCTACCCTGCTTACCTAATGTTAGTGTTTTACAAAAACGCCAACATTGAAATAAGCTGATTTAGAGTGATGGAAATAAGCTTTTTGAGTACTTTTTACAGGAGTGGCAATGGGATAATTTCCATGCAGGGTTTGAAAAAATAATATTAAGATTTTCCAGTGATAAATTTCACGATGCGATAAAGGGAATAAAATAAAATATTCAGACTACAGTGAAAGATGAGTATATTATAGTGTAGTTTAAAATGTATTTATCATTAATTACTATTCCTCAGTTTACCCTTAACCAATAACCCTAGTGTGTAAACATTTTAGGTGAACAACTTTAATGAAATAACAAAACATACATTTTCACAATTATATCTGAATGAAAAATACAAGTAACATCACCATTACGTTCATCTTATTTTCAGAAATATTATCTACTCTCCAACCCCCTTCTACACACCGATTTTAAGACTCTACTCTTCCTTAGCGCTCACAAAAAAGATGTGTCCTATATGACAAAAAAAAAAACAATCACATATAATCACGTGTTTTCAAAAAGATTATTATTTGGATATTTTTAAATACTGTCCCTTCTATATTCAGGCATAAATATAAACTTTTCATGAAGTACAACTTTATTTGTATGTTTAATTTAAAAGCTGGCACCATTAATTCTATAACAAAATATTTTTGGACTAAGGAAAACTATGTTTTGATTTGTCATACATGCTATATCTTATGTTATAGAATATTAAATAGTCTAAGTTTAAAACTCTTGTCTCTCACTATAGCTAAAAAATGTCCCCCTTGCATAGCAGAGCAACTATTGCAATGTAATGTACACATACTTTTAATATAAAGGGTTGAAATTAATGATACAGAAAGATTTTAAGTCCATAGGTTCAAATATAAGCTATAAACGTCATAATACTTTTCAAAGCTATTCTATGTAAACGTTTTTATGACTCAGATAACACTACTCAGTATATTTGAGGCTTTTCAACATTAAATGCTTTAGAGACGAATGCGCTATGGATTTAAACGTTGATGTCATAAACGTTAACACTTTAATTAAGTAGGTGTAATTAAAAGTGTAATTGATTTGCGCAACATTCTAATTGCTTAAATATTTTACGGTTTAATGCATAGAATAATTTTCTTTTACTGTTTTTAATTTTACTCAACTTTTACAAACATACCTGTCATACATTTAATATTTATAATGTTAGCAGTATGCCAGAAATATACTGTATATTAATTACACAGTACAGTTATATTGCTATTATGGTATACAAGATTTACGTGGTCTCATATCATTCTACTTTATTAAATAAATAGCTCGATTTGATCCATAACATCCCGACGATGATCTCATCGCTTACGATGGAACCTCTACATGCAATAGGCTTAGCAAACTGAAACAGTGTATATACTCTAAAGTGAAATAACTTCATTAGCTTTAAGCTAAGTAAGCTATGCATTAAAAATTAGGTTAGGTAATAACTAATTAAAAGTGTTTTTATTAAAAAGTAAAAGGACAAATCACACATCACAGTGTATTAGTCAAATTGAAAAATCAAAGACTAGATTTAATTTAAAAAATTAATTATTACAGAAACATAATTTATAGTATTGTTTTATTAATTAAACTTATTGCTGAAAATATTAGAGAAAAATATATGATTGCATTCGTCCTTTCATCATGATAAAAAAAAGATTTTTGGAAAAGACATATACATAGCTCTAGCTCATCCTTTCTATATTTTAGGACCTTAAATTGCATAGTTAATTGACAACTTAATGCAAAATTAATGATGGTAATCGCATTTGAATTTCCCTATGACTTTTCACAGGGAGTATTCTTATATCCTAGTAGCGTTGTTCAAAGGTTTATTGCTGACATTTTCCATCACGGTTGTAAAAAAACAATACACAACGTTTCGGGATCTGGAATCTGATCCCGGCCTCAGGTGAAAAAAACTTAACTAACACATTGCAACTAACAATACACAAACGCCCAACCTAAGTCGGAATACACTACAGAGGGTAGCAGTCAAAAAATATGCACTTTATAGCAGTCAAGTCATGATTCAACATGCAAGTAATAACCAATCAAAAAACACTATAATCTATAAAAGGTGTAACGTAAAAAGCTCACAGAATAGAACACTAATAGCACCGTTTGCAATGACTCCACCAATGAGACTCCCGAAACGTCTTGTATTGTTTTTTTTTTACAATCGTGATGGAAAATGTCCGCAATCAACCTTTGAACAACATTAACTCACCATCACCAACAATGAACTTCAAACAAAGGATCCTAGTAGTGATATTACGTCGTCACATACACAAAGATAAAGCTGTTACCACACTGATTAACATCCAATACCAAGGCCTCAGAAATGTCAGAATATAGAACTGTTTATGACCTGTGATTTTAGTTGTGAAATACAGATGTCACATAATCGACCAATGGCTAGGTGTTAATTACAAATTATTTTAAGCAAATTGAAAATAAATCGAATGTGTGTGTCTGATAGTTTATAATTAGTATAACTCTTTGTAAATCTTTCATAATAGTTGTTGTTTAAAACAATGTTAGTGGAAGCACTATAAGGAAAGGGCTAGCCTTTAGTGAAAATCATAATTAATAGCAGTCCTGGGATATATGCTTAGAAGAAAACAGCAGTTATATAAATGTATCTGTAAATATTTTTATATACAAATTTAACGCACCTAAATGTTTCCCTATTACTTCAACATGTTTCTTTTTTATCTTTCTCACTTTAGTTGTATCACCATACAGTTAATAAGGCTGAAGCTGGAATCAATTAAGTTTGTTTTCACTATTAGCAATAAAGGTACATGGTGAACTTGTAATGAATAAAAACTCAATCTCAACACAGGAATATTGCGAGTTGCAGCAGTAATATCTGTTGGAATATTCACCGACCCAATACATGTTTTAATGTGTTTTGTAGTTTTCATCGATTTAGTATCTCAGCCTTACTGATAGGCTACATACCTGAACTGGTCTTGATATCGGTGTATTGCTAGATAAAGGCTGTCCCTAAAGCAATGAACAACATTGGAATAGGTTTTATAGGTCTAAGTCAAACGTGAATCGAGAATAATCTATTTGTATATACTTACGACAACCCTTGTATAATGGACCAATTGTGGTTTGAAAAAAAAAACATTTTCCCCCTTAAAGAAATGAGTAGTAATGACGTATTCCTTAAAATATTAAAAACCAAATATAGAATTATGAATAATAAAAAATGAGCTGTATTATTTGTACTGAATATAAGCGTCTTATGACCATAGAGATATATAGAAATAGTTTTTTCGCCACACTATGATGTTTTTAGCTATAATAAGTTAATTGGTGGCTGAAAGTTACGTTTTCCTGACCATGCCAGCTGTCATCGTCATTTGGGGAACGAGCAGGTTTTTACATCACTAGGGCCGCAAAATCAGCTGTCCGCTTACTTTCTTAAAACATGAATTCATATTGAATACACAATCAGTATCCATAGCATTGCAATAGAATTGTATTATTGCCACCATTGCCTAGCAACTAAATTTTTTCGCTGATTCCTCTAATTATTGCTTCACATAACCTTACATTTTTCGTTGTGTTGACTATCAGAGTGCATTTTTATTGTGGTTAATAGTGGTAATAAGGAATAGTGTGGTGAAAAATAGCGTTCGTACCACGGACCGAAATGGTTTTGCAGCTCTCGATCGTTTTTAAGTTCTCGACTTCGTCTAAGAATAAAAATATCTCGAGCCGGGAAAACCTCATTTTCGGCCCTAGGTACGAAATATACTATTTAGCACCCACCTGATCTAAACAACAATTTATTTTTATAACTAATCAAAATGACAATAATAATTTAATAATACTTCTAATAATTTTAATTCTAATAATTTAATATAACTTCAGTAAAAATTGAATATTACTTAGTTTGTAACTTGTTTAATATTACTTCAAGTGTCATTAAATTCTTGAAAATAATATTTATAATAATTATAATAATATTATATTATATTTATTTTTATTAAATATAGACTATCAACTCAAATATGTATCCTCAGGGATCAAGGTAATTGTATTTTGCAGTAAAAATACAGGTATTTTTATGAAGTTACCTAAAACAAACAAAATAACATTTAGACAAAAAATATTCCAAGATATTTGAAAACTTTACAATGAGAGTGTTGAGTTATGTATCATCCACAGTTAGTTTATAACATTTTTGTTCCAATCTGCAGTAAACTTATACTTTTGAAATCAAACACTATTGATTTGAGGTTTCACAAGAAAATCTTTGCTTAAATGACTAAAATGTTTTGGAAACATGCATCATTTATTATAATAATACACCCCACGAGAAAGGCGTTAACACATGAGAAATTGCAATCGAATACAAACCCAAGCAGAAACAGAGAAAGTTGGCTACGACCAGTTCATGAAACAATGCTCCAGTATCTGCTATTGTTTGCTTTGCTGAGGCTGCTTAAAACGCGTCATGGTATTTAACACATACTTACTATCAAGTCCAATATTTTAGTGTGACACTCCAGGAAAAAAAAATATTAACTATGAATTGTTGTAAGTAATTTTTAATCCTAATTAGCAGTATTCATATTTTAGTACATATTCCAAGCAGTTTTTTGTCCATAAGACATTTAAGAGAAATCCATCTTCTTATGTTCCTATATTCAATGTTTGTTATTGTAATACCGTAAGAAACAAATTATTATTAAATAAATTTCCTAAAAGCTTTATTCGTTCGTTAAATAATCTATCTGTGTACATATGTATAAATTGAAAGGCAATTGTA
Source organism: Macrosteles quadrilineatus (assembly GCF_028750875.1). Lineage (NCBI taxonomy): Eukaryota > Metazoa > Arthropoda > Insecta > Hemiptera > Cicadellidae > Macrosteles > Macrosteles quadrilineatus. The sequence continues at coordinate 39,369,267 of NW_026542599.1, forward strand.
TTTAAAGTTGTGCAGTAGAAGGCATTTGTTTTGTTCATTCATCGTCATGAAAGTATTCAATAGTCATTCAAAACTATTTTACATTGTACCATACCCACTATTACAAGTACACTAAACTGTTGGAAATATCGTCTAAAATAACAAGTCGTCTTGTGGATCAAAAATTAAGTTAATTTAATAGTAAAACTGATAGAATGAAAAACTTAGATTTGTGTATACATCTTACTTCATCAAAATATAACAAACAACTAAACTCTGTTGCCAAGGAAACATCATATGTTCTTTTCTAACATAACTATTAATGGACATTATAATATGAATAAATTACATCTTTTGGATTTTATATATATAGATAACGAATTCTCATTCCAAAGATGTAAATATGATGCTTTGATCGTGTACCGTGCATTATCATCATACACGCTTCTGAGCTTTGAAGACATCAGATACTGCAAACGTTGCCAACCAAACGTCTTCAACATGCTCCGCTAACATCGGTTCTAAGTGTTTCATGTGTTTTTAAAATTTTCTAGATATGTTTTTTCATTCATAACAATTCACTTATATACATTTTAAGTCCACCTATAAGGAACTGAACTGAATCTTTAGATACTGGTAAACATGTACGTCTAACAAAAAAAGATGTGTAATAAACTAATCAGTAATGATAAGCTACAAATTGCAAATATTCTAAAAGCTATATTTGTTTACATGTCTGATAATAGGAACACAATTCTTTAGCTGAGGAACTAATGAAAACGGACTCTTCTACTTTAAGAAAGGTAATGCCTGTTTTGATTATAACATTGATTATACGATTATTATTGATCGATTACTATAGATTATTATCGATTGTTATCGATTGTTATTGATTATTATAGCAATAGCTATAAAGTTTATATTTTGTGTTCCGATATTACATCTCAACTAGTTTGGTTAAAGATATTTGTCAGATCCCCAAATAGCTTTGAACCAACAATTCTAAATACTTACTTTTGTGTGGCACGTTTGTAGTAGCCGTTCAAGAACTACTTAAGCATGGTTAACCTAGCAGCTAAATACAGGGTGAATAATATTTATTAGAAAAAAAAACCTTATCATAATAGTTAAATAGTTTTAAAATTGTAATCATGTAAGCTATAATTTTTGGATGACATTGATAAATAACGTCGTTTAGATGGATTATTAAAACAACGTATTTACAGGTAATAAAATGAATATTTTGAGATAATAGTAATATAAACAAAGTAAACTGCCATTGATGAAAACATTAAAAACCAAATAGATATGGAATTAAATTATGTAAACTCATATTATAAGCAAGGTGTTATATACCTTGATCAAGAGTTGATCCATGACATTAAATTGTACTTACATTTTAAGTAGTTAGATTTACTACACACCTTGTTTTTTTTTTAATTAATCACGTATAAATAAAATACGTCTATAATTTACGGGTTATCTTTAAGACATCAATTTAATATTTCTGAGGTAGATAAATCAGAAATACAGTAACGAGTCTTGTTTTCAGAAGAATACAAATCAGATCGACGGATTGCTTTTCGTTCGATTAGCCGCAAATAGAACCTTTTCGGAATAAGAAACTTCCACACGACTACAACAGTCAATCTTTTACCTAATCTTTAATGTGTTACGTTAACTCATAATAACCATTCTAAATATTTCAATTGTACAATAACCCAATTTATTAAAAAAATTGCGTACCCTTAAATTGAAAGGAAATTTATCTAATTATATACAGAATTTATATCATTAACACGGATGAGATCAAAATTATTTATTCTATAAAAGAAAAAAAAACATAAAACAGTGCATATTAACCCTTCTAAATCTAACGTTCTAAACTATTTATCATGTAATGTAATATTATCTATGACCAGATTTAATGCAAGAAACTTGGTTAACATTTGTTTTAATTTAATGAAGATCGCAGTGCAAATTATATAAAAATCATTTAATGTAAAATAAAACATGAAGTTCATGCCGTTGCATTAAATGAGTGTTTATTTATTGATAGACTTAATGATATTGCATTAATGATTAGAAACATATATTTTAAGTAACACAAAAATAAAGAGAAATAAATTATTGAATTACACATAAATTGATGATAAATAAGTTAGAACGTTAGATTTATAAAGTTCCAAATAATATTAAATGAGTTACAATGCTAGCCTAACTGTTAGTGTATACATTATAGCTATTATGTTAATTAATATAGAAATTAATTCGTCATTTCGTCAAACACCACGGTACATTAGGCGTGCAAATAGAATTATGAAACAAAATGTAACATTTAGCATTGACAGCCGTTGTGCTAAACCAAGACAATTATTTAGGATAATAGAGTCCATCGTTCACAATCAATCCCGTAGTTGGCAAACATCAATTAATGGAACCACACAATCAATCAGTAATAGTAATTTAAAGTCATTGTGCAATAGATTACACATCTCTATTTTAAAGTTATTAAATAAGTATTTAGTAAAAAATATTGTATTTAGAATTATATACGTGATGATACTTTGTATGAACTAAAGAAGGATTGGTAATGATTTTTGAAAAAGTTCGTTTTACAACTTTGAGTAAAAGCTTAATTACCTTAAGTTTTTTATTTGAGAACTAGTGTTCTTTATGAAAAGAGTAAACGAAAAATGTGAATAACTTTGTGTTAAAAATCCCCATCTGTTAGATGGGCATTATATCAGCCACCGGAGCTTTTGTTTGATTATTTTATTTTCAACACTCCAAAATGGGTTTTATGAACATGCAAATCACGGAAATCGTGTGTAAAAGGAACTTATTTAATTCAACTGTTTGATCAGTATTGTTTTTACGCCGGATCACATAATTGTTGTATTATTAGTAGTTTTTAATACGCCATTTTTTGATGTGAGTATGTAACTAAGAAACGTTTTAATATTGTCTCTCATTGATCGAGTGTATCAAATAAAACAACCTTCTAGAATTTAAAATCTTATTTTAGGCTAGTTTAAAGGTTGATCGTTATTTATATAAAAGTTTTACATGAAAAGAGAACATTAAAAAGTAATATTTGATAGGTGTTAAAATAAAATCATTAATGAACTCATTTATTAGCAAAAATCTATAATCACGAAGTAATTATTACACATATTTTTGTAATATGTAAAGGATGAAAAATTATTTTCAAAAGCAGATTATTGGGGTTTCACATGAACTTTGTATCAAATTATTATTTTTTTGTAACTATGGCAAGATATTATAAGGCAACGATATTTTTATTTGGTCGTTACGGAATTTGTGTTAATCATATTTAAGATACATTATAAGGAAAATTACGTTATCAACGAACATCAAACGATTAATGATCGGTTACGTAAAATCATTTTCTTTACGTAATACATTTAAGATTTTATTTTAATATTACTTGTGATTTAACCAATATTGCGTCCACTCTTGACCTCAAATTATTTAAGTTGTATCGTAGTTTCTAAAATGGGATTGTTAATATTACATGATTGTGTGTATGACAGTTTTGCAAATTTGCGGAACAAATTTAAGATATTGAGTTCTTTAAAGATATAAAAACCTGCATAAATAGTTTACAAAGGAAGTTAAATGTTATAAACTCTACGAGCAATATTGATCAAAGTCAAAGGTCAAGTATCAATGTTCAATACTTCTACAACGTTCCCCTTAAAACGTTATCAGGACTATATTTTCTGGACGAAACATGTATTTTATAGTTTGAAAACATGAGGTGGAGCATTTCTAAAGCAAAGTGACGGCAGCTTTTGATAAATAAAGACACAACAACCGTCGAACGTGACCTGAAAATGTTCTTTTCTCTTGAAATACTTCATCAAGTAACATATTTTTTATCTACACAATACCATACCACAATACTTTTGTTGAAAAAGATTTGTTGATTTTCATAAGTTGAAATTTTGTATACAGAAGATCATGTTAATTAGAATAACCTGTCTATAAAAGAGGCATATAGGAAATATGAGAAAGTTTTTTTTACAATTGAAATTGTGTACATAATAGTCATTAAGCAACGTGAACGCTTTAGGCGTTTCATATACAACAAGGGATAATCCTCAGACCTGTATAAATGTTTGGGGAATTTTCGTAATCTATTGTTAAGTTTTGTCATTGGAAATAAAAAATATTCTTATAAAGCTAGATTTTTCAGCGTAGGATTGACACAACAAGAGCAAAGCCTGCGTTACAGCTTTAGTGGTTCAGATTTGAAGTGGTAATAAATTATTTCCTCACTAAAGCAAACTTCAGGCATTACCCTATTGTCTTACATCCTACTGCAATCCAAGTAAATGCTTGTGTTGAATAAAGGGTGTCTAAAGGGTGTCTTTTGTTTAATGTAAGGCTTTATAATAATAATAATGATAACCAACTATTTTAATCTTGTATATATTATTTACTGTACGTTAACATTCAAAGAGACACATTATAATTGAACCATATTTCAAGGGAATCATTTGGTCGTACTCTCTTCAGGCTACACAATTTGTAAAAAAAAATCTTTAATAAGCTAATAGTATCAAATCATTTCCGTTGTTTCGTGCAAACGATTACAACGACTTAAAGTTATGCTAGTGTATTATGTCACACCTTAATAACACGTTTATATCTTATTCAGATTTTACTTTTCAAATAGCAATTTTTTTTCTTGTCATGTGAGGAGGTAATATTTTACGGGTGGAGTCTGTGACTCAAATTACAGTAAATTACAGATCTATTTTGTATACGTTATCACGTTAATTACCCTGTAAGGGTTTACAAGATTATTAAAATATACCGTAGTAAGCACTTTACATTTCATAGTTAAGAATCATAGTTAATCTTCATAAACCTATCTTAACATGTACAGTTTAAATTGTTAGTCCTATTGTTTATTTAAATAAACGCAAATACAAATAAAAAGGTATCTACAATTAATTCTAATACACTGGGTGTTTCAAAATGAATCATCCGATTTGGATAAATCATAGCTACTCAACTATGAATCCGATTTGATTTAACAATATATTGTTAGAAAGAGGAAGTTCACAAGTATCACGGAAAATATCCAAAAGTCCCATTTTCAGATTGTAACCCCCCAAAAAAAATCCAAAAATTGTAGACGTCTGAAAATTACAAAACACTTTTTTTACGACTTTTACTAGAACGCGGTAAGATTTAGCAGATATTTGAAAACATTATCATGGTCAGGAGTAGATTTTCTATACTCTTAGGCGTTTTCCGAAAATTACAACCCTTCAGCCCAAAAAATGCTCTACTTTCAATAATATTGCATTTATTTCCGAATTTTCTTTTGTTTTCACAACTTTTTCATAACTAAGTAAAGTTTTTATGCAAAAAGCACTTATACTCTGCATCTAAAGGGGGCTATATTGAGCACCTGTAAATGGTATGTAAAAGAACTTAATTAGTTACTCTTTAATCTATATCTATACTTATTTAATACGCAAGCAGGTTTTTTGTGACAATTACTCCTCCGAAACTACTGAACTGATTGACATGTTTTTGGTGTCATTGGAAAGAGCGTAACGTGAAGTTGTGCAGGAAACTTTCTTTTTAGGGAAATAGTTAGAGAGTGAGGCCCTGGGGCCCTTTAAACTTTCGTATTTATCCATAAGATTAACATGGGAAACAAAATTTGTTATGGAACTTCAGCTGTTGTCAGAAATTAAAAGTGAAATATTTATTGATGGTATCCATAGTAACAAAGAACAAACCCACAAAATTTAAAAATGTAAACAAGCAGAACTAACTGTCAAAATAATTTTGATTTCACAATTCCTCACAGCTGGTCCAAATATATTAAATACTGCATGATTATTAGAACAGGAATGGTATGGATCATAAACATAAATAAAATATGTCACTCGCCCGAATGTTTAAACATTTAACATTGATTAAATGGAACTATAAAACTATATGTTAATGTCATTAGTATTGGATTCTTTCAGTTACGTCATTTGTTGACCGAGTCTGTCCAATATTTTTGAGCTGCTGTAATAATATTTTACAGGAAATAATTGTTATATAAATTTATGGATATAAGTAATAATTTAGATTCTACAATCATTGCTGTTATTAAAATTGTGTATCCGCAGCAAACCTTCAGACTAAGCGAATTTCCATTTACCTGGCTTAATTTCTACAAAAATATTCCCTGAAAATTGTAATTTTTTCCTATTTAAATAACATTAAGTTAATTTTAATATGAGTACCTAGGTTTGCTACTATAGGGAAGGTAGGTGTGTTTTTGTTGAAATGTTGATAGCTTAGTATGATTGTTATTTGTTTGCAAATCCTGTAATACTTTACAATTGCTCGAATTCGAGCAACATGAACACTAGTATAAAATTAACCTCATGTGCATATATTTATTAGTTTTCAAATTATAAACCTCCAAAATCGGCTGATTCTTTTGAAACACCCTGTATAACTCTAACGATAAATAACGATTTATTGTTTGGGAAATCTTTGATTACGTTGTAATTACTTTACTTTTCGTTGACGTAATGCTTTGCTAATTTAAAGTAAAACTGTTATAAGTGACAAGGTCGTATCTCAAAGTGAGTTATTATATTGATTTTTACTTACAACACTTTAATTGAATGTCGTTGAGATATCAGCTTGCCAACTTGACCATTAGTAAGCTTTAATGAATGGGCCTTTTAAACAAAGTTTCATCAAAACCTTTGGTTCATTAATAAGGTAAATTTAACTTATTAGTATATCATAGATGTGAAAAGTTACTCACGTTCAAAAAAGTTCTTTGAATAATGATATACTGAAATAAGTAAGTTATTAAGGCACGGCTAAAAGACTCAATGCTAGATCTATAAAATTATAATAGAATTGTGGAGCAGAAACAAATATTAAGCGTACAATTTCAAGCCAGTTTTAACAAGTGTCAATAGAGAAAGGAAATATTAGCAATTATCCTAAATATTATACTATAGCGAGATAAAAATTTGTTAATTTGGGAAAACTTTAGCGTCTTTGTGATTGCTTTTCCGTTCATTGGGTTGAATATAATTACTCGTGTTTCACTTGGACTGAATATTTAGCAAGCGTTAAACAGTTCTCTATAAAATAATGAATTAGAATTTTTTGAGCTCCGGTACGTATATGCATAGTTTGTAGTAGTTTGTAGTAGTGTTTGTTGAAGTATGAAGAGGATCCAAAATGTCAAGATGATCACATATTTGTATCAGTTAAAATCCAAATACAACAAGATTTACCGCATGCACTTTGGAAAACGATTATGGCTAACTCTGAACTAGCAGAATGGTCACACGAGCGATGTTTTAGGTTTTTTTTTTGTATTCAATTCGCAAAACGAGTTTTTTTTTTTTTTTTGGCAGTTTCTAATCACCATAAGCAGGACAATATTTTAATCGTTTAAATTTTAAAATACAGGAACTAAAAACTAACTACGAGATGAGAAAATGTTATCTTCAAAAGGTTACATGAGTTATACGCTTAAGATGAAGGTGTATGATTTTATCTGTTGAATAAGAAAAAAGAAAGACCTTACGTTATAACCCGGTTGACCCATTTTACACCAATCCTGCAAAACAAAGCTCTCCTAGTATCAACATTTTGTCATCGACCTGATTTTGCTGCATCTCTGAGATTTCATTATGATTTATATACATTTGATAAGTATTCCAAAAAAACCTAATATAGTTAATATACATAAATTATTTCGAAACATATCTTTATTTTTTTTTTGTATTTTTTCTCTTTTATCCTTTTTTTAATCATACAATGCATACGCTAATCCTGAAAAAAATCTCTTTAATAGTAATTAATTGCAGCATCAGTCTTATTTTTAAAATGATGGTATAAAATTACGTTTATGAATTTAACCATTAATTCAAGTACCTACATTGATCATATCCATTTTTTGCAGCATATGTTTCTAATACCAAGACCTACATTTATTATTTTTCCCTTTATTAACTCTCAAATATAGAATAAGTTCATCAGGGATTCATGCTACATTTTTGATTGTTAACTCGACAGCGTACACAGTTTATCTTCACGAATAAAAAAATACAATAACTAATACAAATTGAAATTTACATACCTAACTGTTTTCTTATTTACTTAAAATACATGATACTTTTAATTTAATTTTTTTTTTATCTAGGTAAGGTAAAAAGCGCTAAACAAAGTCTTGTTTGACTTAGAAAAATAATGTAAAAAAGGTGAAGGATATACTTAAACGTGAGAAAGCTTTTTTAAATATATAATTTAACGAAAATAGCTAGTTTAGGAACAATAACATAGGAAACAAAGGACTTTAACTATTTTGATAACGGTAGCATGGTAGAATATTTAAAAACCACATTATAAATCAACAATGTGCAATTTAATTAAAAGAGCTAGATAAAAATGTGTCAATATCAGACACATATATACTACATATATATATAATTACATATATATAATTACATATATATATAATTTTCTGCTTTGGCCAGTTCAGAGGTGGTATTTATCATACGTAGTTTAAATTTAGTTACCATTCCACTGGCCTATTGCAGCGTTCATGGAGTATATTAGTGGTATTATATCCATCGTTAGCTTTGTCATCAAATATCTTGGTAAAACGCAAACCATTTATTTAATATATTTGAATGCTACATTAAATTGCAATTTCACGGTAATTAATCCTAAAATATATATTTTTTTGTAATAAAGTTTTTTTTTTTTTATTAAATAATTGATTTATTTAACTAGAGTAATTTGTATTTGAAGTACACATTTTTATGTAATTGAAAATGTATTCTTTAACATTGCAATAGTATTTAAAGCATTCAAAATACTTATATGGATAATATGTATCCCCTTTATCAGAAACAGCTTAAAAACATTATTCTTGGTGATTTAAATTAGAGTTACTCATTTTTAGTATGAAGTCCCCCCCCCCACTCATAAATAATACTTAAATAATAACAAATTAAAATATTATGTGTTTAACTCAAATTTTGAACTATTTTGCTTTTATATTCTGCCTTAGCAAAGTAATAGAATTACAGTGAAAAAATTGGTTATTGAATTGCATAAAATAAATACATTACGATCGTTATTTCGCAATTTCAACAAATATTGTTTTAATGCGTAATTACGATTTATGCAACGTGCTATATTAGTTGTAACTCCAACCCAATTTAAACTAACAGCACTGTTAATGTTAAATTAATAACTCTCTTGAAATAATGTATAAGACTTATTTAATGTAGCTATAAATAAATTATATTACTGTAGGACAGTAAAATACAAACTAACGATCGCTTATATTATATTATGCAAAGTTTAACGCTAATTTTTAGACAAACATTTTCCCTGCTTATTTACCTACAGTAAGTAGCCTACGTATGTTTAATTGAAAACGATTCCAAAGTTCAATATTAAACATCAGGTTTGACCTATTCTTCCATCTTTTTTCTCTTAGCCTGAAATAAATGGACAGGTTTTGGTAATTTATAAGGAATGATTTATATCAACATGGGAGATTTTTCTGGGATTTAAAATCGTAAATAAAATTACTCATGTCTGTTATAGGAAAAATATTGTTAAATATTTGTGTCAAACAGATTGACTATTGATTATGTAATAATTATTTGAATATTAATAGTATATTATTATTTAATTTATTAAACCTCTATTTTAAGTTTGTTTGAATTTGTTAAGTTATATATTACTATTAAAATTAGCAAGAACTGTAGTGGCTTATTGAATAAATAAAAAAAAAAACAGACAAGATGTTTTTATTTATTGCAATATAAAATTCATTTTTAGTAAAAACTAATGAGGAAACGGCTTTCATAAATCGCTAGGAGATGAAGGATGGTGTACACATTTTGTCAGGACATAAAGAAAAGTTCGGCATTGATGAGGTCGTATAAAAGAGTTTCTCCATTTATCACACTATTTTTCTGTAAGAAATTTATTATGGAATTGACGTTGAGAATAGTAAAGTAAAGATCAGTTAACTTTATTTTTAACTTTTGATTAAAAATAATATGTATTTTTGTTCTTTCGAGAATAATAACATATTGTATTTTATTTTGCTCTCTGTTTTGTGGTAGAAATGTTTTATAGTAAATAATTGACTTTAATATTTAGTTTATTTTTTTTATTAAGCCTCCACTATTGCAATTTTTATAAATAATTCAAGCAGAATATTAAGGATTTTGGAATATCAAATAGACTAATTATATTTCCTTGGGTATTAAAGAGGGATATCTTTCGTGTAGTTAAACTAACAGGGATCCAAAGTCAACAACTAGGACAACAAGGGACCAAGGACTTTATTTTCAAGTTAACCTGTCTTCAAACTAAACATCTTGAAGGTTTGTCGTACAACAAATGAAACAAAACACTCTAAAACAATAATAAATATTTCGAATACAAAATGGTCACGACTGAAAAACTTGTTGGACAACGCCTTCGTGTAGCCGCCAGAACTCTGGGATTTTATTTTCAGGACCAACCGTTTGTAATAATTAATTTACTCATACGACGTACAAAAAGAAATTTGCAAGACATTTTATCTGTGTGTGATCAAGTATATATTTCCACAAAATCTATATTTAAGATGTCGTTTGTAACGATATACACGTATTTTAGAGTTAGTGGTCTGTTTCTAGCAGAAATCAAAATCAGGAATTGAATTAGAACCCTAATCTTGCAGTTACTATAGAAATGTAAAAAATATATACATATTTAATATGTTTCTTTTTATCATAAAATGGGATGAAAAGAGCTGATAAATAAGATATCTGTAAAGATAAAGAAGGATTTATATGCATACTTTTTTGGGTAATAAGTAGAAGTTTCAAGGATTTATATTTATTTTAACAAATATCATTTTTAAATTATGTAAATAAATCCAATTACGTACCTTTTGTCACACTACAAGATTGTTTTTGTTTTTTAAAGTAAATTAATCCATAATTTTAGTTTTTTTTTTAATAAAACAAGGCTCAATTAATTAATAAATTGAATGGAAAATATATTCAAATTATCTATATAATACACAACTAGTGTTTAAGTACAACAGTCCTTGTAGTACTGCAATTGCTTAACAGTTAATAATTGCATTAATTTCATTTATATTATTTCAGATAGTCTTAGGATAAAGAATAGATTTAGAGTAGACGACTTATGTGAATAATATAGAAATGCTTCTCGAGCGATTTTTAGAGAATAATTATCTATCGTTTAGGGTGAAACACAGTTCAAAAAGTAATACTTTTTAGACATTTAAATAACAAATTATGATATCATATTATATAAACAATACATACTCACTAACACCTTCAGTACGCTATACTCGAATGTACTAATAACAGTTACCTGGAGTACATAATACTGAAATGATGTGCTCAACGATAACGTCTGTTATAACATTAACAATATCCTCCAATGGCTTTTGCAAGCATGTTAACACTGTGAAAACACCAGGAAAATGTTGTGAGAGACATGGAACTAAAACATAAATATATAAAATATAATGACATTTTACAAGTACTGTTTGTGTCGAAGTAACAAACAAAACAGGTACAAGATTTCAACCATAAAAATACATTTTTTCATATGTATATCCAAAATGTAATTTGTAAAGAAAAGAGACTCAGTTAATACATAAGACACAGAATATTTAAATAAATTGCGCATACAACTTTTGTAAATAATAATAAAACACTTTTTGTTTATGCCTAATCTACAAACAAAAATGACAGTTAGTAATAATTGGCCTGTTGAATGAGTATTCTAATAAGTTTCAAACTAGGGAGGATTAAATTATAGTTGTATGTAAAACTTAAGTTAAAATATACCACTTTCACACGTTTACAGTGATATTTAAATAAAATGTGTAGTTAAAATTATATTCTACTAACGATTTTATATACTGTTCTACTAAGAAACATTGTATTAGAAAGAATAAAAATCTGAAAGCCAATGGCTAGATTTTATACAACACAAACTCTATAGTATAAAAAATGAACTAACGCGGAGGCAAGAATGTAGATTCCATCCATCAAGATCCTTACATATTTCTATTTACAGCAATGCTTTTAAACGGTCACAATGTTTTATTTCATAAAGAATTTATAGAAACATGAAGAAAATTTATTACCTATGATATTTTAGATCGAAATCTTAAACGTTAAAGCTATAAGATGAAATAGTAGCTATAATCTTAAATAATAGTTTATGAAAAAAACTAAAATCATCGTCCAATGAACTAATTGTTATTTACTAATTAACATAAAATAGATCAGCACTGTTAATTAATTATATATGCATGTAGAAAACTGAGTAGTATTCAAATTCAGTGAACATTTTCACTGGAATATAATGTTTTTTTTGTTTTTTTTTTTACAGCAACACCAAACACAATAACGTAGCTTTAAAAAGACCTTTTAATGTAACTTCACGCATCTCGAACAGATTGTACACTTCAATATTAATACATCATCAACTCTTTTGCATTTTCCGTATGGAAGATATTTACATAGGCCTATTAAATAATTATACCTTCAGACGAACGATTATGACGTCATTCACCAATTGGGTTTTTTAATTGAAATATACTTCCACTTTCAATCTTCTAAATGTTTTTACAACTTTTGGGTCAACAATAAAGTGTAAATATATGTTTAAAAGCGTTATTAGACAGACGTATTATTTGTACATTCAGATGTATTTTAATAAGACGTATGATGCTAATAAATAAAATATTTTAAAACATGTTAAAAACCCTGTAAATCAGGGGTTATCTTAGCAAATCGTGTATTTCAATTTAACATTGTTTACTCTGTGAAATGTCGAGTATGTAAATTGAGAACGTGAAGGAATCAAACCACCTAGACGTACAAAAGAACCACAGTCGGAAACCAATAGGATGTTTCCTTTCATCAGAATACACTCAGTTGGTAAAATAACATAATGTCTGAACAATATCGTTTATTTGAATAGTTTTTGACATATTTTCTACCTAAAAGTCGCAATTTAAATTGGATATTAAGCGTGAAAACCTTATTATAATTTTATTTTTTATTTTAAACTTCATTTAATGGGATATTATTTTGTATTTTGTATTTTTGTATTGGAAAAATTGTAAATTTAAGTATACTAAGTATTTATTTAAACATCATAAAAAAATCCTAAGAAATAAAAAAATATGTTAATAATGAAACTTAACTGTATGAATATTAAGGTACCCTGTCTTGTTTGGATGTACAAGGGTATATATTTCAAGCAGATGTCACATATTACCAAACATTACGACTTTGAGGTGTTGAACGCCAAGTTTATGATATTGTCAGTAAACTGCGCGTAAACCGACTTTAGCCCTATCTGCCATCGTATCTCTACGTCAATCTTAGTTATGTGTGTGTGTGTATAGTAACAGTTATATAATGGTTTTAAGTTCAACATATTTGTTCCTTAGGTTAAAACAACCAAAAATTTCATATAAACATGGGTCAAAAATACCTGTTTTCTATCTGTCTTTATAAGAATTCCACAAATGTATCCATTACTTTCCAAACCTTTAGCAAATTAATGCAAACCTATCACATAAGTAGTGACAGATAGAACCAATATTTAAACAAGGTATCAGATTAATAATTTTTTTCTTATTTAAAATGGTGGCTGTTGTACATTTTTTATTTAAAATATCTTTAAAAAATATTTATTATACTAAATACTAACAGGTTGATAAAAAGTTGTGGAGTTTAATGACTGATATAAAAATCCAGTTAGTTTTATTGAAACCCCTCTATATTATGTAAGAAAACAAAATCGTTTTATAAAAAAAAAAAAAAAAAAAATACAAGGCGTCCTTTCTAAAAATATCCTTAAATGTATGACTACGCCAAAGTTTTACTAATAATAAAAATACTCCAAACTTTAGAAAATGTAAGAGATTACAAATAAATGGATTTAAAAACAATAGGTAAGCCATTAAAAGGTTTAAAAAACTAATTTATTTGTACGTTTGAAGTTAGGTTCTATTTATCATGGTTTCGATACCGTATTATAAAAACATATTTTTCAATTTTAGTTTTTTGGTTAATTTTTATGTTGCCTAAATAATGTTTATTCGAATAGTTTTGATATGAAACTGATTACAAGGGTATTAAACAGGCATAGGTCGATTCAAGGGTTTTATATACAATTTTTGGTTATCTTTTTGAGATTTCATCTTTTGGCTACGATATGAAACTGGCTGATGTTATGTTTAAATGGTAGATGTGACAGTAATACTATTAATAATCTAATGAAAATGGTATATACTGTACTAAGCTGTTAACTTGATTTAATCTAATTGTTGTTCTAAATTTTCAATACTCTGTTTCAGGTACGATGAGAAGAAATATAACACTAGGTAAAGTACTTTATACATTTTCCAAAAAGTATTATTTCCGTATTTTACTATATTGTCACTTTATGTTACAATTTACGATAACTAATGAAATAAATTAATGAAAAACGTTCGTTGTTCTAAGAACGACTTCGTTAACGTAATCTAAAACACGTAACCCCATATACCGTTTTTACAATAACAGTTTTTCAACAATTTAACCTTTACACAGAACAATCAGTCGTCAGTTAGTGCCTAATTTAATTATTTAATAAAATATAAGTATGCATATACTGATAGGAATTCATTGTTATTACATATACATTTGAATTACAATTGGAATCAAGCTCAGGATATAGTATGGTTTATTTAGTCTTTTGTTAATTTGCTTTAACCTTTGTTTGGGAAATCACATAGTTGTTTATGTTTAAAGTATTATTCGAAAAAAATTAAATAGAAACTAGTATAAAAGTAGGATGCTACAAGTAGGCAGGTGTACCACATATTTATGTTCAACGCCATAAATGAATTAATTTAGATTGATCTATAACAGACAATGAATTATGTGACCTGTTTGCATTGCTCGTTGTCTTAATGGATTTTCAGACCATTGGGTAGATAGTAATTACATGTGTTCCACTTAGTCTAAGCTTACATCACAGCATTAGTCACTCTCGTCCTAAGGGATTTTATGTATACATTTCTAGGCCTTGGTTGGATACTTTTTGTTTATCTTTTTCACATTCAAATTAACACGTTTCAGCCCATAAGTTATAGTTATTTACCTTTGAGACTGTCATCCTTAGATACATATCTATGTATTTTAATGTATCGTTAAAAGTTGTTAATAAATATTGTAGCTTGTTGAGTGCTTGGAAGCATTTTTGTTTTTCTTTAATTAGAGGATATGAATTAAAAAAATATTGTAACTCACCCTACATAACGATTCGAAATTGGGACTAATCCATTTTCAAATTTCTTTATACACATGTATTTAAAATACAGAATACACTGTAGGAAATATTTGTGTTTTTAGGCTGAAATTTATAATCATATATACAATTGAACGTAGTTTAATGTATTCGAAATTAACACATAACGTTGTTAAATATTAATTATAAACACAGGTTTAAATAATTCACTATCAGTATAATGTATACAGACACGATAATAATTTAGTGCAATACACGACAAAAATCATATGACTTATTCTCCAATTCACTCATGTCATAATCAATCGAAATATCTTATTCTGAATTTTCGTATTCATAAGTATTCTGGTCATGAATCGGGTCGAGCAAAAGTAATTTATTCCTGGCGTTTTGACAGACAATCAATGGAAAACCTAGACTCTGTCGTCTGATCCCAATAATTTCCCTTCAAATACAACGTATGAAATCTTCCTGAATCCTTTAAAGAGAGTATTGTAAAATTTGTTTGTACATTATTTGTGAGTATACAATACATACGTACATACGTAACATACGTTTAGAATTGGTAATCCATTCTATTTTGCAATTTCAAATAATATACAGTGTGATTTAAAAGTCCCGAAAGTTTATTTTCCTGGAGTAATTTATTTTCTACCATTATGGATAAAAAAAATGGTTTTATTGATATTATGTTTGGTTATAGATTTTTTTTACAGAGCTAGTACATGTGATGAGAACGCCTCGCCTTTTGATTTAACCTAATATGAACAACTCATTTATATAAAAATTTGATATGGAGTTGTTTAAACAATGTTTACCTACGACCGTTTTTTAAAGTAGCCATTTCAGTCCAGTTCTTAGAATTGAAAAGTTTCACTTTACAGCTGTTTACTTTCATATCCGCATAGTTTCATTTCATATCCGCATAGTTTTCTCATATCCACACAGGTAACGGACCAATGAGGTTCAAGTATTGAGAGAAAAGAATTAAAATTGTAATACTTCGAACATCAACTAATCAGCTGATCAGTTGACCAATTTAATTGTTGATCCGACTTGTTCATGTTGATCCTCGCGTATTCTTAATTAAGTTGGTGGAAGTCCAAAAATAAAATAAATATTTGCCGAATTGTACCTGATACAATATTATTTATGGTAAGAATGCTGCTAGCAAAGTAATATTTAACGAAGTTTAACAAACACGTAATTACAGGAAATCAGCTGATTATACAACAAGTCGTTGCATCACTTTCAGTGGCAATGACAATACACGAAAACATAACCTCTCTAAAAAGTTATCATTAGTGATTGTTAGTAATTAAATCCATATTGATAGTAATTAAAAAACGGTCGTAGGTAAAGTAGTGTACGCAACTCGCGTTAATAGTCTTTACGACACTCGTAGAAGTTTTTAAGGCACTCGCCAAGGCTCGTGCCTTAAATTTTCTACTCGTGTCGTAAAGACTCACTTAACGCAATCGTTGCGTAAACTACTATTTTAATTTAACACAAAACATATTCACAACTTATATTTTTCATGTGGTCAAACTCGGATGCTAAAGGTACGCTTGTAGTATTTTAGATATATTTTAGAAATGCTTTATCATTTTGTAGGTTTAGTAAACACATAAGGCATTTTGATACCCATTATACATATTTAATCGTCAATCTTTTATTGTTTACGTATAGCTTTTAAGACTCATAATGCTTATAAACTACCATTAAATTTGTATAATATTTTACAATATAATATAAAACCTAACTGACTCTCAAGGGTCATAAAATATAAAAAACCCTTTAGAATGTTTATTTTCAAAAAATAAAAATAAAATTCGTAAGAAACTAAAAGATTAACAAAGAATTTATAGATAGCAGTTGCTCCTGTTATTCTACAAAAGAGAAAAACATGAATAGCAAAGTCAACGACACAGAACTAAGCAAACACGGACTTTCTCGAATAAAAAATTCATCTTATGAGGAGCCAAACTTTTACTTACCAACCCTATTCTGTTGTGGTTGTTACAAGCCACCACCTTTATTTAAAAAGCTTATTTTACATAAAAACCTTAAGAAACAAAATGCACACAAATATCTTTGTTGGAAAAAATATTTATACGAAACAAATTTGTATTGGCGTTGGAATTTTGGAACTTTTAAAAATTATGTTTGTATAGTTTGCTTCATAACATGTCAAATATTTTTACATGATCGGTAGGGAAATTATCGTAAATGTGCTTCTTCACATTTCTGTGTTATTTATTTACAACACATTCTAACGTGGTTTAAAATAATTTTACTGTTCCTTTATCATGTTAGTTATAAAAAGTGCAACCTTTCACATAACCATTGTGAAAATTGTTTTTGATATTTTATCTTAGTTTCATTTGCATGATCAATATAGTTTTTTTAATAGGACATATTTAATGATTATATTATTTGTACTTGTAGCACCTGAAATTACTTTCGCTTTACAAAAATATTAGATAAGAAAAAATTGCAATAATCTTGGATAGATAATGTTTATCTTTTTTAATAATTTAAACACTGGTTGCAACACGTGTTTTAAATTCTTGTGTTTCATCAAACACAAGAGAGTAAAAAATTTGCGGGTTTCTATCCGTCATGTTAAGTGATTTAAAATAAATTAATCAATATAACGCATATAGTTTTTCGTTTTTATTGAAAAATTTGATTTCCGTGCGGTAATATAAATTATACTGATTAAAGCCGCAATTGAGAAATTACTAATTCAATTACAACGGATGACGATTTATTTGGACAATCTCTATGGTGCTTATTGTAATGACCTTCTAGTTAATTGGATTCGATGTAATTACATGTGTTCCACTTCGACTAAGTACATTGCACTTGTCAACGTAGCAAATAGGCTGAGGTGAATATTTCCTTGGAATTTATGGTTAAATCGTTTCTTAATTATTAAGGAACAGGGTTGGTTTACTAAGTCGGGTGTGTCTATCACTTTGTCAGGATCTTCTAACGAAAAGGTGTGGCCACGGTTAGTCTGTTTCCCACATTTCCCACAAAATTTCCCACCGATCCCTTGTGTCGTAACGTAATATTCGAGTAATTAGTAGAACAACATCAGGTTCGTCTCCGTAACGAGTAGATTTCAATGGCGTTATGTTGGCATTATGGTACAAGCCCACTGAAGTTTAGCCAACTGAGTGAGTTTTGTGTAATTGGTATTTGATTTTACGTAAATTCTTATCACATTCTGTTTAAAAGAACAAATACCAACAGGTTTTTATTTTCAAGTAATAAAATAAACGGTATCAGCATTCTGACACATACTTTCTCCCATAAGTTTGTCAAAAACCTTTTTCATATGTAAGTGGTGAGAGTAAATATACGCAAATGGGATTTGTATAATTTTGTTCACAATTTAAAGGACTATAACATGCTAAATTTTTATCAAAATCGTTTGGGCCATTTTTGTGAAAATCCGATTTTCTGTTATTTTATGGGGGTTTTATGGGGAAATGACATAATTTACAATAACTTTTGAACCGTAATTTTTACAGAAATGGGATTTGTACTATTTTGTTCAGAGTATAAAGGACTATAACATACTAATTTTTTATCAAATTCGTTTGGGCCATTTTTGGGA
Source organism: Macrosteles quadrilineatus (assembly GCF_028750875.1). Taxonomy (NCBI): domain Eukaryota; kingdom Metazoa; phylum Arthropoda; class Insecta; order Hemiptera; family Cicadellidae; genus Macrosteles; species Macrosteles quadrilineatus. The sequence goes on from NW_026542599.1 coordinate 39,388,255, forward strand.
AAATCATATTTTTCCGTTATTTTATTGGGTTTTATAGGAATATCTTCATTATACAAAATTTCTAAAAAATTAAAAAACTATCAAAACGTAAAGACTATAACATACTATGTTAAATCAAAACCGGATTTTTTTCAAAAATCCTATTTTTCGTTATTTTATGGGGTTTTTATGGGAAAATAACATATTTGACCATAACTTTTGAACCGTAATTTTTACATATATGGGATTTGTACCATTTCATTCAGAATTTAAAGGGCTACAACATACTAAATTTTTATCAAAATCGTTCAAGCCATTTTCGAGAAAATCCGATTTTTCCGGTTTTTTATGGGTTTTTATGGAAAAATCCCCATTAAAAATAAAAATTTCAAAAAAATAAAAAAAACGCCTGGAGATACTATGGGTTAGAACCTACATACCAAATTTCATCGAAATCGGACCACAGGTGTGGTCTCTAGCTCTGTACACATCCAGACACACACACACACACACACACACACACACACACACACACACACACACACACACACACACAGACATCACTTCGAAAACCACTTTTTTGGGTCCAGGGGGACCCAAAACGAATATATCCACTCAAAACTCAAACTCGAAAATTTTGACGAAAACAATACTTTCTCCATAGACTATGGTATAGGGGGAGAAAGTAAAAATAAGTAATACTACATACATCTATCCAATTATTAATTACTATACGGTATTTGTTGGGTTAAAAGTATGAATTCGAGAGAAAAATTAAAATTGCAGGGACTAATTTTAAAACTAAGAAAGACTATACTTTAAAATAACGGTGAGGAATATTAAATATACATTATTTTGTAAGCCATCAACCTATTTCGTTTATGTGCCTTATAATAACATTTGGGTAAACCACTTTTTATCAATAAATACACTTTTTATCAAGCTTATAAACAATTATTACTCTCCATATTGAATTTTAAAACGTGTATAGTTTGCAAGAGGTAATTTATTTCTGATTTTTTGACAGACAATACACTACTAAATTTGTTTTCGTAATTTTTCTACCATTATTCTGGTATAAAATACGACAAACACTCTTTATGGTATCTTAAAAGTTACTAATTTCACTAAAAACATCTAGATTAGAGAATTTTATTAGTTATTTTATGAGTTAACTTTTGTCAGCAACGAGTGTTTAAGCTTATACCTAACATCGGGTACACTTAGGCATGCTTGAGTGTGTACTAGAGTGTTCCAACAACGTTTATCTAGAGTAGATAATACACAAATGGAGGGCTTAACTACAATGGCTGTTATAACATTGGTAATATCTGCTCCATGTGACGAATATAAAGTGTTATTCACTAAAATCCCTAGGAATATGAATGCACTTCTGGAGATGCATATATTTGTAAACTACTAAAATGCAATTCTTCATAAATATTATGTTTAGAATTGTCGTTAAATTAAAATTGTACATACATAACCTATGATTATTGATATCATTATTTATCCCTAGAAATGTTTTAAGCCTATACTAAACTCTACTAAACTTTAGGAGAGAATGAATTAAAAAATTAATAAGAATAAATTGTTTTATTAATATTAAATTCTTTTAGACTTAAACTAGCAGCAATGATAATATATATCATGACTTATCGAAGAATTATGTACACATTTACTTGTAACCTTTAATTATTTGTTCATGTCTTTGAATATTAAATTTGAAAAACTAACATAAACATAACAAAAATGACTTGCTAGCGTGTTATACGCCTTTTGGTATATTTATACCATACTAAGTTTAAAGTCAATGCCTTACGGTGTTCAAAGGCTATGGATATACTTTTTAGATTATCACATACAGGCAGACATACAGAAAATCAGGCATTTTAGAACCATACACGATATTTCTTTTATTACCTAATGTACAAACACACAAAAGTGTCCCAGACAGTTTGTATTCACCCTGTATACATATAAATCATCGGTTTTCAATACTGTATAGGTTAATCCAAAACACTTTTAACATATTGTAATACTTAAAACTATTATGGTTGTATAAATATGTTGCATACATGATCAACATATTTTCAAAATTCAAAAACAAGAAAAAATTTTGGAATGTTCAAAACAAAGTAAAAACTAAACCTCTGTGATAAAGTATTTACCTTATGAGGTGACCCAAATGTTTCCCTGTTTAACCGTTTGTGTTTCCATTACCACTTCCTGCGCTTTTATTAATGCTTACCAACATATGAGTGGCAAAACATTTATTATACAATTGATTTTTTCAGTATGTTTTTACTGTTATGACCTGGTTAATGCAAACTGTATCATTTTTATTTTATTTTATTTTATTTCTATTTTATTTTTGAACATGAACGGCAAACACCATTTAACAATTGAGTTTTAAAAAGACAATTAATATTCAAGAAGATAATCAATCAATATTAAGATAATCAATAGCAAAGAACACAATTAATTGAAAGAAATATATAATTAAAAAACTATACAAAAACAACAAGAAAGAGTAAAAACAATTGAAAAAGATTTTATAAATTAATAACAAGAATAAAAAATATTTTAAAATGAAAACGATACAGTGATAAATACTCTAGACAAAAAGAAAAAAAATTGACGGAATAATATTGCTTGGCAGTTGGCACTTCCTCTCACTGATTGTGTAGCCCTTTAGAGGCATCACCAAAAACACACTTACTTCACTGCAAATATGGCACTCGAAGTGTGGCTTTCTAGTAGAGGCACCACCAAAAGCACAACGACTAAAGCTGGATCTGGTCAGCAGCCCACTTAAACACTAATCTCCTAAAGAGTGGCAAGGAAGACCCGAAGAACTCAAGTTGTACTGCATTCCCCAGACGAAGTAAACAGGGAACTGTGCTATGGTAAGCGTAGGCAGTTCGCTGGTGATGCTTGAAGAAGGGTCGAGATCTCCGGGTCGAGACTGGGACATGAAAGTTAATCAGTTATCATTGTTACTTTGGTCCAATAATATGATTTGATTTAATTTGATTTTTATATTGATGTAACTCGATTGTTAATAATATATATTTATGATACATATATATATATATATATATATATATCCGTTAAATTACATCATTATATTTCACGCATTAAAAAAATAATTGTTTTCCCTAAAAAAAAAAAAACAAAAAAAAACCATAAGAGTAGCATAGTTAGATTTTGTTTGACTTAAAATGTGTCGTTGGTAATTTTAAACTTGAAACATACATCGCAAGCTTTACATGTTTAAAATAAGAATCATATGTACAAAGAAAGATTAGTATGTGGGTATTAATAACTAGTTGCACAAGTTTATGAACACCACTACTACTCTCACTTTATATTCTACCTCATTTAAAAAGACTAACTATTACAATTTATTCGTAGTTGTTATGTGTTGTTGCATGACATAAAAATATTGTATTTATTACTTATACAAAATTTGAAACTGGAAGTCGATGTCATTTACTTCTCTAAAGAAAAAGTTTTTTATAATAAAAATATAATATACTATAATGTTTTTAATTTAACAATTTAACATTTCAGACTACTTTATTTGATTTATAATGAGAGATTGGAAGTTATCTTTTGGTATGGAATATAATCTTGGCTAGATCAACGTCTCCACACTTACCTTCTGAACACCCTGAAACCTCTCTCTACCCACAAACTTCCTAGAATCCCCCCCCCCCTTCTGACCTCTCTCTGACACCCTTTCACCATTTAACAACACACTTAAGACCTCAAACCTTTATCGTCAGCACTAGGTTTGCAGTTGCTGGCCTTAACTAGACAAATATTGAGTCAGGATATTTTACTTTATACCAATACTTATACTATACCAATACTTTGCACTTAGTACTGACTATTTAACAAATATTCAAACAAATACCCGAACTCATAACCATTTCCAGGGATAATAAATGGTTTCTTTAACCACGATTGCGTCGGCAACAAAAGATTTTGTTTGAATTCTAATAGAATAATAAGTTACTTTTATCATATTTAAATACGGTAGTTTAAAAAAAATAAATGCATCAGATGTGTTAGCTGTGTACAGGGTCATACTGAGGGGATTACCGTACGTTGCACCAGAGTATTATCGTGATCATAGAGCGGATATTAGTGATATTACACGTGTCGTTGCCTCTGAAATATCCCGTTAAAACCTTCCCCACCCGGTTAATATATTTTTATATGTTACTTTATTGTTTATATAACTACTTTCATATACTATTACAGTACAGAATAGCACTTAATAATACGGTTCTACTTTATTTATATATTTATTTTACGGCAAACTCCATTTTTAACACCATTTTTGTTGGTTTTGTACTGAATGTGCTTCATAAGTAATAATAATATAATGTTCTTCATAAAAAAAACCATTTTTGTTGTTGTTTTAAGACCCTGAAAGTAAAAAATACATCAAAGAACACTTGCTATTGTGTATTTACACTTTTACTGTCTTATACAAAGACGTAAAATACATATAAAAAAATGATAAGTGATGATCGGTTGCGATTGGACACTCTAACCAGCATCACACCTAATAGGCAAATGACAAGAATTTCAATGGCGTCCTTTAAATACTATTAGCTCCCGGATGTATTAGGTATTTGTTTTCGTCCTTCTTCTATATTGTGAGATTTTGCTTCATTCCGTTGTTTAATATTTTGGTTTCTTCTTAGCTAAATGGGTTATTTAGGTTCGTAAGGTTGATAACACTCTTCCGAAAATTGTTCTGAAAATCTATTCTTCTCTACAATAAAGACTACGGAATGACCTACGGCCTACCTGACAATACCTAACTACGGCCTATCTAAGAAAATAGGGAATGAAGAACAATTTCACAATAAAGAAAACGGACGAACACGAATAGCTAATACTTATTTTAGCTAATTGTATACGTATAGGATACCATTGAGATTCTAAAAAAATGCCTATTGGGTCTGATGATTTGAATGTCCATCGAAATCGATCACCACTTACCATCTTTAATATGTATTGGCCGTCTTGTGAGTAAACAGTATAAATGTTAATATAATATAACAAGTGTTATTTGACGTATATTAAAAAAAAAAAAACTAACAAATTATACGTTTATTAACACTAGTAATAATTTAATTACCCTTATACTGTTGAATCACAAGACGGTAAATACATAATATGAAAGATGGTATTATTAATATTAGTATTATTGTAGTATTATTATTATTAGTAACATTATGAAAGATATATTTACCGTCTTGTCAACAGTATAAGTGTAAATATATTATAACTAGTGTTATTAGACGTATAATTGGTTTGTTTTTTCAGGTAATTTAATAACGATTGCGATGCTGATCAAGAATTTAATCACGTATTTTTAGTACTTTCGGGTAATGAACACGTACGATTCTTATCAAGAATTGATTTTGTTATAATATTCCGTCTAAACTATATCTGCCAGATACATAAAAATAGCTGGATATTTACATGTTTGGTGTAGTGTTATTTAAAAGTGACAAACTTCATAAACCAAACTACAAGACCCAATAATTTAGTACGCAATTTAAAGCATAAAAACCCTTTATTTTTGTGAATGTATCTAAGAATTACTAGTATGATTAAAGAAACACGACTCATAAGTAAATATATTTTTGTATAAATGTAAAATGTTAACATTAGTTTTATACATATGCCTTGCCGTAGCTTTGCCCCGTTTAACTTCATAAGTATTCGCATGGCTCAATCACCTCCAGGTTGAAGTTCGTTCGCTACGCTCACTCACCTTTTGGTTGCAAATTTGTTGTTGTTATAAATAAAAAAAAAAGAAATAGTGCCGCACCATGTTGGTAATCCTTGTAACTTTAATGCTATGGAACATCATAGAACAGGACCAACTTGTTTAATTGAAACAGCTGTTAAGATTCATTAATTCCTTTTAAATATGAAAAATCATAATGTTAACACGGGAAACTCCAGAGCCACTGGGGCGGAGCCCGAACGCCATCGGGCTCAGAATAAAAACTACTTAGTTTTCCTATTTAATGCCCAAAGAATCGGTGTACCGAATTTCAGTCTCCTAGGTAAACGGGAAGTGGGAGAATTGGTGAAGAGTGAGTGAGTGAGTAAGTCACTAACTCAGTGAGTCTTAAGAGCTTTGCCTTTTATATATTTAGATAATATAAATAATTCAACATAAAGTTCAACCATTTATAAAATATATTATTTGATTTTCATTGTTTTCTTTTACTCGTTGTTTTAACTACTGTTATGTGTTAAGAATATTAGAGAAGTTTTTAAGTAAACGTTTGGAAGAAACCTTATAACCATAACAAGCCTTTTTTCTTTAAAAAAAAAAAAAAAAAAAAAACTATTATTCGAAGACAAGAACGTGTCTTTTGTATTAATAATGAAAGGTAAGGGGTTGACAGAAAATGGAAGGCTCTGTGTAATCTTAACCTGAATTATTGAGACTAGTGCTGTTCCTTTTAGCAAGTCGTTTTACAGCTAAACCTCTCATTCAGTGGATTTCTTTTCCGATTTTTCCGATGTACGAAAAAAATGTTTTTTTTTCTTTATTAGTAATTATATGTAAAACATATTGTATATAAACACCTGTGTGATATAATTGTAAATGCAACTTTCTTAATAATTATTTTCTTATTATATTTGACTTATATTGTGAGACACTATTGACTTAAAATACTGCAATAAGATGCTTCACCTTACTGTAAATAGTGTATTGCTTTTCAAGAAGGAGAAAATGTTGAACAGATGATAAGAAACAGGTGATGCAATAATTAGGAATTACAAGTAACATTTTATAATTTAAATCTATTATAAGGCTGTCCTTGTCATACAAAACCCGCAAGTTGAAGAACCAAGCTGCCAACTTTGCTCAGTTCATAGTTGTAAACGCAGCATTTTATACTCCAAATGTCTACGTGTGGATACTTCTTTAGTCCCTTTTATTGAATTGTGTATTTTTTCAGCTTGCTAACAATTTCATCGTATTTTAGATTTAGTTAAAAAATACTTGAACTAAAGCTGAAAAAACTCAAACACTTTTGTTTAGTCAAACAAATTTTCTTTAACTACTTTTTTAATAATTTTTTTATAATTTAAGTGTACTAATATTATGGACAGTTATCTTAATGATGAGAAATTTTAGGTAAATTGTATTAGTTAATATATTATATTAGTTAATTTATATCAGTTCTTTGATTTCTAATTTGAAAATGATTTCTACACCGAAGAAAGAAATTACTTGATATTTTGTGTTGATAATTATTTTTAATAAATATAACACAATTTAAATTTATTAAGTGATTATTTCCCAGTCTTATGACACTGTTTTAAAACGATTTAAATAGCTGACTAAAATTTGTTTATGTAATCGTGAATCTTACGCACAATTGCCTAAAAACAAAATCATACAACAACAAAAAACTATTAAATCTCGGAACGACTTAAATAAGCCAGTATAGATAGAAATAACCAATTAAATTTTACTAGTTAAACTAACTATTTGGTTAAGGCAACTACACATATTAAATTAGATGCGTTCATTTTAAACTGTAGTTCCTCTTAACGAGGCTTTCGTGAGAAACTCACTTATCTAAGGGTTGGTTTTGGTAAGCCAAAATGTTAGGTTTAAAAATAACTCGCTAAGACGTTTGAACAACAAAATTCGTTTCAAAATAGCTACCCATTTTTGAGCAATTAAAATTCAAAATATCACTTCTTAAAAGAAATATATAACTAGCACGCTTAGGTTCCTAACAAAAAATTATATTAGAAACCAGAATACTATGAACATAGAAAACTGGACCAAAATAAATATTTTAAATATTACAACTTGGAAATTCCGTCAATTAGAATTAAAAGTCACATTTTAAAGATTTGTTATTTTGTTTATATTTTTTTTTTGCTTTTTCGTACATTTCTGAATAATGAAAAAGCCTTGATAATAGTTCGAGTAATATATCAAATATATTCGGTAATCTGAGTTAGCTAGCTGTAAGGTGATTTGCTAGAGTCGGAGCAACATCGATTTCAAAGCAGCCGTTTAGGATTTATCTCCAAGGTTTCATGGTAACCTTTAACCTTGATCAAATCTATCATTTGTAACTAACATTTATAGTCTCTTGGCCTTTTATAGGTTTTAAATTGAAGTTCATACTATTAAGTGGAGTATTTTAATAGTTGAACTTGAACTAGGACTACATGTTATGTACATTTAAGATTCCTATAATATTCTATGAAAAAAAACTAATGCAGTTCGCTCTTTTATAAAAGTATTTTGGTCAAAGTTGGCTAGTGTATTTATTTCATACTGTAGCTTACTACAAATGTTTGTCAACAAAAAGACTTTTACCTTCGCTGTAGCGGCAAACCTAAGCACTCATCCTATCTAATGTTATTTAATTGATGAGGAAATAAGCATGTCATGTTTATTGAAATATGTTAATAAAAACCTATTTGGAAAAATTTAAATTCACTTAGCCTGCAGTTTTTCTGTAGTGGAGGTATTATATTGAGAGTGTTTAGACTACGCTAGGTTATGTAATGTTTAATGTATCGTAAAACAGGATTTGCACAATATTATGGGCAATTAATAAATAATATAAATGCTTTATTAAACATAGTTTTATGTTCATAAAGTCTTATTTACTGGTATTTCTTGAAAAAAGTAAATCATTATTAAAAGATCAAAAATACATTGAACACTACCCTAATTGCATTATTTTTATGGTAAAATATATTTATAATTAATTAATTCTTTTTAATAAACAGTTTGTTGATAAAACTATATATATTAATGTTGGTTTACTCAGATTAATACATAATCTGTTGTATAAATTCCCTAGTCAGTAGTCACTACACAACATTTAGTTATATTGGAAACCCATCAATCCATCTCAGTACAACTTTATTGACACGCTATGGTTACGTTTCACTAAAACAGTACAGCAATAGAAAAATTTCATCTTGTGGTATAAAAAATAAAAGAGCCAATGAAATTATTGTTTGGGATAGGTCTTTGTTATTTCAAGTACTAAATAATTATATTAAATTGTAAAAAAGTTTAAACACTAAGAACTTTTAGTTTTTAATAAACTTTTGATACTCATATAAATAGTTGTTTTACGTATCTGTCCAAGCAATTGTAAAATAGTGGTGTGCTACAACGAATTTCATGGTGAATATAGAAACTTAATTTTAAAGTAAACAAAACCTATATGGTAGACTGGTAGAATAAAGATTGTTTGGCAAACAAACTAAATGATACACTTCTTTGAAAGTAGAGTTTTGCATTGCTGTAAGTGACATAAGCTAAACGTGATAAAATGACTCGGGTTTTATTTTGGCATATAGACTGGCAAATGTGTTTGCAATACCCACACAACGTCAATATTGACATCAACAGTTGAGATCATTGATTCTCTCGGGTAAGAGTATTGACACGCGATATTAGTTATTCTCTTTGTCACCCTAAACCTATAAACCAATCATGTAGCTCATATAATACAGCGATTAGTTATTTCTATTTATTAAATTTATATGAGGTTTTTTTAAATACTGGTACGGGTATAAACGCGTTTGTGTAGAGTGGTTATTGGGAAAGGCGTATTCCATTTTATTCATGCCTTTAAAACTTCAAATAGCTAATATATTGTAATATGAAATAACCTTATAACATGCATAAAACTAAGAATTAAATTTCGATAATTAGCTATTTCCCAAAACATGTACGTTATTTTAAACTCTAATGATAAAAATATCAGAAATTCTTAGATACGGTGGAGTTTAAACCTTTATATATTTTTTTATTATTATGACTTATTGAATCTCTGAGGCATAAAATATACCTTAATTTTGTTAAACCTGATACATATTTTTTACATCTTATGCTTCAATGTAATACTGGAAACCAAAATATGTTAAAACTATTACCATACTTTTGTTGTTTTGTTTATAGACTGAGACACTTCAACTAAAAAAGATACATTAGGGTATAAAATAAATCGTACAACTAAATCACATAGGTTAGCACTCCGAAAAAGTATTGCCTATTGCAGTCTTTTGAGATGATCAATGTTTAATCAAGGTAATATTTTTTTTATTTGAAAATTTTGAAAAATAATTTTGGTATTCTTTTAGTAAGATTTGTGGTTAAACTTAGGGTTTCCAAAAAAATTGAAACAGGTAACACATTGTTTGTAGAACAATTATACGTAAGAAGATTAAATGATATGACAATAATATGAACTACATATCAAAAGGGTAAAAATCAATAACCTTAAAATATCTTATTATTTTGCATAACTAATTTTGTAATTCTGTAAAAATATGTTTCAGTATATATATTTAACCATCGGATGTTTTTTTAACCACGCTTGAGACTTTATGGTTAACACTGCGAGTTGTTCATGTTAATGTACAATGGCCACATTGGCTAAAAACCAAAACACACCCGATAACATCCTACAACAACACTTTGTCTTATTTATAGCCCTAGAAACCTCTTTGTACAGTGTTTAAGGTAAACAATTAAATTTTATACAGCCACAGTATACAAATGTTGTAAAGAAATTAATATAGTGTATAATTGCTACAAACTAAGATACTAAAACGATAATAATTGAAACAAAAGTTAACTACAAAATATTGAAAGGTATTCATTGTTATTATTCTATAAAAAAAATAATAAAACTCCTATATTTGTATTATAAGTTTTGTAGTTTGTCGAATCAAAGTTACTTTTTGTATCATTTATATAACACACGATACTATTAATGTTCAATTTAACTTATTTTGCTGTGCAACTAACTCTAGGTCGATGTAATAATTTATTATTTGACAAAACAAGTAGTATCAAGCGAGGCAAAAAACAAACTATAAACATATAATTAGATTCCTAAATCATTCGAGCATAGTGTAAATATATTCAAAGTTTTACATAAACTAATCGCAATACCAAAACATTATTGGAGAGACACTGATTGAGTATGACTCTTTGAATTTATTGCATTATCAATAATGTAAACATATGGTCATTATAAAAAAAAAACCAAGCTGATGGTATAAAAAGTTATTTCAATAAATAACTATTGCATCATTCATTATGGACTATGCCTTCTATAAATATTTAGTAAAAAAAAATAACACACTGTAAAAATAAACTGAGATAAATCTAAAAAACATAAAGTCGTGTCAGTAAATTGTGAGCCTACTATTGAACTCAAACACGTAATACTAGAAATGTGAACAGACAGCTATGTATCACTTTAATTTTAAAACTTACTCTTTAACCTACATAAAAAAATACTAGTCAATAGGTTTCCCGGTACCTATAATAGTAGATTTTATTATTATTAATATTGTAAAAACTCCATATTCATAAGAAAACAGTTATAAAATACGTGAAATAATACAAAGGATTGTTCTATGAAACCTTTTTATGGATGAGATAAGAATCGCGATGGAAAAGAGAATCCTTATCTTCATATTTCACCAATTTTAAGGCCTCTGACCAGATCGTGAGATTTGTCGCCAATTATAGTTTTCATCTTAAATACATACTTCATTTCTCTAAATGTAAAAACAATACAAAATAAAAAAAAATATTACAATTTGATTTACAGCATATACATTTAGTAATTTCCCGATATTTAATTTCCTAGGAAAATCTGGTAGTATGAAATAAAACATTAACCTTATATTATAAAAATACTACTAGTACTGGGGCTTGAAATAGTATTATGGGACACTAATTTTCCTAAATCGGGTGAAGACTTTTATTATATAAGGAATGTAATCCTACAGATGCTTTAACGCTATGTTTGATTGCAAAAACCTAACCTAAACAATCGTTTTTCATATAAAAATATATAAAGACATATCAGTATATTAAAAGGACAAGGATTAATATTGACATGTCAATAAAGACCTGTCAACACCGTGTTTGCCTAAAAGGTGGAAGGCGGTCTGCATTAAAGGGACAAATAACGCATCACTACCGTACGATAAATAAATGTATTTAGGCAAACTGTTTTGCCACCCTTTTAATATACTCCTTTACTACTCAAAACGTTGTTGGATTCATGATAAAAACTTGCAAATAAATTGCAGAATTTTTTTACTAAATATAAAACCATCGATTTGCATAATAAATTCCCGTAGAGAAAAATACATCGATGAATAATATTTTATTTTAATATAACCTTTTTGGTTAAACTGAACTCTTGTTAAAACATAAACTTGAAAACACCATCCGTTCAAATTTATATGTGTGTCCGTTAGCACGACAACTCGAGCAAAAATGATCCGATTTTGATGAAATTCGGTACAAACGTGTAAACCTACATTTATTCGAACGAGTTCACGAACCAGCATGATCGGACTATGGGAACGAGGGTTTATCCGGTCTTATGGGGTAAGATAGGTTTTTCCCATTTTAACCTTAAAAACGCAAAAATTCATTATTTATTTCCAAACCATTTTTAGAGTTTAAAAAACAAAAAAAAATACTATAATAAAGTGTTATTATGCGCCTAATGGTTACGGAGAAAATTCTGAAAAATTGTAAATTTAAAATTCCCATGTTATACTTACGGAGAATACATCAATTGTTGTAGTTTGCTTGTTTATAAACATATTTGGATCAAATTTGGAAAATACATTCATTTCTTACTAAGCTACAAATGTATTAAAATTGTTACATTTTACAACAAAAAACTCTTTACATCCTCCCTGTTGCAGGGAACCTAAGTACTCGTAAAACTAATTATATTTAAATAGGGAATAAATGTGATATTTTTAAGGAGACAGTTGAGTGTAAATCCAATCAGGCAAATGGAAATTCGCTAAGTCTGCAAGTTTGCTTCGGCGGGGGTATTTAATTTTTAAATCATGATATAAAAAAATACCAAGTTCACACGTGCTTAATAGCGATAGTAACGCACACATCAGCCCAAATACCAATCGGATAACCTTTGAGAAACGATCCACAAGGGGTCAGAAAACGTTCTGAAATAGCAGCATATGTTGAGTTTGGTATCAAATTAAAAATCTCCATTAGTCAAATACAATGTCACAAACCCAAACTCAAACAGACAAGGGTGTAAAAAATGACAGCTGTTCAAATGTTCATGGAATTTGCAAAACTTTGCAATACTGACATACTGTGACGTGTCCACTAGAAGTTGGATGAAAATCATAAACGTAAGAATATTTTGATATGAACATCAGATTAAAGGTTTATTAGTGGGATACAATGCCACAAATTTCAGCTCGAAATATAAGCTGATTTAAAAAATTGCAGCCAGTCAAAGATTCAAAAAGGCGGATTAAAGAAATATTTGAACGGCTGCCATTTTTAACTTGGTTGTCCGTTTGAGTTCAGATTTGTGAAATTGTATTTTACTAACGGAGACCTTTAATTTTATACCAAAGTCGACCAATGCTGCTTTTTAAGAATTTTGTCTTAGACATTGTGGACCATCCCTTAAAGGGGTTATCTTGTCGGTTGTTGAGCAGATTTTTGCTTTACTGTCACCAGTAAGCACGTGTAAACTCTTGTAATTCTTTTTTCGATTGTATTTTAAAAATTTAGAAAAAGAGGTTCCATAACTAATTGTCGCCCGGTATAAAATTCTTTTTAATTTTTAAATATATAGCACCTTCTACAAAGTGGGTCTTGGTAAAATACGTAAACAATTTCTAGTAGAATTTTAAAAATACATATAAACCAGTAAAACATAGCCCAGTGTTAATGAATTTGAAAACATATTTCGTAAATGCACTGATCAAATTTGTTTAAATCCAAGAAAATATTTGATCAAATCATGTGATAATTGCGTGTTAAATTCTAAAACTTTGTCAACCATGAGGTGTATAGGTTTCCGTTGTAGTATAAATCCAGATTATGGTCAAGAAGATTGAGTTCACTGGGGAGGGGGGGGGGGTTGGATACGAAATCCATTTAAATATGAGTCCATTATTAGCTTAAGAGCTGTACAGCTAATGCAACATGTTTATGTAAAGGTTAATAATTCAGCCTCTATAACAAAACAAATGTTAATATAGCCTTATTTAATATTTTTACTTCAAACATTGTTTCAGTAAAGCATTGGACTAGGGTTTTTGGAAATTAAATATTTTCATAATCAAGCTTAGTCGTTATGAATAATACTGTACTAAATACAAGATGTATCATTGAGAAGCTAATTGTGTTTATAAGGAGGCTAGATAAAACTTAAATATTTCCAAAGTGTAAATTATAAAGTTAGTAAATTGAAACCCCTTTCTGATCAACAAGTGATTAGAACCAGTGAAAGTCCATTAGGAAATGAAAAAGTAATCTGATCAGCTTTGTTAAATGGAATGTAAAATAAACACATTTAGCTATTGATTTAACTATCTTTGAGTTTGTTTCCAGCCGCTCCTCTTGTTAACAAAAGCCACTTCATCATTTTTCATATTTATTTTCGGTAGGCATCATACTTGCAAATGACTTATAAAATATCATGATGGACAATCATTTACCTAAGATTTTACATGGTGTCATTATTATTTGGAAACAAAACTGGACCGCATTTTTGCAGTTGATGTTTATTAAGGTCGATCTGTATACACATAGTATTACTAATTGCAAAGTGTGTACACATTTAATTTAAATACATTTAAGTTATATACCTTAAACGAATATAATAAAGCGCCCTTCGTAATTAAGCACCTTTTATCAATCTTTAAATTCCTATTTTTTTACATTCATAATGATGATTTTAACCCTGTCCGTGAATGTGAAAAGTTGATAAGTTCTTTTAAGAGATTAAGAAGTGAAATATAAAAAAAAAACACTTCGTTATTAATCCTGAATCCTTTACCTAAGCTATTTCATTGGGTTTGACGAAGTTTACAGGATTTTAAAGCTCAAATGGATATTTTCCTTTGTCGTATTCTTATTGTTTTATAAATCAATTACTACATAAGAAAATGCGATATTTCAATTCACCTTACAACCAACAATGCTTAAACCTTGAGTCATATTCCAAATTTAATTATCAATGAAATGTTTTCTAATTGTGGTTTCATCCAGCTAAATTTATTATAATTTAATTTAAGTAATAGAAGAGGTAGAGCTGCACTCACATTCTCTTGAGAGTACTTATATGTTGAAGTAAACTGACAAACTTTATACGATGACAGAGTGTTTACGTTTACGAATACACATTTATTATTCAATATACCTTATGCTCTCAGCTCCTCCTGTAGAATAAAACATCACAATTCCAGTCACATATTTACTTAAAATGGCTAACCTTGATACACTTCATATACCTATCTACATTTATTTTATATTCGTTTACTTTTGTAAAAAAAAGTATAAAATGAAATATTGATGATAGGCTGCATGTTTGGGTGCAACCAATAGGGCAATCACGATTGAATAGGAATAATAATTTTAAATTACATAACAAATAACACAAATTTATGAGTTTATATGAAAATATTATTTCTTTATGTTATTTAAATTATTTTAACACCATAATTCAATGTATTCTATGGTAAAATATTACTAAATAATTAATAAGTATCAATTATATATTCAATTGAAATAATAAAGTTAATGATAAATTAATAACATAGCTTCTAGAAAGTCAAAATATAGATATACAAATTACATTTTCTAGAGTTGTTATTTTGGGTCACAATTTACGTATTTCTAGCAAAATTGTTTTTATGATCAGCCGCTTTACATGGACACTTCATATTTATTCAAACTTATATTGAAAATCAAATATAATTTGATTTTATTTAGCTTATATACATATATGATTTCTTTTAACTTGTAAAATCATAATGATACTATCATCTCTCAAAGGTAATTCTTAAATATCCGTTATATTTTCATACATCAGAAATAGCCCGAACGAGTTAACAAGAGTTAGATTTAGGTTTGACATTTCCCTTCCAAACTCTGTCAGGCCAATCTGGGCTAACTACAAGACCCAAGACACTTGAAAGTGACGTTAGCTCAATTCCTCTCTCAGTTGTAGATAATGGAGATCCATAATCATAAATTATACAAACTGGATATCGGGGAGCTTTAAAGTAAAACTAGAACTGTTCAGAATTTGCTGTAATACATAACACAGTTTTTGTTAATTAAAATTATTTAATATTAAGAAAAAATATTTACCGTTCATAGTTGAACAGTAAAGGAAGATGATGCAATTTAAAACTAAATATGTAACAAAATTTTAAAGTAAATCAAACAAAACTACTAAACCTATCATGACATTCGTTGAAGAGTTCTTGAGTATAGATGAAGGACAATCATAGAAATATTTTTCTAATATAATGGTTTAAATACCTCCAGTCTCTAATTAAAAGTATTGAAGGAATTTAAATCAATATATTAGCTCCTTGCCAATTCAGGGGCAGCTCCACAGCTCTTGATGTAAGAATTATTTTGACTGTTACCAGCGTAAATGAACGAAAAATTCTTGAATTGTGATGAAGTGTTACATACATACAAACACAAAACCCCTTGAAAACATTATTGGAATGGTAGGTAAAATTACACAAATGTCTAGCATATCATATGATGCAGAAAAACTTTGCTTAAATAACTAAAATGTTTTTGGAAACATGCACTATTTATTGTATTTATACACCCCATGAGAAAGGCGTTAATACATGAGAAATTGCAATGAAACACAAAGCCAAGCAGAACAGAGAAAGTTGGCTACGTTTAGTTCATGAAACAATGTTGCAGTATCTGCTATTGTTTGTTTTGCTGAGGCTGCTTAAAACACGTCATGGTATTTAACACATACTTACTACCAAGTCCAATATATTAGTGTAACACTCCAGGATATAAAAAGTATAATGATTACGAATTGTTGTAAGTGATTTTTAATCCTAATTATCAGTATTCATATTCCATATTAGTACATATTCCAAGCAGTTTTTTCCATAAGACATTTAAGAGAAATCGAGCATCTTATGTACCCGTATTCAATGTGTGTTATTATAATACCATAAGAAACTAATTATTATTAAATAAATTTCCTAAAAGCTTTATTCGGTCGTTAAAGAATCTATCTGTATGTGTGTATAAATTGAAAGGCAATTGTATTCGTTGTGCTTTAGAAGGCATTTGTTTTGTTCATTCATCGTCATGAAAGTATTCAATAGTCATTCAAAACTCTTTTACATTGTACCATACTCACTGTTACTAAACGTATAGATAGTCTATAACGAATTCTCA
Source organism: Macrosteles quadrilineatus (assembly GCF_028750875.1). Lineage (NCBI taxonomy): Eukaryota > Metazoa > Arthropoda > Insecta > Hemiptera > Cicadellidae > Macrosteles > Macrosteles quadrilineatus. The sequence goes on from NW_026542599.1 coordinate 39,405,533, forward strand.
TTCCAAAGATGTAAATATGATGCTTTGATCGTGTACCGTGCATTATCATCATACACGCTTCTGAGCTTTGAAGACATCAGAGATACTGCAAACGTTGCCAACCAAACGTCTTGAACATGCTCCGCTAACATCGGTTCTAAATGTTTGACGTGTTTTAAAGATTTTCTAGATACGTTTTCTCATTCAAAACAATTCACTTATACACATTTAAACTCCACCTTTAAGGAACTGAACTGAATATTTAGGTACTGGTAAACATGTACGTCTTACAAAAAAAAAAATAAATAAACTAATTAATGATAAGCTACAAATTGCAAATATTCTACAAGCTATATTTGTTTACATGCCAGATAATATGAACATAATTCTTTAGAGGAGGAACTAATGAAAATGGACTTTTCTACTTTAAGAAAGGTAATGGCTGTTTTTACTTTTTTTATTGCATAACATTGACTATAGGATTATTATCGATTATTAATGATTGTTAATGATTATTATAGCAATAGCTATGAAGTTTATATTTCGTATTCTGATATTCAATCTCAACTAGTTTGGTTAGAGATTTGTCAGATCCAAATAGCTTTGAACCAAAAATTGTAAATACTTACTTCTGTGTGGCACGTTTGTAATAGCCGTCCGAGAACTACTTAAGAACGGTTAACCTAGCAGCTACTCAAAAATACAGCTAAATACAGGGTGAATGATATTTGTTAGAAAAAAAAACCCTTATCATTATAGTTAAATAGTTTTAATTTTTAATCATGTAAGCTATAATTTTCCGCTGACATTAATAAATAACGTCGTTTAGATTATTAAAAAAACGTATTTACAGGTCATAAAAATAATTTTGTTGATATAATAGTAATATAAACAAAGTAAACTGCCATTGTTAAACACATTAAAAACCGAAGATATATGGAATTAAATTATATAAACTCATATTATAAGCAAGGTGTTATATAACTTGATCAAGAGTAGATGACATTAAATTGTAATTACATTTTAAGTAGTTAGATTTACTACTTACACATCTTGTTTTTATTTTTATTAATCACGTATAAATAAAATACGTCCGTAATTTACGGGTTATCTTTAAGATGTCAATTTAATATTTCTGAGGTAGATAAATCAGAAATACAGTAACGAGTCTTGTTTTTAGAAGAATACAAATCAGATCGACAGATTGCTTTTCGTTCGATTAGCCGCAAATAGAACCTTTTCGGAACAAGAAACTTCCAAACGATTACAACAGACAATCTTTTACCAAATCTTTAATGTGTTACGTTAATTCATAATAACCGTTCTAAATATTACAATTTTCCGATAACCCTATCTATTAAAATAATTGCGTACGCTTAAATTGAAAAAAATTTATCTAATTATATACAGAATTTATAATTATATACAGAACTTATATAATTAACACGGATGAGATAAAAATTGTTTGATCTATAAAAGAAAAAAAAACATAAAACAGTGCATATTAATTTAATGCAACGGTATGAATTTCATGTTTTATTTTACAATAAATGATTTTTTTAAGTAATTTGCACTGCGATCTTCATTAATTTAAATCAAATTTTAACCAAGTTTCTTGCCATATATCAGGTCATAGATAATATTATGATTATCTATGACCTGATATATAGCAAGAAACTTGGGTAAAATTTGATTTCAATTAATGAAGATCGCAGTGCAAATTACGTAAAAAATCATTTAATGTAAAATAAAACATGAAGTTCATGCCGTTGCATTAAATGAGTGTTTATTTATTGATAAACTTAATGATATTGCATTAATGAGATTTTTTTAGTAACAAAAAAAATTAAGAGAAATAAATTATTGAATTCCACATAAAATGATGATAAATAGTTTAGAACGTTAGATTTAGAAAGGTCAAAATAATATTTAATTATTTACAATGCTAGCCTAACTGTAGTGTATACATTATAATTGTTATGTTAATCAATATATTGATTAATTCGTCATTTTGTCAAACACCATGGTACATAAGCGTGCAAATAGAAATATTAAACAAAATGTAACATTTAGCATCGACAGCCGTTGTGCTAAACCAAGACAATTATTTAGGATAATAGAGTCCATCGTTCACAATCAATCCCGTAGTTGGCAAACATCAATTAATGGAACCACACAATCAATCAGTAATAGTAATTTAAAGCCATTGTGCAATAGATTATAAATCTCTATTTTAAAGTTATTAAATAAGTATATAGTAAAAAATATTGTATTCAGAATTATATACGTTTAGAATAATATGATACTTTGTATGTCTCTCATTGATCGAGTGTATCAAATAAAACAACCTTCTAAAATTTAAAATCTTAATTTAGGTTAGTTTAAAGGTTGTTCGTTATTTATCTTAAAGTTTTACACGAAAAAAGAAAATTAAAAAGTAATATGTGATAGGTGTTAAAATAAATTTATTTATGAACTCATTTCTTAGCAACAATCTATAATCACGAAGTAATTATTACACATATTTTTGTAATATATAAAAGATGAAAACTATTTTCGAAAGTAGATTATTGGGGTTTCACATGAATTTTGAATCAAATTATTATTTTTCTGTAACTATGGTAATATATTATAAGGCAAAGATATTTTTATAGCCGTTACGGAATTTGTGTTAATTATATTTAAGATATATTATAAGGAAAATTACGTTATCAACGAACATCAAACGATTAATGATCGGTTACGTTCAATCATTTTCTTTACGAAATACATTTAAGATTTTATTTTATATTACTTCTGATATAACCAATATTGCTTCCACTCCTGACCTCAAATTATTTAAGTTGTATCGTAGTTTCTAAAATGGAATTGTTAATATTACACGGTTGTGTGTATGACAGTTCTGCAAATTTACGGAACAAATTTAAGATATTGAGTTCTTAAAAGATATAACAACCTGCATAAATAGTTTACAAAGGAAGTTAAATGTTATGTACTCTACGAGCAATATTGATCAAAGTCAAAGGTCAAGTATCAATGTTCAATACTTCTACCCTACCCCTTATAACGTTATCAGGACTATATTTTCAGGACGAAATATGTATTTTATAGTTTCAAAACATGAGGTGGAGCATTTCTAAAGCAAAGTGACGGCAGCTTTTGATAAATAAAGACACAACAACCGCCGAACGTGACCTGAAAATGTTCTTTTCTCTTGAAATACTTCATAAAGTAACATATTTTTTATCTACACAATACCATACTACAATACTTTTGTTGAAAAGTATTTGTTGATTTTCTTAATTTGAAATTTCGTATACAGAAAATCATGTTAATTAGAATAACCTGTCTATAAAAGACGCATATAGGAAATGTAAGAAAGTATTTTTTTTTACAATTGAAATTACGTACATAATAGTCATTATGCAACGTGAACGCTTTAGGCGGTTCATATACAGCAAGGGATAATCCTCAGACCTGTATAAATGTTTGGGGGATTTTTTTATAAATAACATTTATATTTTCGTAATCTATTGTTTAGTTTTGTGATTTTAACTAAAAAAATATTCTTATTAAACTAGATTTGTCAGCGTAGGATTGACAATACAAGAGCAAAAGCCTGCGTTACAGCTTTAGTGGTTCAGATTTGAAATGGTAATAAATTATTTCCTCACTAAAGCAAACTTCAGGCATTACCCTATTGTCTTACATCCTACTGCAATCCAAGTAAATGCTTGTGTTGAATAAAGGGTGTCTTTTGTTTAAAGTACGGCTTTATAATAATAATAATGAAAACAAAGCAAGCTATTTTAATCTTGCATATATTAATTACGTGAACATTCAAAGAGACACATTATAATTTAACCATCTTTCAAGGGAATCATTAGGTCATACTCTCTTCAGGTTACACAATGTGTTAAAATAATCGTTAATATTAAGCTATTCGTATCAAATCATTTCCGTTTTTTCGTCCAAACGATTAGAACGACTTTAAGTATGATAGTGTATTATGTCAAACCTTAACAACACATGTCTTATTCAGATTTTTCTTTTCAAATAGCAATTTTTTTCATGTCATGTAAGGGGTAATATTTTACAGATGGGGTCTGTGACTCAAATTACAGTAAATTTCACATGTATTATGTATACGTTATCTCGTGAATTACCCTGTAAGGGTTTACAAGATTATGAAAATATACCGTAGTAAGCACTTTACATTTCATAGTTAAGAATCATAGTTAATCTTTATAAACCTATCTTAACATGTACAGTTTAAATTGTTAGTCCTATTTTATATAAAGGCAAATACAAATAAAAAGGTATCTACAATTAATTCTAATATACTGGGTGTTTCAAAAAGAATCATCCGATTTGGATAAATCATACATACTCAACTATGAATCCGATTTGATTGAACAATATATTGTTAGAAAGAGGAAGTTCACAAATATCACAGAAAATCTACAAAAGTCCCATTTTCAGATTGTAACCCCCCAAAAAAAATCCAAAAATGGTGGACTTCTGCAATTTACAAAACACTTTTTTACGTCTTTTACTAGAACGCGGTAAGATTTAGCAGATATTTGAAAACATTATCATGGTCAGGAGTAGATTTTCTATACTCTTAGGCGTTTTCCGAAAATTACAACCCTTCAGCCCAAAAAATGCTCTACTTTCAATAATATTGCATTTATTTCCAAATTTCCTATTGTTTTCACAACTTTTTCATAAATAAGTAATTTTTTTACGCAAAAAGCACATATGCTCTGCATCTAAATGGGGCTATATTGAGCACCTGTAAATGGTATGTAAAAGAACTTGATTAGTTACTCTTAAATATAAAATTAACCTCTTGTTCATATATTTATTAGTTTTCAAATTAGAAACCTCCAAAATCGGATGATTCTTTTGAATCACCCTGTATAACTCTAACGATAAATAACGATTTATTGTTTGGGAAATCTTTGATTACGTTGTAATTACTTTACTTTTCGTTGACGTAATGTTTAGCAAATTTAAAGTAAAACTGTTATAAGTGACAAGGTCGTATCTCAAAGTGAGTTATTATATTGATTTTTACTTACAACACTTTAATTGAATGTCGTTGAGATTTCAGCTTACCAACTTGACCATTAGTAAGCATTAATGAATGGGCCTTTTAAACAAAGTTTCATCAAAACCTTTGGTTCGTTAATAAGAAAAATTTAACTTATTAGTTAATCATGGATGTGAAAAGTTACTCATGATCAAAAAAGTTCTTTGAATAATGATATACTGAAATAAGTAAGTTATTAAAACACGGCTAAAAGACGCAATGCTAGATCTAAAAAATTATAGTGGAATTGTGGAGCAGAAACAAATATTAAGCGTACAATTTCAAGCCAGTTTTAACAAGTGACAATAGAGGAGGGAAATATTAGCAATTATCCTAAGATAAAAATTAGTTAATTTGGGAAAACTTTTGTGTCTTTATGATTTCATTTCTGTTCATTGGGTTGAATAAAATTACTAGTGTTTCACTTGGACTGAATATTTAGCAAGCATTTTAGTAGTTTGTAGTAGTGTTTGTTGTAGTATGAAGAGGATCCAAAATGTCAAGATGATCACATATTTGTATCAGTTAACATCCAAATACAACAAGATGCACTTTGTAAAACGATTATGGCTAACTCTGAACTAGTAGAATGGTTACACGAGCGATGTTTTAGGTTTTTTTTAGTATTCAATTCGCAAAACGAGTTTTTTTTTTGCAGTTTCTAATCATCATAAGCAGGACAATATTTTAATCGTTTAAATTTTAAAATACAGGAACTAAAAACTAACTACAAGATGAGAAAATGTTATCTTCAAAAGGTTACAGGAACTTATACGCTTAAGATGAAGGTGTATGATTTTATCTGTTGAATGAGAAAAAAGAAAAACCTTACGTTATAACCCGGTTGACCCATTTTACACCAATCCTGCAAAACAAAGCTCTCCTAGTATCAACATTTTGTCATCGACCTGATTTTGCTGCATCTGTGAGATTTCATAATGATTTATATACCTTTGAAAAGTATTCTAAAAAAACCTAATATAGTTAATATACTTAAATTATTTCGTAACATATCTTAAATTTTTCTTCTTTTTTTCTTTTTTTCTTTTTTCTCATACAATCCATACGCTATTCCTGAAAAAATATCTTTGATAGTAATTACTTGCAACATCAATCATGTTTTCAAAATTACAGTAGAAAATAACGTTATTCATGAATTTAACCATTAATTCAAGTGCCTACATTGATCATAAACATTTTTGCAGCATATGTTTCTAATACCAAGACCTACATTTATAATTTTTTTTTCCTTTATCGGCTCTCAAAAATAGAATAAGTTCATCAGGGATTCATGCTACATTTCTGATAGCTAACTCGACAACTTACACAGTTTATCTTCACCAATAAAAAAATACAATAACTAATACAAATTGAAAGTTACATACCTAACTGTTTCCTCATTTACGTAAAATACATGATACTTTTAATTTCAATTTTTTTTTTGTAAATCTAGGTAATGTTATAAAAAGCGCTAAACAAAGTCTTGTTTGACTAAGAAAAATAATGTAAAAAAGGTGAAGGATATACTTAAACGTGAGAAAGCCCTTTTAAATATATAATTTAACGAAAATAGCTAGTTTAGAAACAATAACATAGGAAACACAGCACTTTAATTATTTTGATAACGGTTGCATGGTAGAATATTTTAAAACTACATTATAAATCAAAAATATGCAATTTAATTAAAAGAGCTAGATAAAAATGTTTATAATGCTTTGGCCATTTCACAGGTGGTATTTAAATTTATTGGACATTCCACTGGCCTATTGCAGCGTTCATGGAGTATATTAGTGGTATTATATCCATCGTAACCTTTGTCATCAAATATGTTGTTAAATCGCAAACCAACTATTTAATATATTTCAATGTTGCATTATATTGCTATCACACGGTAAATAATCCTAAAATATATATTTTTTTATAATTCTTTGTTATTAAATAATTGATTTATTTAACTAGAGCAATTTGTATTTGAAGTACACATTTTTATGTAATTAAAAATGTATTGTTTAACATTGCAATTGTATTTAAAGCATTCAAAATACTTATATGGATAATATGTATCCCATTTATCAGAAACAGCTTAAAATAGTTATTTGTGCTACTAGTGAGAAAAGTGAGCAATTGACTCACTCGAGAGAAATCCTTACTCACGAGCCGTAGGCGAGTGAGGAATGGTTTCTCGAGTGAGGCAATTGTACTTTGAACTCGAGTTGTACATTATACTTTTCCTACAGTTACCATAAAACAAATAAATTTGTGAAGAAACATAACCTATTTTTACACAGAAGTGAACTTTTAATATAACATTTAATGTGAAGTGACAAATACAACAGTACAACAGCTGACCAGCTGATTTACAGCCAGTGCTGCCAACGTATTTCGCGCGCATACGACGTTGCCTGCATGTTACGCGCTCACTATTTCGTGCCTTCACGTTGCAAATCTGGAGTGAGACAAAGTAATTAGAGTGAGACAATGTTAACATTGTCTCACTGATGAGCGAATTGGCCACTTTGCTTTCTCAAATTAGTGAGAGAACATGTACATTGTTAGGTAACTGTAGGAAAACATTATTCTTGATGATTTAAATTATAGTTACTCATTTTTAGTATGAATTCCCCCCAATCATAAATAATACTTAACTAATTAACATCTTATGTGTTTTACTCAAATTTTGAACTATTTTGCTTATATACTCTGCATTAGCCAAGTAATAGAATTACAGTGACAAAATGGTTATTGAGTTGCAGAAAATAAATACATTACGATCGTTTTTTCCGCAATGTCAACAAATATTGTTTTAATGCGTAATTACGATATATGCAACGTGCTATATTAATTGTAACTCCAAACCAATCTATACTAACAGGACTGTTAATGTTAAATTAATATCTCTCTTAAAATAATGTAAAGGACTTATTTAATGTAGCTATAAATAAATTATCTTAGGACATAAAAATACAAATTAACGATCACTTATATTATATGGAAAGTATACCCTAATTTTTAGACATACAATTTTCAAACTTATTTACCTACAGTAAGTACGTATGTTTAATTGAAAACAATTCAAAAGGTAAATTTTAAACATCAGGTTTGACCTATTCTTCCTTCTTTTCTTCTCTTAGCCTGAAATAAATCGACAGGTTTTGGTAATTTATAAGGAATGATTTATATCGCTTGACATAAGAAATTGTTATGTGATTTTAAATCGTAAATTAAATTACTCATATCTTTTATAGGACAAATATTGTTAAATAATTGTGTCAAACAGGTTGACTATTGATTATGTAATAATTATTTGAATATTAATAATATATTATTACGAAATTTATAAAATCTCTATTTTAAGTGTGTTTGATTTTGTTGAGTTATATATTACTATTAAAATTATCAAGAGCTGTAGCGGCTTATTAAATTAAATAAAAAAACACGAGCAAGATGTTTTTATTTATTGCAATTTAAAATTCATTTTTGGTAAAAAAAAAAAAAAAAAAAAAAAAAAAAAAAAAAACTAATGAGGAAAGGCTTTCATAAATCGCTAGGAGATGAAGGATGGTGTACAAATTTTGTCAGGACATAAAGAAAAGTTTGGCATTGATGAGGTCGTATAAAAGAGTTTCTCCATTTATCACACTATTCTTCTGTAAAAAAGTTATTATGGAATTGACGTTGAGAAAAGTAAAGTAAAGATCAGTTAACTTTATTTTTAACTTTTAATTAAAAATATTTATGTATTTTTGTTCTTTCGAGATCAATAACATATTAAATTTTATTTTGCTGTCTGTTTTGTGGTAGAAATGTTTTATAGTAAATAATTCACTTTAATAATTGTTTTATTATTCTCCACTATTCCCATTTTAATCAATAATCTAAGCTTAATATTAAGGATTATGGAATATAAAATAGACTTATAATATTTCCTTGGATATTGAAGAGGGATACCTTTCGTGTACTTAAAATAACAGGAATCCAAAGACTTTAGTGAACTTATTTTCAGGTTTACATCAAGTTAATCCGTCTAATTGTCTTCAAACTAAAGGTCTTAAAGGTTCGCCGTACAATAAATATAACAAAACACTCAAAAACATAAAAACATAAATACATATTTAAAATACAAAATGGTCACGACTGAAAAACTTGTTGAACAACGCCTTCGTTTAGCCGCCAGAACTCTGGGATTTTATGTTCAGGAACAATCGTTTGTAATAATTAATTTACTCATATAACGTACAAAAATAAATTTGCAAGACATTTTATCTGTGTTTGATAAAGTATATATTTCCACAAAATCTATATTTAAGATATCGTTTGTAACAATATAAACCTACGTTAGTGGTTTGTTTCAATCAGGAATTGAATCAGAACCCTAATCTTGCAGTTTCTTTAGAAATGTATAAAAATATAAACATGTTTAATATGTTTATTTTTATCATAAAATGGGATGAAAAGAGCTGATAAATAAAGAATCTGTAAAGATTAAGAAGGATTTATATGCATTCCTTTTTGGGTAATGAGTAGACGTTTCAAGGATTTGTATGTGTTTTAACAAAAATAATTTTAAATGTTGTAATTAAATACGATTACGTACCTCTTTTCACACCACATGTTTGTTTTTGCTGTTTTTTAAAGAACATTAATCCATATTTTTTCCTTTTTTTAAATAAAACATGGCTCAATTATTAAATAGTATTAAAAAATTTAAAATAATCTATATAATACACAACTTGTGTTGAAGCACAACAGTCCTTGTAGTACTTGCAACAGTTAATAATTGCATTAATTTCATTTATATTATTCCAGATAGTCTTAGGATAAAGAAGAGATTTAGAGTAGACTCTTTATGTTAATAATATAGAAATGCTTCTCGAGCGATTTTTAGAGAATAATCTTTATAGTTTTGGGCGATACACAGTTCAAAAGGTAATACTTTATAGTAGTTATATAACAAATTATGATCTCATATTATACAAACAATACATACTCACTAACACCGTCAGTAAGCTATACTCAAATGTACTATTAACAGTTACATGGAGTAGATAATACTGAAATGATGTGCTCAACAATAATGTCTGTTATAACATTAGCAATATCCTCCAATGGCTTTTGCAAGCATGTTAACACTGTGAAAACACCAGGAAAATGTTGTGAGAGACATGGAACTAAAACATAAATATATAAAATATAATGACATTTTACAAGTACTGTTTGTGTCGAAGTAACACACAAAACAGGTAAAATATTTTAACTATGAAGATACATTTTCACACATGTATATACAAAATATAATTTGTAAAAAAAGAGACCCAGTTAATACATAAAACACAGAATATTTACATAAATTGCGCATTCAACTTTTTTAAATTAATAATAAAAAACCTTTTTTGTTTATGCCTAAGCTATAAACGAAAATGGCAGTTAGTAATAATTGGCCTATTGAATGAGCATTCTAATAAGTTTCAAACCAGGGAGGATTAAATTATAGTTGTATATAAAACTTAAATTAAAACATATCAGAAAAAAAAATCACATCTTTTGTTGAGTTTCACCGAACGTAGTGTAAGCACATTTAAATATTAATAATACCACATTCACACGTTTATAGTGATATTTAAATACAAAATTATGTAGTTAAAATCATATTCTACTAACGGTTTTATATACTTATCTACTAAGAAACATCGTCTTAGACAAAATAAATCCAATGATAAAGCCAATGACCAGAACTTAGTTAACATAAGTTAACTAAATTAAAAGCAGTGGAATGTTAACTAAATTAAAACTACGTATGATAAATACCACCTCTGAACTGGTCAAAGCATTATAAACATTTTTATCTAGCTCTTTTAATTAAATTGCACATTGTTGATTCATAATGTGGTTTTTAAATATTCTACCATGCCTCTGTTATCAAAATAATTCAAGTCCTGTGTTTCCTATGTTATTGTTTCTAAACTAGCTATTTTCGTTAAATTATATATTTAAAAGGGCTTTCTCATGTTTAAGTATATCCTTCACCTTTTTTACATTATTTTTCTTAGTCAAACAATACTTTGTTTAGCGCTTTTTATAACATTACCTAGATAAAAAAATTGAAATTAAAAGTATCATGTATTTTAAGTAAATTAGAAAACAGTTAGGTATGTAACTTTCAATTTGTATTAGTTATTGTATTTTTTTATTGGTGAAACTGTGTACGCTGTCTTGTTAGCTATCAAAAATATAGCATGAATCCCTGATGAACTTATTCTATATTTGATAGGCAAACTATATAATTTAAAAAATTACCTTAGAGGAGACAAGAATCTAGATTCGACCAATCCAGATCCTTGTATATATATACTCGTATAATTATTTTTAACAGCCTTGCTTTTAAATGTTCACATTTAAATGGCCTCATTTGGTATTGCATAACCAATTAATAGAAACATGAAGAAAATGTCTTACCTATGATTTTATATTTGGAATAAGATTAAAGGAAGAACTCAAACGTTAAGACTATGAGATGAAATATTAGTTATATGCTTAAATAGTAGTTTCTGAAAAGAATAAATAAAAATAAAACTGAAAACATTATCCAATGAATTTATATGCAGCACCAAGAGTACTGCATATTAAAATATACAGGAACCTATTTTTTTTTTATTTACTAATTAACATAAAATAGAACAGCACTGTTAATTAATTATGTATGCAAGTAGAACACGGAGTAATATTTAAATTCAGTGAACATTTTCAATTAATATAATGTCATTTTTATAGCAACAACAAACACAATAACGTAACTTTAACAAAACCTTTTACCGTAACTTCGCGCATCTCGAGCATATTGTACACTTCAATATTAATTCATCATCAATTTATTTTGCATTTTCCGTATGGAAGATATTTACATAGGCCTAATAAATAGTTAATTATTCTTGCAGACAAAAAACTATGACGTCATTCGGCAATTGGGTGGTCAAATCGAAATATACTACCCTTTCCATCTTCTAAATGTTTTTACCATTTTTAAGGTCAACAGTATTAGGGTAACTATATACTTACAAGCGCTATTAAAAGTATTTTGTACTTTTATATGTATTTTTATAAGACATGATGCTGATTAATAACAAAATTTTAAACATCTTTAAACAAACCATGTTAATCAGGGGTTATCTTAGAAAATCGTGTATTTCAGTTTAATATTGTTTACTCTTTGAAACGTCGAGTATGTAAATTGAGAACGTGAAGGAATCAACCCACCTAGACGTACAAAAGAACCACAATCGGAAACCAATAGGATGTTTCCTTTCATCAGAATACACTCAGTTGGTAAAATAACATAATGTCTGAACAATATCGTTTATTGGAATAGTTTTTTTCATATTTTCTACCTAAAAGTCGCAATTTAAATTGGATATCAAGTGTGAAAACCTAATTTATAATTGTATTTATTTTAAACTTCATTTGATGGGATATTATTTTTGTATTTTGTATTTTCGTATTGGAAAAATTGAAAATTTAAGTATACTAAGTATTTATTTAAACATCTTACATATAAAAACAAATCCTAAGGAATAAAAGAATATTTTAACAATTAAAACTTAACTGTTTGAATATTACGGTACCCTGTCTTGTTTGGATGTACAAGAGTATATATTTCAAGTGGATGTCACATGTCACCAAACATTACGACTTAGAGGTGTTGAACGCCAAGTTTATGATATTGTCAGTAAACCAAGCGTAAACCGACTTTAGCCCTATCTGGCATCGTATCTCTACGTCAATCTTAGTTATGTGTGTGTGTATAATATATATAACAGTTATATAATGGTTTCAAGTTCAACATATTTGTTCCTTAGGTTAAAACAACGAAAAACATCATATAAACATGGGCCGAAAATGCCCGTTTTCTATCTGTCTTAATAAGAATTCCACAAAAATGTATCCATTTCGTTCCAAACCCTTTAGCAATTTACTGCAAACCTATCACATAAGTAGTAACAGATATAACCAATATTTAAACAAGGTATCAGATTAATAAATTTGTCTTATTTAAAACGGTGGCTATTGTACATTATTTATCTCAAATATCATTAAGAGTATTTATTATACTAAATACTAACAGGTTGATAAAAAGTTGTGAAGTTTTATGACTGATATAATGATCCAGTTAGTTTTATTGCAACCCCTCTACATTATGTAAGGCAACTAAATCGTTATCGCAAAAAAATAACAAGGCGTCTTTTCTAAATATACCCTTAAATGTATGACTACGCCGAAGTTTACTAATTATAAAAATACACCAAACTTTAAGAACATTTAAGAGATTACAAGTAAATAGATTTAAAAACAATAGGTTGTGTGGTAAGTCATTAAAAGGTTTAAAAAACTAACTTGTATGTACATTTAAAGTTAGGTTCTATTTATCATAATTTTGATACCGTATTATAAAAACATATTTTTCAATTTTGGTTTTTGGTTTATTTTCGATGTTGCCTAAAACGATTATTCGAATGGCTTTGGTATGAAACATATTGGCTCAAATCATGTTTAAAGGGTAGATGAGAGAGTAATACTAAAAATAATAAGATGAAAAAGGTATATATTGTACTAATCTGTTAACTTTATTTAATCAAATTGTTGTTCAAAACTTTCAATATTCTGTTTCAGGTATGATAAGAAGAAATATAACACTAGGTAAAGTACTTTATACATTTTCCAAAAAATATTATTTCTGTATTCTACTGTATTGTGACTTTATGTTACAAATTACGACAATAAATGATAAAATAAATTGACGAAAAACATACGTTTTTCTAAGAACGACTTCGTTAACGTAATCTAAAACACGTAAATGACCTATACCGTTGTTACTGTAACAGTTTTTCAATAATTTAACCTTTACACAGAATAATCAGTCATTGGTTAGTGTCTAATTTAATTATTTAATAAAATATAAGTATACCTACTTATATAATCAGGGATGAGAATTTGATGTTATTACGTATAACCTACATTTGTATTACATTTTGAACCAAGTTTAGGACATAGTACGGTTTATTTAGTTTTTGTTGATTTGCTTTAACTTTTGTTTGGGAAATCACATAGTTGTTTACGTTTAAAGTATTATAAAAAAATATATTTTTTATGTATACTCGTATATTTGTTTTAAATATAAACCAGTGCTGTACCGCATTTTCATGTTCAACGCCATCAATGAATTAATTTAGATTGATCTATAACAGACAATGATTTATGTGACCTGTTTGCATTGCTCGTTGTCTTAATGGATTTTCAGACCATTAGATTGTAATTACATGTGTTCCACTTAGTCTAAGCTTACATCACAGCATTAGTCACTCTCGTCCTAAGGGATTTTATGTATACATTTCGAGGCCTTGGTTGGATACCTTTTGTTTATCTTTTTCACATTCAAATTTACAAGTTTCAGCCCATAAGTTATAGTTATTTACCTTGAGATTGTCACCCTTAGATACGTATCTATGTATTTTAATGTATCGTTAGAAGTTATTAATAAATATTTGTAGCTTGTTGAGTGCTTAGAAAGCATTTTTTCTTTAATTAGAGGATATGAATAACAAAAAAAATATTTTAACTCATCCTACATAATGATTCAAAGTTGGGACTAATCCGTTGTCAAATTTCTTTATGCACATGTATTTAAAATACAGAATACACTGTAGAAAATATTTGTGTTTCTAGGCAGAATTTTATAATGATATATACAAATAAACGTAGTTTAATGTATTCGAAATTAACACATAACGTTGTTAAATATTAATTATATTATAAACAGAGTTTTAAATAATTCACTATAAGTATACAGACACAATGGTAATTTAGTGCAATACATGACAAAAATCATATTATTTATTTTCATCTCATAATCAATCGAAATATCTTATTCTGAATTTTCGTATTCATAAGTATTCTGGTCATGAATCGGGTCGAGCAAAAGTAATTTATTCCTGGCGTTTTGACAGACAATCAATGGGAAACCTAGACTCTGTCGTCTGATCCCAATAATTTCCCTTCAAATACAACGTATGAAATCCTCCTGAATCCTTTAAAGAGAGTATTGTAAAATTTGTTGGTACATTATTTGTAAGTATACAATACATACGTACATTCCTAACATACGTTTAGCATTGGTAAACCATTCTATTTTGCAATTTCAAATAATATAGCCCTCACGTATTAATATAAGAGATACATTGTGATTTAAAAGTCCCGAAAGTTTATTTTCCCGAAGTAATTTATTTTCTACCATTATGGATTCAAAATTGGTTTTATTGATATTATGTTTGGTCCTAGATTTTTTTACGGAGCTTGTACAAGTGCTAAGAACGCCTCGCCTTTTGATTTAACCTAATATTAACAATTAATTTATATTAAAATTTTTTAAGGAGTTGTTTAAACAGTGTTTTTATTTTAACACAAAACATATTCACAACTTATATTTTTCATGTGGTCAAACTCGGATGCTACGCTTGTAGGATTTTAGATATATTACAAAAAATTGTCATTTTTTAGGTTTATTAAACACATACGGCATTATAGTATCCATTATATGTATTTAATCGTCAATCGTTTATTGTTTACGTATAACTTTTAAAACTCATAATGCTTATGAACTACCTTTTAATGTGTATAGTATTTTACAAAATAATAGTAAACCTACCTGACTCTCAGGGTCATAAAATATTAAAACCCTTTAGGATGTTTATTTTCTAAAAATAAAAATAAAATTCGTTATAAACTAAAAGATTAGCAAAGTATTTATAGATAGCAGTTGCTCCTGTTATTCTACAAAAAGGGAAAACATGAATAGCAAAGTCAACGACACAGAACTAAGCAAACACGGACCTTCTCGAATAAAAGATTCATCTTATGAGGAGCCAAACTTTTACTTACCCAACCCTATTCTATTGTGGTTGTTACAAGCCACCACCTTTATTTAAAAAGCTTATTTTACCTAAAAACCTTAAGAAACAAAATTCACGTAAATGCTTTTGTTGGAAAAAATATATATACGAAACAAATTTGTATTGGCATTAACGTTTTGGAACTTTCAAAATCTATATTTTTAGTTTGCTTCATTAAATGTCAAGTATTTTTACATCGTCAATCGGGAGATGATTGTAAATTTGTTTATTCATCTTTATTTGTAATTTATTTACAAACTACTCTAACGTGGTTAAAATAATGTTACTATGCCTTTATCATGCTAGTTTCACCAAAGCCAACTTGACGCAAAGTGCAATCCTCCACATAACCAATGTGAATAATATTTTTTTTGATTTTGTATACTTTAATTAGCGTGTTCAATATATTTTTTCTATTAGGACACATTAAATTATTATGTGAAATAAGTTTTGCTGTGCAAAGCGTTGTTCAAAATTTTTGATTATAATTTTAAAAAATCTTAGCAACGATCTTGGATGGATAATGTTTTTTCTCTTTTATTT
The DNA here is from genome assembly GCF_028750875.1 of Macrosteles quadrilineatus. Taxonomy (NCBI): domain Eukaryota; kingdom Metazoa; phylum Arthropoda; class Insecta; order Hemiptera; family Cicadellidae; genus Macrosteles; species Macrosteles quadrilineatus. The sequence continues at coordinate 39,422,087 of NW_026542599.1, forward strand.
AATACTAGCTTTTGTACCCGTGCTTTGCAACGGGAAGAGAACCTGAAATAGAAACATTTTGGTCTTAAAATCTGTTGTATAAAATATACACATCCACCAACGCTTTTACAAACAAAATTCAACCCTAATGGCCTTTGTGCTCAATGTGGAAAGGGACCAGGTTTCGGCACTGTATGTAACAACAGACCTAATTAGAGTTATGAATACCTTCATCTTTGTCTTGGGGGTCATCAGATTGGATTTGAGGTTAGCGTAATATGCTCTGTTACCAGCCATGATTCAGTTTGTGATTTTTTGTGTGCAACAGTGATTTTGCTATTCAGCTCTGCGCCAAAGTAAACAAACCTATCCACACTCTTAACACATTTGTTTTATATCTTTAGTACATATTATTTAATTTACAAACGAAATTGAGCATTTAAGATGGCAGACAAAACTAATTATTATCAAAACATCGGAGGACAAAAAAATTAATAGTAATAGGCATTAGGTATATGTTTCATTGCATCTATTATTTTACTCTAAAAAAATTCAACGAACAACATAATATAGAAACCAGTTCTTTTATTTAGTTCCATAGTCTACTGTCTTTACATTTTCACACTTACCATTAAGTAAACATAATAACAAATATTTCATTGATTTTAGAAACAAAAGAACACCGTGTACAGCTAAGTTTTATGATATTTTCCTTAGTTTGATTTAATCAGTAGTGTAGTAAAACACAACTACTAAATTTACCTAAATATAAAAAAAATCTATGTGAAGTGCAAGTTGTTTATCCAACACACTTTAGGCAGTTTGAGTTTATAAAAAAAAATCCTCCAAACTCATACAAACCATCTATACACTGTAATTTTCATACTGTTTCCATGAAAACATACCAATAACATTATTTTCATAACTTAAGACGCTTTAAAAAATCCAAAGCAGAGCCGGAGTTCATACAGCAACGGTTATAGAATCTTTTTTTATAATCATTGACATAGTTTTAGAATAAATAATCCATGATAAAACTTAAGATTAAAATAAAGGTACCTCATATATAGTAATGGAAAATATTATATTTAATTTCTTTGTATCAGCTGTCTGAAATTGTGAATTATGCAATTTAGCAGTTCTTCTTGTTTAAATTGAAATGTCAAAGCAAATGTAAACAAACATTATTAGTGTTCTCATCGCAGCCATGGAGACAAATCAATATTTACTTTTACAATCCTCACCTCAGAAGTTTTAAAGCCAAAGGGGCAAAGCCCACGGTCAGTATCAAAGTGTGAATAGTCCTATAATGGTCCTTGGTATGGTAGCTATATTATTGTAAAATTTAAGCCCAGTCGATTCAGTAGTTTTTGAGCCTATTAGTAATACACATACAGACACCATTAGATTTTTATATAATAGTATAGATTACAAACACTGTGTGCAACGAGATTAATATTATTTTAGGTTTTGCCGTTTTTTTACAATTCTTGTGTTTCATCAAACACAAGAGAGTTAAAAAATCTGCGGGTTTCTATCCGTCATGTTAATCGATTTAAAATAAATAAACTAATATAATGCATACAGTTTTTATTGGAAAATGTGATTTCCGTGCTGTAATATAAATTATACTGGTTAAGCCACAATTGAGAAATTACTAATTCAATTACAACGGATGACGATTTATTTGGACAATCTCTATGGTGCTTATTGTAATGGCTTTCTAGTTAATTGGATTCGATGTAATTACATGTGTTCCACTTCGACTAAGTACATTGCACTTGTCAACGTAGCAATAATAGGTTTAGGTTAATATTTTCTTGGATTTTATGGCTAAATAGTTTTTTGATTATTGTAGAACAGAGTTAGTTTACTAAGTCGGGTCTATGACTTTGTCAGGATCTTGTAGCGATAAGGTGTGGCAACGGTTAGTCTGTTTCCCACAATTTCCCCCAAATTTCCCACCGATCTCTGGTGTCAGGAAAATTCGAGTAATTAGTAGAAAAATACCATGTTTCTCTCCGTAACGAGTAGAGTTCAATGGTGTTATGTCGTAATTATGGTACAACCCCACGGAAGTTTAGCCCTAGTGAGTGTATAATGGGTCTTTGATTGTACGTAAATTCTTATCACATCCTTTTTCAAAGAACAAACACCAACGGGTTTTTTATTTTCAATCAATTAAAAAATGAGTAATACTACATAAATCTATCCAATTGGATAGATAATCCAATTGTGGAAATTATAATCAAAATTTTTAGCTAAATATGTAAAGTATACATTTTTCATAAGCTTGCTGAAACGTATTTTTAACAAAGGTATTAATAAAAATTGGATTACATAAATTTATTTATTTTATAAGGCATGTAGTCGAAATATATTGATGTCTTACAAAATCATGTATATTTTATATTGCTCGTCGTTTTATCAACGTATAATAATCTATAGTTTTAAAGTTAGTCCATACAATTTTAATTACCTAAAACATTTCAACCTCAAATACTTTGTACACATCAAATGACGTATAGTTATTAATTATTATTTACTATACGGTATTTGATGTGTTATCAATATTCAAGGTTGAAGTTTTTTTATGTTTCTAAATAACAGAATCTAATTTTAAAACTAAAGACGTGTATACGTCAAAATAACGGCGAACAATATTAAATATACATGATTTTGTAAGACATCAACCTATTTCATTTATATGCCTCATAATAACATTTGGGTAAACCATTTTATCAATAAATCCACCTTTTTTAAGCTTATAAAAAATTATTACTTTCCATATTGAATTTTAAAATGTGTATAGTTTAGAAGAGGTAATTTATTTCTGATTTTTTGACAGACAATACACTACTAAATTTGTTTTCGTAATTTTTCTACCATTATTTGGCATAAAATACGACAAACACTCTTTATGGTATCTTAAAAATTACTAATTTCACTAGAAACATCTAGATTAGATAATTTTATTAGTTATTTTATGAGTTAACTTTTGTCAGCAATGAGTGTTTAAGCTTATACCTAACATCGGGTACACTTAGGTATGCTTGAGTGTGTACTAGAGTGTTCCAACAACGTTTATCTAGAGTAGATAATACACAAATGGAGGGCTTAACTACAATGGCTGTTATAACATTGGTAATATCTGCACCATGTGATGAATATAAAGTGTTATTCACTAAAATCCCTAGGAATATGAATGCACTTCTGGAGATGCATATATTTGTAAACTACTAAAATGCAATTCTTCATAAATATTATGTTTAGAATTGTCGTTAAATTAAAATTGTACATACATATCCTATGATTATTGATATCATTATTTATCCCTAGAAATGTTTTAAACCTATATGTTTTAAACAACTAAACTTTAGGAGAGAATGAATTAAAAAATTAATAAGAATAAATTGTTTTATTAATATTAAATTCTTTTAGACCTCAACTAGCAGCAATGATAATATATATCATGACTTATCGAAGAATTAAGTACACATTTACTTGTAACCTTTAATTATTTGTTCATGTCTTTGAATATTAAATTTGAAAAACTAACATAAACATAACAAAAATGACTTGCTAGCGTGTTATACGCCTTTTGGTATATTTATACCATACTAAGTTTAAAGTCAATGCCTTACGGTGTTCAAAGGCTATGGATATACGTTAGCGATACTCACATACAGGCAGAGACAGAAAATCAAGAGCCATACAGGATATTTCTTTTACTGTTTCTACCTAATTTACAAAACACAAAACAGTTTGTATTCACCCTGTATAAATATAAATAATCGGTTTGTAATACTGTATAGGTTAATCCCAAACACTTTTAACATATTGTAATACTTAAAAATATGATAGTTATAAAATAGTTTTGGTACTTTCCTGTTAAAGGTGACATTCACTATTATCGATGATTTTTTTCTCGATATATCGATGTTTTTGTTTTCCGATCCATTACTAATTGACAACAACTAACTGATCTTGTTTAGGCTAAAATAGTCTATATACTATTATATGGGTTAAGAAATGAAACTGTTCTAAGCTAACCTAACATAACCAACAAAACTTGCTGTACCATTTAAAAAAAATTCGTTTGGGTTTGAATATAAAAGGCAAGTTATAAACATGGATTTTTTAAATGTAACAGCAAGTTTGGTTAGTTATTTTAGGTTATTTTTTTTTACAGTTTCATTTCATTAATGTTTGTTGATACTGAACAATATTTTTTGTAGTTGTTAGCTGATATGTTTCAATTTGTTAGTAGCGATATATCGAGAAAAAAATGATCGATAATAATGAACCCTTTAACAGGAAAGTACCATAATTTTCATACATTATCAACATATTTGAATGATGCAAAAACAAGAAAAAAATATTGGAAGGTTCACAACAAAGTAAAAACGAAACCTCTGTGATAAAGTATTTACCTTATGAGGTGACCCAAATGTTTCCCTGTTTAACCGTTTGTGTTTCCATTACCACTTCCTGCGCTTTTATTAATGCTTACCAACATACGAGTGGCAAAACATTTTTTATACAATTGATTTTTTTCAGTATATTTTTGTACTGTTATGACCAGGCTAATGCAAACTGTATCATTGTTACTTTGGCCCAATAAAATGATTTGATTAGATTTTTATATTGATGTAACTCCTTTGTACATTAATAATATTTATTTATGAGAACAAATTAACATTTTAAGACTAAAGTTCAAACAGATAGATTGATATTATTTTATTTATGTATAACTTTAGAGTCAAAAAATTTTAATAATATATATATATATTTCCGTTAAATTACATTATTATATTCAATTCATTGAAAGTTTTATTGTATTTTCCAAAAACAAATTAAAAAAGACTATAAGAGTAACATAATTGGAATTTGTTTGACTTATATTTTGTCTTTGATAATTTTAAACTTGAAACAAACATTGGAAATATTACACGTTTAAAATAAGAATCATATGTACAAAGAAAGATTATTTAGGGGGTACTAACAACTAGTTGCACAAGTTTATCAACAGCATTGCTACTCTCACTTTATATTCTACCACATTTAGGAAGACTAGTTATTTACAAATATTCGTATCATGCTTGACATAAAAATATAGAATTTAAGTACTAATATTAAATTGTAAACTGCAAGTCAATTCCATTTACTTTTCCAAAGAAAACAACTTTTTAAATAAAAATATAATATACTATAATGTATTGAATTTAACAATGTAACATTTCAAACTACTTTATCTAATTCTTTCTACCCACAAACTTCCTAGAACCCCACCCCCCCCCCCCTACCCTACTGACACCCTTTCACCAATACACTTAAGACCTCAAACCCTTATCGTCAGCGGGTAGGTTTGCAGTTGCTGGCTTTAACTAGACAAATATTAAGTCGGGGTATTTTACTTTATACCAATACTGTGCACTTAGTACTGACTATTTAACAAATATTCAAACAAATACCCGAACTCATAACCATTTCCAGGGATAATAAATGGTTTCTTTAACGACGATTGCGTCGGCAACCAAAGATTTTGTTTGAATCCAAATAGAATAATAAGTTCCTTTTATTATATTTAAATACGGTAGTTTTATAAAAATTATGCATCAGATGTGTTAGCTGTATACAGGGTCAATACTGAGGGGATTTGCCGTACGTTGCACCAGAGTATTATCGTGATCATAGAGCGGATATTAGTGATATTACACGTGTCGTTGTCTCTGAAATATCCCGTTAAAACCTTTACCACCGGATTAATATATCTTTATATGTTACTTTATTGTTTATATAACTACTTTCATATACTATTACAGTATAGAATAGCACCTAATAACGCACAATACAGTTCTACTTTGTACTGAATGTGCTTCATAAGAAATAAAAATATTATTTTCTTCAAAAAAAAAAATGTTGTTGTTTTAAAGATCCTGGAAGTAAAAAAATACATCAAATAACACTTGCTATGGTGTATTTACACTTTTACTGTTTTATCCTAAAACGTTAAATGCATATACAAGATGGTAAGTGATGATCGATTGCTATTGGTCACTCCATCCAGCATCGTGGTTTTTTCCTGCATAGTCTTTCTTGCATCCAGCACCCAATAGGCAAATGACAAGAATATCAATGGCGTCCTTTTAATACTATTGGCTCCTGAGTGTATTAGATATTTGTTTTCGTCCTTTTTCTATATTGTGAAATTTTGCTTCATTCCTTTGTTGAATATGTTGTTTTTTTAGCTGAATAGGTTAATTAGATTCGTTAGGTTGGTGACTCTTCTGAAAATTGTTCTGGAAATTTATTATTCTCTACAATTAAGACTACGGTATGAACTACGTCCTACTTGACAATACCTAACTACGGCGTAACTATGAAAATATGGAATGAAGAACAATTTCACAATAATGAAAAAGAACGAAAACATATAACTAATACTTTTGTAGCCAATAGCATATAAAGGATGCCGTTGAAATTCTAAAAAAAAATCCTATTGGGTCTGATGATTGGAGTGTCCATCGAAATCGATCACCACTTACCATCTTTAATATGTATTGGCTATCTTGTGAGTAAACAGTATAAATGTTAATATAATTTTACAAGTGTTATTTGACGTATTTTTTTCAAAAAAAAAAAAAAAAAAAAACAAATTATACGTTTATTAACACTTGTAATAATTTAATTACCCTTATACTATTGAATCACAAGACGGTGAATACATAATATGAAAGGTGGTATTATTATTATTAGTACTATTGTAGTATTATTATTATTATTAGTAACATTATGAAAGATATATTTACCGTCTTGTCAACAGTATAAGTGTAAATATATTATAACTAGTGTTATTAGACGTATAATTGGTTTGTTTTTTCAGATAATTTAATAACAATTGCGATGCTGATCAAGAATTTAATCACGTATTTTTAGTACTTTCGGGTAATGAACATGTACGATTCTTATCAAGAATTAATTTTGTTATAATATTCCGTCTAAACTTTATCTGCCAGATACATAAAAATACCTGGATATTTACATGTTTGGTGTAGTGTTATTTAAAAGTGACAAACTTCATAAACCAAACTACACGACCCAATAATTTAGTACGCAATTTAAAGCATAAAAACCCTTTATTTTGGTGAATGTATCTAAGAATTACTAGTATGATTAAAGAAACACGACTCATAAGTAAATATATTTTTGTATAAATGTAACATTTTAACATTTGTTTTATACATATGACTTGCCGTAGCTTTGTCCCGTTTAACTTCATAAGTATTCGCATGGCTCAATCACCTCCAGGTTGAAGTTCGTTCGCTACGCTCACTCACTTTTTGGTTGTAAATTTGTTGTCGTTATAAATAAAAAAAAAGAAATAGTGCCGCACCATGTTGGTAATCCTTGTAACTTTAATGCTATTGAACATCATAGAACAGGACCAACTTGTTTAATTGAAACAGCTGTTAAGATTCATTAATTCCTTTTAAATATGAAAAATCATAAGGTTAACACGGGAAACTCCAGAGCCACTGGGGCGGAGCCCGAACGCCATCGGGCTCAGAATAAAAACTACTTAGTTTTCCTATTTAATGCCCAAAGAATCGGTGTACCGAATTTCAGTCTCCTAGGTAAACGGGAAAGGGGGAGAATTGGTGAAGAGTGAGTGAGTGAGTGAGTCACTAACTCAGTGAGTCTTGAGAGCTTTGCCTTTTATATATTTAGATAATATAAATAATTCAACATAAAGTTCAACCATTTATAAAATATATTATTTGATTTTTATTGTTTTCTTTTACTCGATGTTTTAACTACTGTTATGTGTTAAGAATATTAGAGAAGTTTTTAAGTAAACGTTTGGAAGAAACCTTATAACCATAACAAGTCTTTTTCTTTTTATAGAATACTATTATTCCAAGACAAGACCGTGTCTTTTGTATTAATAATGAAAGGTAAGGGGTTGACAGAAAATGGAAGGCTCTGTGTAATCTTAACCTGAATTATTGAGACTAGTGCTCTGTTCCTTTTAGCAAGTCGTTTTACAGCTAAACCTCTCATTCAGTGAATTTCTTTTCCGATTTTTCCGATGTACGAAAAAAATGGTTTCTTTTCTTTATTAGTAATTATATGTAAAAACATATTGTATATAAACACCTGTGAGATATAATTGTAAATGCAACTTTCTTAATAATTATTTTCTTATTATATTTGACTTATATTGTGAGACACTATTGACTTAAAATACTGCAATAAGATGGTTCACCTTACTGTAAATAGTGTATTGCTTTTCAAGAAGGAGAAAATGTTGAACAGATGATAAGAAACAGGTGATGCAATAATTAGGAATTACAAGTAACATTTTAGAATTTAAATGTATTATAAGGTTGTCCTTGTCATACAAAACCCGCAAGTTGAAGAACCAAGCTGCCAACTTTGCTCAGATCATAGTTGTAAACCCAGCATTTTATACTCCAAATGTTTACGTGTGGATACTTCTTTTGTCCCTTTTGTTGAATTGTGTATTTTTTCAGCTTGCAAACAATTTCATCGTATTTTAGATTTAGTTAAAAAATACTTGAACTAAAGCTGAAAAAACTCAAACACTTTTGTTTAGTCAAACAAATTTTCTTTTAATAATTTTTTTATACTTTAAGTGTACTAATATTATGGACAGTTATCTTAATGATGAGGAATTTTAGGTAAATTTTAGGTTAATATATTATATTAGTTAATTTATATCAGTTCTTTGATTTCTAATTTGAAAATGATTTCTACACCGAAGAAAGAAATTACTTGATATTTTGTGTTGATAATTATTTTTAATAAATATAACACAATTTAAATTGCCCTAAGTGATTATTTCCCAGTCGTATTACACTGTTTTAAAACGAGTCAAATAACTGACTAAAATTTGTTTTTGTAATGATGAATCTTACGCACAAATGCCTAAAAACAAAATCATACAACAACAAAAAACTATTAAATCTCGGAACCCTTTAAAAAAACCAGTATAGATATAAAAATGACCAATAACATTTTACTAGTTAAACTAATTATTTGGTTGTAGTAATTTCGTAAATTAAATTAGATTCATTAATATGAAATTGCAGTTCCTCTCAACGAGGCTTTCGTGAGAAACTCACTTATATAAGGGTTGGTTTTGCTAAGCCAAAATGTTAGGTTTAAAAATAACTCGCTAAGACGTTTGAACAACAAAATTCGTATATTTTAAATAGCGACCCATTTTCGAGCAATTGAAATCAAAATATCACTTCTTAAAAGAAATATATAACTAGCACGCTTAGGTTCCTAACAAAAAATTATATTCGAAACCTAAATACTATAAACATAGGAAACTGGACCAAAATATATATTTTAAATATTACAGCTTGGAAATTCCGTCAATTAGAATTAAAAGTCACATTTTAAAGATTTGTTATTTTGTTTATATTTTTTTTTTTGCTTTTTCGTACATTTCTGAATAATGAAAAAGCCTTGATAATAGTTCGAGTAAAATATCAAATATATTCGGTAATCTGAGTTAGCTAGCTGTAAGGTGATTTGCTAGAGTCGGAGCAACATCGATTTCACAGCAGCCGTTTAGGATTTATCTCCAAGGTTTCATGGTAACCTTTAACCTTGAACAGAGCTATCATTTGTAAGTAACATTTATAGTCTCTTGGCCTTTTTATAGGTTTTAAATTGAAGTTCATACAATTAAGTGCAGTATTTTAATAGTTGACTAAGCCTAAATGTTATGTCCATTTAAGATTACCGTGTTATTCTATTGAGAAAATGAAAACTAATGTTGTTCGCTCATTTATGAAAGTAAGATGATCAAAGTTGGCTAGTGTATTTATTTCATACTGTAGCTCACTACAAATGTTTGTCAGCAAAAAGGCTCGTAAAACAGGATTTGCACAATGATATGGGCAATTAATAAATAATATAAATGCTTTATTAAACATGGTTTTATGTTCATGAAGTCTTTATTCACTGGTATGTCTTGAAAAAAGTAAATCATTATTAAAAGATCAAAAATGCATTGAACACTAATTGCATAATTTTTATGTTAAAATATATTTATAATTAATTCATTCTTTTTATTAAATAGTTTATTGATAAAACTATATACATAATAATGTTGATTTACTCAGATTAATACATAATCTGTTGTATGGGTTGCCTAGTCAGTAGTCACTACACAACATTTAGTTATATTGGAAACCCATCAATCCATCTCAGTACAACTTTATTGACACGCTATTGTTGAGATACGTTTCACTAAAACAGTACAGCAATAGAAAAATTTCATCTTGTTATATAAAAAATAAAAGAGCCAATGAAATTATTGTTTGGGATAGGTCTTTGTTATTGCAAGTACTGAATAATTATATTAAATTATAAAAAAGTTTAAACACTTAGATTTTAATTTTTTTGATAAACTTTTGATACTCATAACAATAGTGATTATTCGTATGTGTCCAAGAAATTGTAAAAGAGTGGTGTGCTACAAAGAATTTCACGTTGAATATAGACACTTAATTTTAAAGTAAACAAAACTTATATGATAGACTGATAGAATAAAGATTGTTTGGCAAACAAACTAAATGATACGCTTCTTTACAAGTGGATTTTTGCATTGCTGTGAGTGACGTAAGCTAAACGTGATAAAATGACTCGGTTTTTATTTTGGCATATAGACTGTCAGATGTGTTTGCAATACCCACACAACGTCAATATTGACATCAACAGTTGAGATCATTGATTCTCTCGGATAAGACTATTGACAAGCGATATTAGTTATTCTCTTTGTCACCCTAAACCTAAAAACCTATCATGTAGCTCATATAATACAGCGATTAGTTATTTCTATTTATTAAACTTATATGAGGTTTTTTCAATACTGGTACGGGTATAAACGTGTTTGTGTAGAGTGGTTATTGGGAAAGGCGTATTCCATTTTATTCATGCCTTTAAAACTTCAAATAGCTAATATATTGTAATACAAAATAACCTTATGACATGCATAAAACTAAACAACTAAATTTTGATAATTATTTATTTCCCGAAACAGGTACGTTATTTTAAATTCTAACGATAGAAAATAACATAAATTCTTAGATACGGTGGAGCTTAAACCTTTAGTTTTTTTTATTTTTATAATTATGATTTATTTAAGCTCTGAAGCATAAAAAATACCTTAATTCTCTTAACCAGACAGTATTACATTTTATGAAACCTGATATATATGTTTACATCTTATGATTCAATGTAATACTGGAAACCAAAATATTTTAAACTATTACCATACTTTTGTTGTTTTGTTTATAGACTGAGACACTTCAACTAAAAAAGATACATTAAGGTATAGAATAAATCGTACAACTAAATCACATAGGTTTGCGCTCCGGAAAAGTATTGCCTATTACAGTCTTTTGAGATGATCAATGTTTAATCAAGATAATCTTTTTTTTATTTGAATTTTTTGAAAAATAATTTTGGTATTCTTTTAGTAAGATTCGTGGTTAAACTTAGGGATTAAAAAAAAATTAGAAACAGGTACCACATTGTTTGTAGAACGATTATACGTAAGAAGTTAAAATGACCTGACTGTAATATGAACTACATATCGAAAGGGTAAAAATCAATAACCTTAAAATAACTTATTATTTTGCTTAACTAATTTTGTAATTCTGTAAAAATATGTTTCAGTAAATATATTTAACTATCGGATGTTTTTCTAACCAAGCTTGAGATTTTATGGTTAACACTGCGAGTTGTTCATGTTAATTTACAATGACCACATTGGCTAAAAACCAAAACACACCCGATAACATTCTACAGCAACACTTTGTCTTATTTATAGCCCTAGAAACCTCTTTGTACAGTTTATAAGGTGAACAATTGAATCGTATACAACCAAAATATAAAAATGTTTAATGAAATAAATATAGTGTATAATTGCTGCAAATTAAGATACTAAAACGATAAATACTAGTAAAGAAATTGGAACAAAGTTAACTAAACGATATAGAAAGGTATTAATTATTATTATTGTATAGTAAAAAAATAATAAAACTCCTATATTTGTATAGTAAATTTAGTAATTTGTTGAATCAAATTTACTTTTTGTATCATTTATATGATACTAAATATAATTAATGTTTCAATTTAACTTATTTTGTTGTGCAACTAACTCTAGGTTGATGTAATAATTTATTTGACAAAATAAGTAGTGTCAAGGGAGGCAAAAAACAAACTATAAACATTTAATTAGATTCCTAAATTGTTCAAGCATAGTGTATATATATTTATAGTTTTATATAAACTAATTGCAATACCAAAACATTATTGGAGAGACACTGATTGACTATGACTTTTTATATTAATTGCATTATCAATAATGTAAACATATGGTCATTATAAAAAGAAACCACGCTGATGGGATGAAATGGTATTTTAATAAATAACTATTGCATCATTCATTATGGACTATGTCTTCTGAAAATATTTGGTGAAAAATAACACACTGTAAAAATAAACTGAGCCTACGATTGAACTCAAACACGCAATACTAGAAATGTGAACAGACTATATATCAATTCAATTTTAAAACTCTTTAAAAATGATAAAAATATACTACTCAATAGGTTTCCCCATACGTATAATAGTAGATTTTCTTCTTATTATTATTGTAAAAACTCTATATTCATAAAAAAATAATAATAAAATATGTGAAATAATACAAATGATTGTTCTATGAAACCTTTTTATAGAAGATATAAAATCCGATGGAAAAGAGAATCCTTATCTTCATATTTCACCAATTCTAAGGCCTCTGACCAGATCATGGGATTTATCGTCATTTATAGCTTTTTTCTTAAATATATACTTCATTTCTCTAAATGAAATAACTTTAAGTAAAAACAATACAAAATATAGAAAATTATTACAATTTTGTTTACAGCATATACATTTAGTAATTTCCCGATATTTAATTTCCTAGGACGATCTGGTAGTATGAATTAAAACATTTACCTTTTATTATAAAAATACTACTAGTACTGGGGCTTGAAATAGTATTATGGGACACTAATTTTCCTATATCGGGTGATGACTTTTATTATGTAAGGAATGTATTGGTACAGTTTCTTAAACGCTATGTTTGATTGCAAAAACCTAACCTAAACAATAGTTTTTGATATAAAAATATATAAAGACATATCAGTAAATTAAAAGGACAAGGATCAATATTGACACGTCAATAAACACCTGTCAACATCATGTTTGCCTAAAAGGTGGAAGGCGGTCTGCATTAAAGGGTCAAATAACGCATCACTAACGTACGATAAGTAAATGTATTTAGGCAAACTGTTTTGCCACCCTTTCAATTTACTAATTTACTACTAATGTAATAATATAATATAATGTATGATAATTATATAATATAATGTGCTAATATAATATAAATGTTTTTGATTTTTATGATATAAGTAGTCCTAAACATGCAAAAAAAAAAAAAAATATATATATATATATATATGTGTGTGTGTGTAGGTGTGTGTGTGTAACCATTAGCACGATAACTCGAGAAAAAATTATGATATTTTGATTAAATTTGGCACAAACGTGTAAACCTACATTTATTCGAACGAGTTCACAAACCAGCATGATCGGACTATGAGAACGAGGGTTTATGGGTGTCTTATAAAAAATAGGTTTTTCCCGTTTTTGACCCTAAATAGAAAATTTCATAATTTATTTCCAAAAAATTTTTTAGAGCCTAAAAAACAAATAATTTACTATATTTAAGTGTTATTATGCGCCTAATGGTTACGGAGAAAATTCCGAAAAATTGTAAATTTAAAATTCCTATGTTCTCCTTACGGAGAATACATCAACTGTTGCAGTTTGCTTGTTTATAAACATATTTGGATCAAATTTGAAAAATACATTCATTTCTTACTAAGCTAAAAATGTATTACAATTGTTACATTTTACGACAAAAAAGTCATTACATCCTCCTTGTTGCAGAAAACCTAAGTATTCGTTAAGCTAATTATATTTAAATAGGGAATAAATGTGATATTTTTAAGGACACAGTTGAGTGTAAATCCAATCAGGCAAATGGAAATTCGCTAAGTCTGCAGGGTTGCTTCAGTTGGGGTATTTAATTTTTAAATCACGATAGAAAAAAAAATACCAAAGTTTACACGTGGTTACTGGTGATAGTAACACACACATCGGCCCAATTACCAACCGGATAACCTTTGAGAAACGATCCACAAGGAGTCAGAAAACGTCCTGAAATAGCAGCATATGTTGAGTTTGATATCAAATAAAAAATCTCCCTTAGTCAAATACAGTGCCATAAAACCCAAAATCAAACAGACAAGAATTTAAAAAAAATGACAGCTGTTCAAATATTCATGGAATTTGCAAAACTTTGCAAAACTGACATACTGCAACGTGCCCACTAGAACTTGGATGAAAATCATAAACGTAAGAATATGTCGATATGAACATCAGATTAAAGGTTTATTAGTGGGATACAATGCCACAAATTTCAGCTCGAAATATAAGCTGATTTAAAAAATTGCAACCAGTCAAAGATTCAAAAAGGCGGATTTAAGAAATATTTGAACGGCTGCCATTTTTGACTTGGTAGTCTGTTTGAGTTCGGATTTGTGAAATTATATTTTAATAACAGAGACCTTTACCAAACTCGACCTATGCTGCTATTTAAGAATTTTGTCTGACTTATTGTGGACCGTCCTCCAAAGGGGTTATCTTTTCGGTTGTTGAGCAGATGTTTGCTTTACTATCACCAGTAAGCACATGTAAACTTAAATATTTTTCTATTTTTTTTTTTTTTTTATTAAAAAAAGAGGTTACAGACACAATTGTCACCCTGTATGATTTTTTTTTTATTTTCAAATATATAACACCTCCTAAAACGTGGCTCTTGGTAAACTCCGTAAAAAACCTTTAGTAATTAAAAACAAATACATATTAACCGGTAAAATATTGCCTTTTAACTATAGAATGTATTTGAAAACAAATTTCGTAAATGCACAAATCAAATTTGCCTAAGTCTAAGAAAATACTTGACTAAAACCATTAGCCCAGTAACTTAAGTTAAAAATCAAGGCCAACAAAGACATGAAAGATGTAAAGCTGATTTTTTGCATGGTGATAGTGTATGATAGGAAGGGTGTTTTCTGAAAGTTCCCCGAATTTCCCCCCCTTGCTTCCCCTTAAAACCCCCCCTCCCCCAAAACACCAGGTTGAAAGTGTAGTGTTTTACTAAATCACCTATATCTTTTTATGTAAACGAGCTATCAGCATAATTATTTTTTCTTTGAACTCCCCGTAAAATTTACTTTAATAAAATAACCTTACATGTAGCATTATCTCTATTGGGTGGGTTTATATCTGTGATATAACAAAAAATATTATTTTTTTTACATAAAATTGTAGATTAGGTCAAACCCTGGTTTTTGCAGTAGGTCGTACGTCAATGTGTTTGAAACAAAACTTTTTACCCATTTTATGAGCTTTCCAAAAATGTATAACAATATATATTTTAATTTAATTTGTTACCGAATGAAGCTATTTAAATCCATGCTTCACTTAGCACATCATTCCAAATTGTTCAGTGAATATTACTAAATGATTACTTTTTATTTATTTATTGTTTACACACCCTGTGTGAATGTTTAACAAGCAAAATAAGAACACTGAATTACAAAAATAGTAAGAAAATAAGTACTCACAAGGATTAAAAATTAAGTAATCGGTAGTTATAAGAAAAGGCAAATATATGCTCAACAGGTTTAATTAGCCTACAGTTAAAAAACACTTAAGTAAGGCATAAACAATACAGTACATATCAACTTTCTTTTCCCTCATCATCGTCAGTTCCTTCGTCAATGAAGGGTGGGAGTGAATTTATACAATCAATGCTTTATACAATCATTTATACAATCAATTTAGTTGTACAAACTTAAAAAAAAAAATTAGTATTTTCTCACCACTTAAAATTTGTAGATCACTTAGCTTATTACCAATAACTTTTAAATGGAGGGAAAATCTACCAAAGTGGATGTAATATTCTGAAAGAGAATACAATTTACTACAAATAACTACCATGCATTTTTTTAAAATTCTTAATAAAGGCAGGCAAAAGCTGGCTACAAATAGAAACTTGAAAACAGAAACTTGAAAAAAGAAACTTTCATCCACAAATATTTGATAAAATCACATTTTCATAATTATTTGCAAATCTACATGAATTAGGCTTTCCAATGACCCATTAATTAACAAAATCGGTCTAGTAGAAGTCTAGATTTAGTTGTACAAAGTTTAACGAAAATATCCCTTACTCAGTATTTTATCATTACTATAAATTCAGATGTTGCTTAGCCTTTTAGCAAATAACTTTTAAATGGTGAGGAAATCCACCAGAGTGGAAGGTGATATTCTGAAAGAGAATAACATTTCCTACAAATTGGTACCATGCACTTTTTGGAAATACTCAAAATAAGTAGCCAAAAGTCGCACCCAAATAAAACGTGTGAAAAACACAGTTTTCAATGTATTTCTTATGGAAAACATTTTTTTTCACCATAAATCATAACAAAAACAAACTTTCATAATTATTTGCAACTTTACATGAATTAAGCTTTGCAACGACACAATAATTATAAAATAGGTCCAGTAGAACTCTAGATTTAGTTGTACAAATATTTTTAAAACTGAATTATACAGGGTTAGTAAAAAGTGTGGAGACCCCCTGTTATTTTTTTAACGGCCCATACTAGAAAAAATAAACTGGGCACACCTTTATGGCATGTTATGAAGTACTTTTTGGGCATAACCACCACTTGGTGTACATCCCCAAAATGGGGGATTTTGGGGGAAACTCAAACAACCCTTTAAAAACCACATTTTAAATGTTAAGCCCCATTGAGTGGCCCCTCATTTTGAAGGTCCTGGTCAAAGAAAACTAACAACGCAAACTAGAGGTTTCTATCTCAATCCAGTAAAAAATGGAAGCTGATTGAAATCTTTAGAAATCAGAAATAACTTGCAATTTAATATTAAATTGGCTGCCATATTTTACTGTGTTAAGATAGAGACCTCTAGTTTGCTAGTTTTCTTTTATTATGATCTTCAAAATGAGGGGTCACTCGATGGGGCTTATCATTTAAAGTTTTTGAGTTTCCCCCAAAAATCCCCCATTTTGGGTTTGGTAACCAAGTGGCTATTAGGCTTCAAAAGTACTTCATAACATGCCAAAAAGGTGTGTAGAGTTTAGTTTTCCTAGTGTGAGCCGTTACAAAATTTACAGGGGGTCTCCAGACTTGAAAAGCTGTAAGTTAAATTTAACTTCTGAGAATTTCAATTGGCTGCCATTTTTTACTGGATTGAGGTAGATACCTCTAATTTGCGTTGTTGGCTTTCTTTTACCAGGACCTTCAAAATGAGGGGCCACTCAATGGAGCTTAAAATTTGAAATTTTAGAGTTTCCCCTAAAATCCCCCATTTTGGGGATGATCATCAAGTGGCGGTTATTCCCAAAAAGTACTTCATAACATGCCATAAAGGTGTGCCGAGTTTAGTTTTTTTAGTATGGGCCGTTAAAAAAATTTACAGGGGGTCTCCACACTTTTTACTAACCCTGTATATAGAATAGATATTTACTGGACAAGTTGGAATGGTACGCTAAATGCGCTTTGTGGCTGTTTGAAGCATGGATTTAAATGGCTTCATTCGGTAACAATTTAAATTAAAATATATATTGTTATACATTTTTGGAAAGCTCATCAAACAGGTAAAAAGTGTTGTTACATTGACGTACTACCTTCTGCAAAACCGACGTTTGGCTTAATCTACAATTTCACGTTTTAAATAAAATAATATTTATTTTGTATCACATATAAAATCCCACCCAATAGAGATAATGCTACGTGTAAGGTTATTTTATTAAAGTAAATTTAACGGGGAGTTCAAAGAAAAAACAATTATGCTGATAGCTCGTTTACATCAAAAGATATAGGTGATTTAGTTAAACACTACACTTTCAACCTGGTGTTTCGGGGGAGGGGGGGGTTTAAGGGGAAGCAAGGGGGGGAAATTCAGGGAACTTTCAGAAAACACCTTTCCTATTATATACTATCACCATGCAAAAAATCAGCTTTACATCTTTCATGTCTAGGTTCTTACCTAAAGTGACTGGGCTACATGTGATAGTTGGTGTTAAATTTTAAAACTTTGTCAACCATGAGGTGTCTAATTTTTCATTGTAGTATAAACCCAGAGTATGGTAAAGAAGATTGAGTTCACTGAGGGTTTTTGGAACTAAATTATTATTTTCATAATCAAGCGTAGTAGGCCTAGTTATAAATAGTACTGTACTAAATAAAAGATGTATCATTAAGAAGCTAATTGTGTTTATAAGGAGGCTAGATAAAACTGAAATATTTCCAAAGTGTAAATTATAAAGTTAGTAAATTGAAACCACTTTCTGATCAACAAGTGATTAGAACCAGTGAAAGTCCATTAGGAAATGAAAAAGTAATCTGATCAGCTTTGTTAAATGGAATGTAAAATAAACACATTTAGCTATTGATTTCATTATCTTTGAGTTTGTTTCCAGCCGCTCCTCTTGTTAACACAAGCCGTTTCATAATTTTTCATATTTAGTTTCGGTAGGCATCATACTTGCAAATGACTTATAAAATATCCTGATGGACAATCATTTCACCTAAGATTTTACATGTTGTCATTATTATTGGGAAACTAATATCTGGACAAAACTGTCACGCATTTTTGCTGTTGATTTTCATTAAGGTCAATCTGCATAAACATATTATTACTAATTGCAAAGTGTATACACATTTAATTTAAGTTATTTCCCTTAAACAAATATAATAAAGCACCCTACAGAATTAAGCACCTTTTATCAGCCTTCAAATTCCTATTTTTTAAATTCATAATTATGATTTTAACCCTTTCGGTAAATGTGAAAAGTTGATAAGTTCTTTTAAGAGCTTGAGAAATGAAATATTCAAAACTACACTTCGTTATTAATCCTGTATCCTTTACTTAAGCTATTTCATTGCGTTTGACAAAGTTTACAGGATTTTAAAGCTCAAATGGATGTTTTCCTTTGTCGTATTCTTATTTTTTTTTTCAATTACTACATAAATAAAATGTGATATTTCAATTCATAAATACAACCAACAATTCTTAAACCTTGAGTCTTATTCAAAATTTAATTATCAATGGAATTTTTTTATAATTACGGATTCATCAAGCTAAATTTATTATAATTTACTTTGAGTAATAGAACAGGCAGAGCTGCACTCACATTCTCGTGAGAGTACTTAAATGTTGAAGTAAACTGACAAACTTTATACGATGACAGAGTGTTTATGTTTACGAATACACATTTATTATTCAATATACCTTATGCTCTCAGCTCCTCCTGTAGAATGAAACATCACAATTCCAGTCACATATTTACTTAAAATGGCTCACCTTGATACACTTAATATACCTATCTACATTTATTTTATATTCGTTTACTTTTGTAAAAAAAGTATAAAATGAAATATTGATGATAGGCTGCATGTTCGGGTGCAACCAATAGGGCAATCACGATTGAATAGGAATAATAATTTTAAAATACATAACAAATAACACAAATTTATGAGTTTATATGAAAATAATATTTCTTTATGTTATTTAAATTATTTTAACACCATAATTCGATGTATTCTATGGTAAAATAATACTAAATAATTAATGAGTATAATTTATATATTCAATTGAAATAATAAAGTTAATGATAATTTAATAAAATAGTTTCTAGAAAGTCAAAAAATAGATCGACAAATTAAATTTTCTAGGGTTGTTATTTCAAGTCACAATTTACGTATCTTTAGCAAAAATGTTGTTATGATCAGTCGTCTTACCTCAAAACTTCATATTTATTCAAACTTATATTGAAAATCAAATATAATTGAATTTTATTTAGCTTATATACATATATGATTTCTTTTAACTTTTAAAATCATAATAATACTATCATTTCTCAAAGGTAATTCTTAAAGATCCGTTATACTTTTATACATCAGAAATAGCCTAAACGAGGTAACAAGAGTTAGATTTAGGTTTGACATTTCCCTTCCAAACTCTGTCAGACCAATCTGGGCTAACTACAAGACCCAAGACACTTGAAAGTGACGTTAGCTCAATTCCTCTCTCAGCTGTAGATAATGGAGATCCATAATCATAAATTATACAAACTGGATGTCGGGGAGCTTTAAAGTAAAACTAGAATTGTTCAGAATTTGCTGTAATACATAACACTATTTATATTATTTAAAATTATTTAATATCAAGAAAAAATATTTACCGTTTATAGTTGAAAACTAATGGAATTTAAAAATAATATGTAAAATAAATTTTTGGAGTATTCAAACAAAACCACAAAACCTATCATCACTTTTGTTGAAAACCCTTATGAGTTCTTGAGTATAGATGAAGGAAAACCATAGAAATGTTTTTCTAATATAATGGTTTAAATACCTCCAGTCTCCAATTCAAAATATTGAAGGAATTTAAATCAATATATTAGCTCCTTACCAATTCAGGGGCAACTCCACAGCTCTTGATGTCAGAATTATTTTGACTGTTACCAGCGTAAATGAAAGAAAATCTTGACTTGTGATGAAGTGTTACATACAAACACAAAACCCCTTGAAAACATTATTGGAATGGTAGGTAAAATTACACAAATGTCTAGCATATCATATGATGCATTAAGGTAATCTACCATTAATCTATGGTGTTATACTGTAGTTGTTGAGGTATGCTATTTTAACAGATTCTAAATAATAATTTTAGTACCCAATGCATAGAATATAATTATAATAGACGCTTAGGCCGATTTTGGCAGTTGACTTGTATCACAAAATATTACTCTTTTCCCTTATCGATGATGTAACCGCCCTAGTGTCGTTACCAGACCAGATTATCTTTATTCCCGGAAATGACGTCACTTCCCCCAGTCTAACATGATTTATTGGTGAGCCATCCCACCAATGCCCATTTCACGTTTCGTTTTATCTGACGGGCATAAATGAACAATCTGTATGTTAATCAATTGAATACATATGTAAAGGTCAATAATAGCAAGTGCTAGTATTGCCAGATTATTATTCATAGGCTATAAACGATTAGTAAATAGCCTAGCACATTTTAGATTAAAGAGTTGGTACAATAACTCCACCAGGCACGGATAAGATGCCGGATGTCTCTCATATATCAAGGATATTGCCTCCGTGTACGCAATAAAAATTATTTTAATTCGATATTGTATAAATATTTAAAAACGAGCAGATTAAATTCACCATGATAATGAAATGTGTATAGTCAATATTTATCATCATATTAACGAGGAAAACAGAGAAAAAACAATCGTGCAAATTAAACATCCAAAATGAGATGAGTGAAAGGGAAACATTTTTTTGAAACCAAGGTTTTTAAGGGGGTTGTAAAAAACGAGTTAAGTGTGATTAGTTTATAAAAAAAACTTTGAATATTAGTAGTTGCAAATAATGGGAAACATAAAAGGTAAGAATCTATTCTATTATAAAACGAAGCAAGTCCTTGTCATTATCGCTATGAATTATAACAAGGAAACTCCATCTCAGTAAAAACTCTCATATATAACTAAACCCACACAACTCACATGTGTTTTATGGCATGTAGGTCATAAGTATACATGGGAAGTACATCAAAAGTATGTCACATATCTGCTGCTTGAAGTTTAAAACTCTTTCGACATTTTTAAATTTTAAATAAAGTTTGATAATCATTTTATAGGAATTTTCGATTGAAACCAACTTCATTAAACGATTTAAGTTGATTGTAATAAGAGTGTATCGAAAACTTTTAAAATGCACTTTAATATAAAAACTGTATCAAATAAAAAGAAAACACCGAAAAGAATATACCAGGGTGGTAGAATAAATCTTTAACGTTTGTTGACAAACCGTCTCACCAACACCAGTTCAGAAGCCTCATCTATGATATGTTTTATACGTTTAATCACTTCTTGTTGTTTTATACATATCTGTTGAGTTAGTTCTATTTTATTTATTACAATCATTTTACGCATCTAGTTGAACTGTCAACTAGAAATAATATTTCACAGTCATATTTATTATGAATAGTATGCAATATAACTTAGTAAAATACTTTTTTTATTAAATTTAGTAAATTAGTAAATCTAATTAAGTTTCTATGTGACAGCTATAATATTTTTAAGGTAAAGAATTTCTAAATCTGTATATTTATTATAATTATTCCATTTATAATATTTAGTTGGTATTTTATTTTATTTATTCATTTATTTATTTATTGTTAACATTCATATTCATATTGGTATTGTTAACACCATAGGCCTGAGAGTAAAATCCTTTTGCATTTTAACGAGTTTCTAATTTGACAAATAACAATTTAGTTAACGTAATCGTATATTTATTAGTACTTTTATTAATAAACTGATTGGCACAGTAAATTCACCTATCTTTCCGTAGACATGGTAAGGTATGGCACTACAACAGCTAATCCTTTGCCACCTTACCTGGACCCTGTAACTGTATTGTAAGATGAATCGAGTGTCTGGATTTATCTCCGGAGCTATTTTTCTCTGCGTCTGAAACACAGTTGCAAGGTAAGGGGGCATTACTTACTTATAGTGAAGTGATTTAAAAATATAAACTACTGACTAAAATGTAATTATGATCATTTACTATTCTGGATAATACGAGATATAACTCAAATGTATTATTATAAATTTGAAGTAGTGACTGAAGTAACACAAAAACGTCATGTAAAAAAATTTAGTTAAAATTATAAATAAAGGTTTTATAAAATGCTATTTTTTTTTCTAAATATGTCCCTGGTATCACTTTTTTACTCAATAGAACAGTATCTGAAAAAAACAAAAAAAAAATGGCTACGCATAGGAAGCTTTCGATGATCATTTCGTACATTTTTTGGCAATGTAAGTTATTTGCTATATTTGCTAATTATTACAATAATATCAAGGCCCAATGTAGTAGTTATATGTGTTAAAGCAATAATGGATTATTGATATTGTGTTGGTATAGTTTCGGCATGAATAATATAATGTACCCCTAAGCATGATACATGATACCTCTATAGTGTCTTAGGTCGATAAGCAAGATATTGCTGATGTGAGATCGACTGCCCGTACTGTATAATCCTTTACATGCCCAAGGGACTTTAATCTAAATGATAAATCCCTCCTATCAGTACTCAAGTGGAAATAAAAACACAGGTCAAGCGATATTTGACAAGCTGATAAAAATAATAAAAAATAGGATATAATTAACCAATGCCAATTATCAAATCATTTTCCATAATTAAATGAGGCCATAAACATACGATCAAGGAATAAAATCCATTTTTGTAGGAATATTTAAACATATCTTTATATACTGGCCATGTAAAATAAATCAGGCAAATAATAAAATCTGAAGCTATAAGAAATAAAATGAAATAAAATATAGGTGGAAAACACACAATAAGACTTCTTTCTTGGTGAGAAGTTTAATTAAAAAATCCCTAAATAGTAGCTGTTTGATTCAAAAACTCCTAACTCGGAATTGGCAGCACACGAAAGTAAAAGTTCAATACTTGTACAAAGAATGCATTATTGTTCCATTTCTTATGACTAAAGGCCGAAAAGTGATTGCATCATAGATTATGTTGGTGAAACCCAAAGACAAAAACAAACGAAAATATATGTGTATAATACAGTACACATAAGTAAATATGTACAGTATATGATGTAATTAATATATCTTGATCATTCTAAACAATTTTTTTGAAACCTTCCAAAGTTGCCATTCCTTCATGTCTAGTCCGTTTTCGATGCTATAAGTTTATAAATATAACACAGCTTGTAGATTTTTTAATAACAAAACCAAAAACAAAGAATATTTATCTAAAACGATTATAAAACTGACAGCACTGCTTGATTTAAAATATTAAGTTTGCTATTGGACAATAACTTACGTTTCAAATTCAGCAATAAATATACTACAGAAATATCGGTTCAGGAATTTTTCTTTTGCGTCAATTAGCAAATTATTCAAACAAGAAGTAGGCCTACTCCTTTCTGCTTATTTAGTTTCTATTTACCCACACATGATATGCAATTCGTCGCCTTCCAGGCATATGGTCGTATCTAAAAAAAATCGATTTTTAGGTTACGACAGTTTCTGAATCTCCCAGACAGCCTCTACACATCACACGAATCGTCGTATCTCTATCCCTCCTAGTTTAGAAGATACAGGCTATGTCATATGAGTCATATTTCAACAAATTGTAAATTTGAATCAGACGAATGGTCGTATCAAATGATACGACTCTTTGCCTGATACATTCAAACGGAGACCCAGTCAGGCCAAGTGTCGTATCTCAAGATACGACCATTCGTCTGAACTATAATTAATAATTAATATCTTTTTGAGTTGTGTCGTATCTCAAAATACAAACCAATTATTTATTTTATTTTTTTTTGTTTCAGGCTATATACCTGCAGCCACAAAAAAATTTGAAATGAATAAAAAGTGTCAATTTGGTATCAAAATAATTGTACTATGGTACAAAAGTTGGGCATTCGCAGACTAGCTATTAGAACCATCCACGGCCTTCCTAAAAACTCACTTGTAGAGGCGTAATTCAAAGCACCGGCAAATTTTAAATTCAATTTAATTAATATTTTAGAGAACTCACTTTTCTAAATACAAATTATTCTAACTTTTATACCGATAACGCATATGTGCTTTGTAATAACTCTGATCTATAAATACCTTTGAAAATACTGTCTTTGAAATCAATCTCGCTTATAATGCCATCTAGCTTATTAAACTATTCCCGAAAAGTCAACCATCCAAATCAAGCCAACATCAGCCCCGAAACTATTCAAGAGATACTTTAAGTCATTTCTCGAGGGTGAATTTTAAAAGAGTGCCCGTTCATTTTTCGCTAACAGAACAAACTTACTAATTTCTTATTTAATGTTTAATCAATGTGTGTCAACAATTGGTTATCAGATTTTTACTCAAAAATGTAATGCATATTGCCAATTTGTTTAAATACTTGAGTTATTGAGTAATTGGTTTGATTACAATTACTTAACTATGGTATCATATACCAGAAAAGTTTGATCACTGTATTTTCGTGTATGGAGTAGGTTTATACACCATTGATTTCGTGATAACTTCACTTAGACCTGGAACCGTTTTAAAGGTAGGTACCCATGTCAGGGATTCTGAATGATTTTTTTTAAAGATGCATAACAAATTACTGTAATAATTTTTATCTTCAAAACTCAATTCAAAATCAATATTGAATATTTTGTTTAAGAATTGATAGTAAAATATCCAGTGGGTATCATTTCTTTATTAAAAAAATATTTGTATGGTAAAATATTCTATAGAACTATGAGGTTATTTGATTTAGTCTATGATTTTGTCATAGATAATAGGAAAGATTAGTAAATATTAGTAGACCACAGAGCTAAGTAGGACCATTGCTGTATATACAAATCGAATGCTCTGCTCCCGAGAACTGTTTCAGGGGTTTAAAATTATCGGATTTAAAATACATAACTAGCTGTTCTGAATTAAACACAATTTTAACTGACCACTTGATTCTCGTACCTAAGACGGGCCAACAGCTGGTATATATTAAAACGTGACAGGGTTTTTTTATTTACGATTCTAAATCAACCACTTAACGGATTTTCACGATTTTTGTGTTGAAAGAAAGACAACTGAAATTCGCTCATGAATAAAGACCTTATTTATTATTTATTTATATTTATATTTAATATTTATTTATTTATATTTGTCAAAGCCATATTTTTAGTTTAGGATTCAGGTTTTTTAGAAATTAAGTTTTATTTTTTTAAGTCTAGCAGCTGACGCTAACATTCTAGACTAAAGCTTTTGCTAGAATTTCATTTGCTTAACGTAACAGCTGTAAACATCCAGCGTTTGTGACAAAAATTTAGCATTTTGATAAAAATTAAATGACATACTAGGGTTGATTTATTTATACTAGGGAGGGGAAGTAATAAGTAGGTGGGGCTTCGCAGCCGTGGATGCAACGATATTTATCAACCAAGGCAGATACAGGACAAGTGTCACTCAAAAATTCGGAGGTGGCGGGACAGATTTGGGTTCGGAGGTGGTGGGACAGATTTGGGTTCGGAGGTGGCGGGACAGATTTGGGTTCGGAGGTGGTGAGACCGATTTGGGTTCGGAGGTGGCGGGACAGATTTGGGTTCGGAGGTGGCGGGACAGGGAGATAGCAGGAGCACACGTTATTATATAGTTATCCTCATGGAATATTATGTCTTTAGTGTATTCAGTCACCTTATATTATACTTTACGTACCAGAAACAATTGGTTTTAAATTTTTTTTATTACAATACTGGTAAGCTTTCCACTTCTTTCATTCTCAAGTGAAGATTAAAATTTATTGCAAAAGTAAAGGGATCATTAAGAAAATATATTAAAGTATTTTATGGTATATATTTTCTATAAACCCATAAAATAGGGCAATTAAAGATATTGCAATTACTTCTTCAAAAGATTTGTTTTTCAGCAAAATGGTCACAGTATCGTCCAAAGAAAAGCTTGGGGTTTCTTATGTAGTGTCTTGTTAAACATATCTTGTTAAAATATTAGGCTATCAATAAATCTATAAATCAATTATTTTATTTTATCCACTTTGTGGTGAGATACAACGATATATTGCTAATTCTATTCTCACAACTTTTTATACCAAAACACTTAAACTTAGACGGCCGCATCATCCTTTTTGACGTTAATGTAACTATGTTTACTGAATGTTTTCTAAAAAAGATTACGTTCAAAGCAGGGTAGGACACTGGACATACCCATGTTCCTAGAATCTTCTCTAATAATAAAACTTTAGCCTTGTGTTAATTATAACAAGAAGAAGAAAGAAAAAAGAAAAAAGTGTTAATTAAAATAGAATAACAAAACATCAATATAATTTGTGTTAATTATAACAAATACCTTTCTGAGATATACAAAATAAGCTAACAAAATAATCGAAGGGAAAAATTAATAAAAATATATCAAGTGACAATAGTTATTTGTGCAACTAGTGAGAAAAGTGAGCAATTGACTCACCCGAGAGAAATCCTTACTCACGAGCCGTAGGCGAGTGAGGAATGGTTTCTCGAGTGAGGCAATTGTACTTTGAACTCGAGTTGCACATTATACTTTCCTACAGTTACCATAAAACAAATAAATTTGTGAAGAAACATAACCTACTTTTACACAGAAGTGAACTTTTAATATAACATTTAATGTGAAGTGACAAATACAACAGTACAACAGCTGACCAGCTGATTTACAGCCAGTGCTGCCAACGTATTTCGCGCGCATACGACGTTGCCTGCATGTTACGCGCTCACTATTTCGTGCCTTCACGTTGCAAATCTGGAGTGAGACAAAGTAATTAGGGTGAGACAATGTTAACATTGTCTCACTGATGAGCGAATTGCCCATTTGCTTTCTCAAATCAGTGAGAGAACATGTACATTGTTAGGTAACTGTAGGAAAAAGAAATAAGTCTATTAGCAATTGTTTGTCCAATTGAGAGACAAATTTACTTCATTCTGTCGTTAATTTCATTAATCTGTAATTTGATTACGACGACTATTTGCTTTCACAAGCTTCTTAAGCATTTTCTTAAGACCAAATAATACGATTAACAGCCATGGCACTGTTTCAATCAAATATTGTAAGATGATTTATGTTCTTTGATTGTCCGTTACATCTTTACTATACTTTGCATAACATTATATTTTAATTTTAGAAAATATTCTAAAATGTAGACCCAGTTTCAACAGCTACTTAAGGCTTAGGTAACATTGAACGGACTCATATATGTATAATTTGTTTTTAAATGTAATTATACGCAGACAATCATAAACATGCGTTAGTATTAAGATTCCCAAACTATGACACTAATATTTAGGAGTAGTTAAAACATAAGGTAGGTATAAGCTGCTTTTTCATAAAACATTATTGATTTAATACTGAAATACTCATTCAAGCTTCTAGATGAATGACTTTAATTATGCATTAAAATCAAATACAATCATAGTTAAGGTAGAACTAAATAATCATCTTTGAGGCATTTTATGACTCGCACGATACATTTGAGAGCAACTGAATAGAACTCCTGAAATTATTATGTAAAAATTGATAAAAGTTTTAAATGCTTCGATTATTCCTTTAAAAGTATTCGTAGAAACTAATTATTCCAGTTTCTACCAACCGTTGAATAAGATTTAATTTTAAGTGACTTAAAATACCTTTCTGTAACTTAGTTAAGAATCAGTAGTTCCATTTTTTTAATATCAATATGCTACGCACGTAAATAATTGATTATTTGCATATAATGACTTAGGTTTTATATCTGTATAATCTAACCTTAATCAATATCAGCAATGTGGGAACCTAACATCTGGACTAAACTGTCACGCATTTCGGTAGTTAGATCAAAGCTGAGCTCCAACTACACAAATCGTAATGAAGTCCTGGGTTTTCTGTATTGAAAAGAAACTGTTTTACAACACAAATCTTAAATACCTTTTGAAGACATTTGATATTTGAGGGATGTGAGGGACATTTGATAACAGCTTGTAAATTTTAAACATTAAAACCTTTGTGGCTTAATATTATCCGTCGTAATGCAGCAGAAAATATTTCGTGTTAATAACTGATATGTTGCTAACGAATATTCGAAAAAGAAAAAAATTAAGTAACATACAAACCTAATTGATTGTCTATTACAATTAGTCATATTGCATTTTGTGCAAAATCTTAACTTCGCTTAGAGCCTCTCTACATATTTTAATAAGACTGGTTTGTATGTATTATGAAATAGTAGTTTTCATAATTCGATGTAAAAGTGGCCGAGCTTGGAAATACTTTTGAGTACTACAAATACACCTTTTCTCCCTGTGATGAACAACTGTTTTCATCATACTAAGGACATTACTTTCTAGTCGTTACAAAATTAGACCTTATAATCGGAGGTTATACAAAGTACTCATCAACGTTTAGATTTCTGTTGTTTACAAACATAAATTTAAACATCGTGTGATTAGCAGAGATTTAATAATGCACTGATAACATTATGACGTTAGCGAACCGAAAAATTTACCCTACGTTTTTTTTTCTGTTCTCAATTTCATGTTACCCAAAAACTATTAATTTACGGACAATTTAGGGAATTAAAATCTGCTGCTTTCCGGAGAATATGATGAAAAATCTAATTAAGTTTCAATTATACTATAGTTAAATTTAGAATATATTAAAATAATTATTATTATGATAGAGTGTAATAAAGGCATTCTATGGTTTACAGAAACATATATCTAGGAAGATCATACACATACATCTTAAACATACATTATAACGATTTTTATTTTATTTGAAGTCAATTATTCAGACTACCGATAATGATGATGATTCGGAAGTCGTTATCAGCTCAAGATAACGAATAGGTTATAATGTTAGGGACGATTAACTTCTAAAACTATTACAGTAGGATTTCACATAAACCTGACTGATGGGTAAAGTTGGTTTTCCGATGAAGCTGTCGAACCAAAGTTTTCCGGATCAATATTGTTCTTGTAACGAAGTATAAACCATTAGTAGGTACAATGATCTTCTGTATACATTTTCAAAACGTAATTTTGTACGAACTATATACAGTGTTATGTGTTTCATATAGTTACTCTGTTTCAATAGATTTTACAAATATAGTTTAGTATAAAAAACAAAATTATACGTTTTAGTAAAATCGTCATACAATTAGATGAAAACACAAACCGATGTATTCATATTCTGAATCATATATATTTTGGAATTTTAAATCTCAAAGTCTTTTTCGTATTTTTAATACAATCGTTTGTTTTAAATTTTATAAATAACAAACACATATGCGAGTAACTCAACAGTAATTATAATTAATAAAATGAACGTTAAATTACGAAACAATATATAATTTATTAATAATTCTAAATACCAGAACATCAATTCAGATATTATTCTAAACATTCTTTATATCGAGGAGTTATTAGCTGTCATATACGAATTTGGGTGTGTCAGAAGATACAGTTTAATTGAAGTAAAATTTAGATTCGTATTACATTTGTATTGGCTTTCGTAGACTTTCCTTGTATAAATAACCCTTTTTATTAACAACTTATGCTTAAAATCCTGTTAGTATAACCTGGAAGATATCAGAAACATTGATTTCTTACTCAAAGCTGGGAATTAATCCTTCAGCAGTGGAAAGCTTTTAAGGTGTCACTTTAAAAAACAACATGGCTGGCTAATACTATCTTCTCTGCTTGCTCATGCATGAGGTTCAGAGTGTATCAGTTCTTAAATAGGGGCGTTATATATAAAAAAATAACAAATTTCCGCTTAAAAGAAAAATGTTTAGATGAAAGAGGAAACAATCACTAATTTAACAATCTTACATTATACCGGGTGTTTCAAAATTAATGACCCAGATTTACCCATTATAACTCTTATACTATTAAACTTACTGCTATAAAATACACATCAAACGAAAAAGCAACTCAACGAGTTTATGCCTTCCAAAGTCACATTATTTAACAAAATTGATCCAGCAGAACTGTAGATTTAATTGTACAAAGTTAAAAAGTAATATCCAACTTGTTTATACCACTATAAATTTGGAGGTTGCTTGACGTTTTTGCAAATAACATTTATAAATAAATGGCGAGGAAATCGACCAAAGTGGAAGGTAATATTCCGAAAGAAAAGAAAATGTCCTACATTATACTATTGTACATTTCTTTAAAATACTCAATAAATGTAGCCTAAATTTGACTTAAAATAAAAAAGTGTGAAATTTAATGTTTGCTTTGTCTATTGTCTACATTGAAGACGGGGATTTTCAATTTTTTTCCATTTTGAGGCAATTTATGGTGCCTGTCTTGAGTATTTTTAAGAAATGCACAATCGTATATTGTAGGAAATTGTATTCTCTTTCGGGATATTACCTTCGGCTTTACTCGATTTCCTCACCATTTAAATGTTATTTGCAAAAACGTAAAGAAACCTCCAAATTTATAGTGGTAAAAAAAGTTGGATATTACTTTTTAACTTTGTACAATTAAATCTTTAGTTCTGCTGGATCGATTTTGTTAAGTAATGTTTCTTTGGAAGGCATAAACTCTTTGAGTTGCTTTTTTGTCTGATGTGTATTTTATAGCGGTAGCTTTAATAATATAAAAGTTATAAAGCGTTAAAACCGGGTCATTCATTTTGAAACACCCGGTATATGTGCATACAATTTGATGAAGAAAAAAACAGTAACCTCGACCATGTGTATCTGTTTATTTAAAGAAAACGCGTTATTCATAGTTACATGTAAAAATAATAAATACTATAACAGTTCCAAAAAAGTATATACAATTTTTTCACATACCTGATTAAGTCCTTGAAATCGTACCTTCACAAATTAATAATAAATGGAAAATAACAACTGCAGTATATACACATTGAATTTAACTGTATTCGATGCATAGTATTAATGTTAGCAAAATTATTGATGGAAAATAATTACCACTAAACCTTTTGTTCGTTATTTGGTTTACTTTATAAAACAAATTGAACTGTTAGGATCAATAATTACCGTAACTTTAAACTTTAAAATTTGTTAATTTATCAGCAATCTAGATTCTAGTGTGCAATAGTTGGGAGCACGAGAACAAAATATACGATATTATAGAGGTTATATTTGGGTTGCAATGGCAAAGAACATCCATAATGTCCTTTAACATATAGTTCAAAGTCAATTTTGTCACTAACAGGTGTTGTCGGCGTTTTATTCACATGTAAGCAAATGTGTGACAACATTCATCCGTTGATATTGATCAGATAAACTGTCTGTGGTGAGGCACTTTCGTCACTACAGTAATACAGTTACCACATTGTTTGTCATAATCACGTAATATCTGATGTTGTGGAATGTTGTGTGATACTTCTGAATTGACCAGACTACTCAATACGTCTAATCCTCCTCTACTCATTCGGACACAGCCCTGGGATTGTTTGTCACATTACTTCAGGTCAGGTCAAAGAGTGACCTAAGCCCGCCGGGCTTGGGCGTTTCTGTCATTGAGTTATTTCACGACCTAGAACCCATCGCAGTTAAGGTAATCATAGTAGCCCTGTTAGCCATATAAAAATCTGGTCCTACCCTATCACCTTCCTATTCCTCATAAAAAGGACTATTAAAAGTGGCACAGATGGTTTAAGCTTCCATGTTCTTCGCCCTAAACGGCATTTTCGTGTCAATCCGCTTTTAGTTCAGAATAACCATCCCTATTTTGCTCAGAAAGAGTGAGCAGACGTGGTCTGCTATCCATGTGTTGATAATGCACACGGTTTGATTCAGTTTCAGCTGGGCCAGCTTAACGCTACGTGCAGCTTATAAAACAACAACGTAATATACATACCCAACTAAACAAACTAACTATTATTGGTGAGTCAGTGGCTCAGTCGGTAGCGTCGCGGACTTCGGGCCCAAGGCAGTAGTGTCGTGGGTTCGGATCCTGGTCACTGCCGATAAAATTTTATCAGTACAGTTCACCTTTGTACTGTACTGGCTCACCCCTTGCTTTGCTGGATACGTTCTACGCACAGATCTGTA
Organism: Macrosteles quadrilineatus; assembly: GCF_028750875.1. Lineage (NCBI taxonomy): Eukaryota > Metazoa > Arthropoda > Insecta > Hemiptera > Cicadellidae > Macrosteles > Macrosteles quadrilineatus. Next base: position 39,454,928 of record NW_026542599.1, read on the forward strand.
GTCTATGTGGACGGGCAAATGCAAGGTTAAAAGAGGCCGCCAACCTCTTAAAAAAAAAGTTTTTATTAGGAATTTTAGACTGCATGCAGCTGTCTATGGTGACGTTTTAGAAATCCTGGCCAATTATTGATCTTTAAGCAGCACTAGTGACACTTATCGTCAACGGGACTTCCCTAGTGTCACAAATGAGGAGATCGAACCTGAGATTGTCCTTAATGATTCATATGAGATATGTCAGGACTTAGATGTTGTTAGCATTCCCTAATCACCATATCACACCACCTCATGGAGTAAAATAGGTTTCGCACATCGAATGTTTTGGTTGTGCACATTTTATCGAGCGCTTTCCGAATCGTGTCGAGAGGTATTTAATAGGTCAGCATGACTGTGTCTCCCATCCCTTTGCTCACTAATACAAGTCTAGCTTTTTACACATTAAAAACATAATCTCACATTTACTAGTTTGTCAAATTTATATTTTACATGAAACTGGATTTTGTATTGAACTATGATTTTGTATTTCTTAAGAAATATGTCTTAAGAAAAAGTTAAATGCAACTATAATTCAGCAAAGAATAAATTCACACAAATTACTTAATTCTTGAATTAATTTTTGATAATTCAGAAACAAAAACGCAATATATTAGTGAACACTTTCAACTGTTATGTAAACATGATTGAAAGATGCGACAACTTTAAAAGAATTTCTAAACCAATCTCTTATTTTTTATTTAAAATATACAATTTTAAATATTAGATAAATATAACAAACGAGTTTAATCTCTAGAGAGATATAAACATATACTGTATATCATATTTATGAAAGTGTTTGAATATATATATATATATATATATATATTATTATTACAGAGAAAAACCAGGAAACCTACTATATTTTCCTTTGTGAAGTATAAAAAAGTTGGATCTAAAGGCTGCAAAGCCTAATATTTCACCGCCTCTTGTACCTGTGACCCGATTTCAAGATTTATTGCCATTTTAAACGTATCTCTGATACATACTCTACTTCTTATAATTGTTATTGGTGAAAAATATCGTATAGTGTTATAGTATAACAAAATTTGTTTGTATTTATAATTATTCACATTATTTACATAAGATTGGATGAAAGCATTTCTTAAGTGTACAAAAATGCCCCATATATTTTTTTTAAGAGAAGTTCCCCAAATAAACGACAATAATGTTAGATATGTTAGAAGATGTTTAGAGATTGTAGTAAAATATATGTTTTAATTTCGTTACTTTGAGTATATTTTAGACTATTTTAAATTTTACCTTTGCATAATAGAGTTTAAAAGGGTTTTTATGTTTTGTAAATTTAGTACTAGCGATATAAGTAAAATAATTCCAAGTTTAAATTCAAAAAGATTAGAAAAACTAAAAACTACTTAAAAATATTTCATATGTTGCGATATCTTATCTAACAAATATTTCCATACCTGTCCTTTTATCGTACTATGTAATAATATTCATATTTATTTTTCATACATGTATTACTTTTGATTTAGTAATTACAATTAAACTATAAAAGAACTGTACACCGTTTATTTATACAGATTTTTTTATTATTTTTTACATCATGTACTATCTCACTTATACTGTTCTCTCATATAGCAAAACATTGGTTACAAAGCATATTTCTTTGTAGATAGGACTAAAGGTGTTTTTATTTTTATTGCAACTAATGGTTTGGTAAACTCTATTGTACAATGGGTTTATAGGCTTAGAGTGACAAGGATAATAACTAGGATCTAGTGTCAATATGCTTACCAGAGAGAATCAATGATCTCGACTGTTGACATGTCAATATTGACCTTGTGTTTGTTTGTGTGTGTGTGTTATGAAAACGTGTATGAAGTCGATAATCCCAATTTCCTTGCCAACATTTCCTCCATGAATGTAATCTTATATAATTTTTAAATTCCCAAACACACAAGACCTTTACATGTGTGAAGGTATGTGGGATAACTTACGTATGCTAGTTAATGACTCATAATCTTCACAGCCAAAGACTTGCCACATACACTAGTTTTATACCTACAATGGATTACTTTCCATTCCACTAAGCCAAGATAACTACGACAACGAAATAAAAATCTTAAAAATCATTGTACTCTCAAATGTATACAATTACTCGTTTATTGACAAAAGGCAAATAAAACGTCAAAAGATCCAGTAAGTGATAAGAAATACGTCTATGCCAAATATGGTGTTTCACTAAACAATGTTGTGCATTCAGAGATGTCAAAAAAACAATGTAAAAAGTTTCATTCAAACCTCTAAAAAATCTGTCTAATTTATTATGTAGCCGCAACAATGACCGTATCGTTAAGGCCGATAAGATTGGTATAAAAAATCACGTGCAATGATTGTCCCCGTTTCTACATTGGCCAAACTTCAAGATCATTTCCAAAAAGTCTTAAGGAAAATGTGCATGAAAAAGTCTCTCTCAGCCTGTGCCAATCATTTGATCGATTTGAGCCATGCAGATTTATATAAAAATGGTAAAATTCTCCACACGTGCAATAAGTGTCATGAACACAATCGAAGATCATGAAATATACAAATTGACCAAACCAAATCCCACATTTTTATTAATGAGAAGTTAAAATAATTCGTGTCAAATATAATCGAGAATAATGCTTTGAAGCTATCAGCAGACGGAGCCAATAGCGACAACACGGACCGAGGTTAAGGAAGGTCAGGAGAGGGACATGACGTCATCCACCGGGCTTTGACATGCGGTCATGACTCATCTTCCGGCGTCGCCGCACTTGTATCCCGTGATTACACTAGCCAGTTGTGTTCGTGTTTGTGTATGTTTTCTTGGTGTCAACGACGGATTTAACCAAATAGTTTAGATGATTTTAACGATGTTTTATTTCACCTGTTGATGGACTTTTGTGTGTGTGTCTTTGATCTTAAAATCTCTTAATCTTACAACAATTTTAATTAAGTCTGGAACTATAGCAGTGAACTACTGAAAACAGAATTACTTGACGATTTCAGATTACATAAACTATTTAGCTTAAATGTAGTGATCCAGAGGCTACCTCACCAGTAAATTATAGTAATAATTCTAATTTAGAGTGTCATACAATGCCATCTCAGAAACTGCTTGTATGTTTCATGTCTTTATCCTACAATTCATAGAAAAAATTAAGAGAGCAACTAGAAATAAGCTCACCTGTCGTAAAATGCTTTGAGAAACTAGTTAAAACGCCGGAATGAAATTCAGAACATTCTTTTTTGCGTTGAACCTTTCAGCTGGACGAATTAACTGCCAAAAACGGTATACTGACTTTATAGTATATACAGTTTAAGAAATTACTAATACAAACTATTTTAAAGATTAACCAACTGGCTGTTTATTTGGTAATCGGATTCAACGCCAAATAAATTAAATCATTAAGTACCATATTTTCAGTTTCAAGGCTTAAAACAAATACTTTAAAAACTTGACCTCGATCATTCCGTAACGACACTCAGTGAACATCCATTAGGGAGATAAAAGGAGTAATTTTATTAGCAACCGTTTGTTCAATTGAACGTAAAATAAACATCTCTGTCTTATTGGTTCCACTATCGTCAAATTTGCTTACGACGATTATTTTGGTTGTTGACAGCCTCTTTAATATACTATAATAATAAACAATGCAAGGTTTTATTTTAATTATAATTAACAATAACCCACTATCGCAATTTCTTAAGTAGTTTCATTTATGTTTGGAAGAATACGAATGTATTTAATAGAAGAGTTTTACATTTAAATTATGAACATGAAGTGGCTTTGTGTGTACAATTATTTTTATCGCTGTAGCCTAAGGGTTAATAAATGTTTATCCTTTGGGTAGACATGATTACTATCATATAAGGTTGTGTCACTAATAGAAACTATTTGCAAGTGTGTATGTTCACATCATAAAAACGATTATCTGATTGTTTATTTACACAAATCATCATTTATCACCCTAATCATACGTGCAGCCTACAAAAATTATAATTAAAAAATATTACCCACTCGTTAATAATTTATATGGATGTAACAATAATACAATATACGATAAAAAAATTATGGAACATATTGTTTGAAAATTTGTTTTTCAAAATACGTACACTGCATAAAATAATTATACTTAAATATTTTTTAAGAAATGTTATAACAGAAATGCTTCATAAACTACAACCACTTGTGTAAGAAGTTCATCAGAGTGTAGATGAGCTTTTGCCGTCGTAAGGCAATGCGTTGCTTATCGGTAAAGTTAATCATTTCCTAAGATCTTGTGTATTCGATTAATTCAGGAACTCAATTTGCTAAAACGAGGTAACAAGAGTTAGATTTAGTGGTTTGACAGTTCGCTTCCAAACTAAGTCAAACTAATCTTAGTTAACTACAAGACTCAGGACACTTCCAAAGTATTAGCCTTAATAACGATCCTTAAGTAATTTCGATTAGTGAGATTACAGTTTAGGTACTGTTTAGCATAATGTGTCTGATTACAATTTTTCGTTATTTTACTGAATTTTATAAACAAAAAAACTGCTTTAATGTATGTAAGTTGTAATATATTAAATGGCTTTAGGAACATCATAGGTGGAAGCGGAATAGCCTGCATATTAAAACTTGTAAAATTAATAAAGCAAAGTTATTGTAGATTCGGTTTGATGTAAGGTTTAAACTAATAGGATTTTAGAGAATCAACAATATAGCAAATAATATTACTGGGGAAAATTTTGATAACTAACACAATTCTGGAAACAGATGATTTTTATTTTCACATCTAGTTTTAGTTGGAGTTGTGGGATTTATGGTAAGGACATTCGAAAGCATACATATGTTCATAGAGTAAATTACGAATTTATTAAACAGCTGGTTTGAACATGAAAGGAAAAGCCATTCGTATCAACAAAAGATATAGGCAGCACGTGGCGTCACTGTTATATTTCAGTCTATTAACACTCAAGGCACTTTTAAATACTTGTTATGAACAATTTTTAATAATATACTCAGTGTGATTCTTTTATTCTACTTCCGATGAAGGTCATATGAAGATTTACATTTAATATTATTCTCTGGCTGAAGTTAAACCGAAATACCAAATTGATGAGTATAATAATATTATTGCTTCTACTAAAAGAACTTTATAGTTGTAAGAGTATAAAATTATCTACAAAAAAAAATCTTTGCAGATAACAAACCACTGAGCTGAGACAAAAGGAATATTTACACATGCCAACAAATACCACAATCTAGATGAAAGGAGTTGGGTCAATAACTTTGCCAGGCACGGATAAGATGCCGCATGTCTCTCATATCAAGGATATTGCTCGTTGTACACGCACTAAACTTTATATTGTTTCGATATTGGAAATATAAATATATATTTTCCAATGCAGTCACCAAGTAGATACTTTCTATACAAACAGTGCAAGCCTTATAGATTTTATAGTACTACATATTATTATTATGTTACATAAAAATGATAATCATAAACCCCCGAACCATAAAAAGACACTTACAGATTCAATTAGGTAAAAAACTGTAATTATAGTAAAATATTTCATGTTTTATTGAACGTGTAAATATAAACCACTTAGTAATTGCACTTGGTAAACTGTTTTAACAAGAGGCACAGTAAAAAACCTCAAATATGCTAGCACTTATGGTATTTTACTTATTTAACACACAAAGTACATAAACTGAAACCAGTTTCATTATAATTTATATGCATTATACTTACTTATACTTACGTTAAACTAGTTTGTACATGTAATGTAAATTCGTAAAAAAAAAATGGTTATAGAAGTAAAACATCAATAAGAAATTTATCTTTTAACACTATTCGTGCTGTCGACATGTTTGAACATAAAAGTTGCATTTATTTCAATGTTAAGCAATTGCGGGAATTCCCGTCATCAGCACCCAACGTGTTAATAGTGGCTTGACGGTACGGTCTATTATAAAACTTGTCGATAAAGATAACAGTTCAGAAAGCAAGATCGGAAGGTAATCAATCATGCTTTGGTAATTTTCTGTGATATTCCTCGTTCTATTAATCTACTATTAAATCAACTGGTATATTGTGTTTATAATATTTGAGAGGCCGTGAAAAAATGGGGTCGAGTAATATTTAAAACGAAAATAGGTTATATTTCAAACGGACATTTTTGAATGGCATATTTCTCGGTGAATGATAGTGGAAGAAATTCAGGTTTAAGGTCATTCAGCTCCCCATCCAATGTCATTTAGTCATCATCATGCCCCCGTGGACGAAAGATCATTGCATGTTGGCATACGATGATTTTGTAAAACGTTTTTTGAGCCTCAACGTGGTGGGCCAAGAGTGGAAGCTCAGCGATGTGTTAGACGTCACTTTCGTGTTGGTCATCATGGTAATCCTCCGTGTAAGAATAAAAGTTTAAGGTGGGCATCTCATTTAGAACTAAAGAATCAGTTATAAAAAAACAAAAACACCTGGAACATGGTTCAGTGTGCTGCAGGAAAATGTGGGATTTTGGACCATCTTTCTTTGAAGAAAAGGAGCTCCTGTCAAATTTAATTATTCTGCACGATACGTGACCGTGATAAGATACTTTTTTATTCCAGAACCTAAAGGGTGGAAAATTGTTAACAAACAATAGTTTCAACAAGATGGGACTACTACTTAAACGGCCAATGCCTCTATGGCAGCAGTTTGAGTGTTACTTCATTAGCGTGTGTTCTCACGCTTTGGTAATGTGTGGCTACAGCGTTCAACGGACTTTTCAATTCAATGTGTGACCTGTGGAGTCAGAAGAAACGTGTTTACAAAGAAAAACCACATACCCTCGAAGAATTGGATACCGCAATCAGGAGCCAAATTGAACTAATCTTTGAATGACAGTAAAAATTTAAAGTTTCCCATTTACTGTTCTCGCTATATCTAATTGTTTCTTAGACACCAATGGTGACACGGTTACGTTTTTCACCTGTGTACATACATATAATAGTAGACTAACGTAATTTTACATATAGCCTGCTTTTAGGGTCTTTTTTTAGAGAAATAAAACCATTTCGTCTTGCAGCATATTTGTATTTATTGATTGTGCATAAACTATTTGTAAATAATGCTTCTAAAACAAGGCATCTGCGTTACAATCGAGTTATTTAAGTAATAAAGGAAAGTGATTTTTACCAATGCTGAGGAGCATTTTTCTCGCATGATTGATGAGATACATATATGATTGATATTGCAAGTCTGTAAACTAAATGTGTTTTTAAAAGGTTATTGCTCAATTTAATGCAAGTACGCTTTTATTGAAGATTAATCCTTATAATAGTATAAAGGTTCGAAATAAAATTCTTTAAACATATATATTTCATATTAGGTATATAGTTATAAATGTATATGTAAAGCAGGAAGAAAGGAAAACTTTTCGTTGGACCAGGCTATTGTTAAGGTGGTTGTAAGAACCGAGTTCAGTTTAACTGTTGAATAATGTAGAAGAAGTTGTGATTTAATGTTGGAAGGATCCCAGTCTGCTCTGACTTTTTTTGTCTTTTATGTCATGACGTAAATTTGTTGAAATAAAAATAAATTGTTTTTAAAACATATTTTATTGAATTCCCCCCCCCCCAAAAAAAACTTTTTCTGTAGTAATTTTAATCTACGAAGCGAAAACAGTTTTCCTAAAGGACCAAAACATTTATTTTTGATGAAATTCAAAACTTTCATATCTTCGTTGCAAACTTGTGAGTGGTTATGATTGATACATTTAATAGACAGTTGATTGTTTTCTATTTTGGGAATGATAAAAAAAAATACTCGTATATAGCTTTGAAAAATGGTATAAATTTGAAATCAACAGGTTAAAAATAAAATAACACACCGTATTTTAAATACTAATGATTTATTAATAGATAAAAAAAAATAATATTGACTTTAGGTCAGATTATTTCGAACCCAGGATACAAAAGACATACATTTATTTTGATATATTGATTGTCAAGAAGGACGATGAGAAGGTTTTTTTAAGGTTATCTAAAATAACAAAAAACAAAAAGTAAAATTTTCTTTTATATAAGTAAGCAGAACAGGGACTATTTGTAAAGTAATCTGGGAATTTAGGCTGTTAAGAGTCCTTAGGGGCTAGCAGCTATTTTAGAAGAATTTTAAATAGCTGCTAAAGAGTTACTTGCCATCCTAAGATATTTGTACGGATACCAAAGTGATTGTAATTAAAATATTAAAGCAATTTAGGTCATTATGAGATTATAAATGTTTTTGTGGTTTTGTAATTATTTCCAAGGGAGTCCTTAGAGGCAAATGGCCATCTTTGATTTGCCTGTAATAATATCAATGTTAATTCAAACAGGCGATGAAGGGTTATTCAACATCACAATATATTTTTCACACGCCGAAAAGATTTTAATTGAAATATTTGGGCACTGAGATGGTATAAATAAAAAAATGTTTTGAAATTGTGTAATCAGTTTGGCACAGTTATGCTCCATGGACTCTTAAGCTCGTTCAAAGCAAAAAAATTTATGTAAATGTATGTACCATAGAAAATAATTTTATTATAAAATAAGTTTTGGATATAACATTAAAATCAATTTCATTGATCAAGCTTTGTATTCCATTTGCAAAGAAATATCAGTTTTTAAAACTAAAAAGCAATTCTAGTTGTGATGTTTTAAATACATTTTTAACATAATATAATATAAAAGAGTCAGATATACATGAGAACCTAGATGCAAACTTGTACTGAGAGTTCAACGCCTAATTGTCTTAAGATGTCTGCAAGGGAAACACCACAACTAAATCTTGTTACCTTGTTTGAAGTTATAATTGAATTTATCTAGATATACCTCGTAGATAACTACCTAAATCCATAGATAATAGAATTAATTATTCCCTTGTTTGCTATAATTACATCCACTGTATACTCGTACATATAGCAGAGCACCCAAGGTGGATAAATTATTAAATATATGAATATGAATCAATATTTGTGTGAGTAAAAATTTGCTACACTCCTTATCTTATGCGATTTAAATGTATAAGTTGAAATTTTAATATATAAACTGACAAAACAAAAATAAATATGTTGTTGAACAATGCGCGACTTTAACACATAAAACTATTAAAATTTTATAATTTTTATGAAAACGTTAACAGAAAACTGTGCATTTCCAAGAACTTTATATAAACATAGTGTAGGCTCGTTTGTTACATCATGCATACATTGCAGAGAGAAATGTATTATGGAGATAAGAACGAGGCTGGCGCTGACAACGTTCGCACTAAGATTACTGACAATATCATAAACCTTGCGTTCAACACCTCAAAGCACATTCACTGTAACTAATATACATGGCTCTAATTCAGTTTTATTTACCCTTACGGAGAATGTTATTGTAGAATATAAGTGCAAAAATATAAAAAGTATTATTACCTAATTGAAACTATTTGATAAAATAAAAATTTTACTTTTAATTTATTTTTTCACACGGTAATCACACAAGTTTTACATGCAATACTCCGTAATAACCTTTCGTAAATTGCATAATTGAAACAAGGTCCCTAAAGTACGAAGTATGATTATAAGGTAGACGCAAATGTCGAATTTCATTTTTATCAGCTCCTTCTTAGTACCAACCATTCCAAATACCAAATTAAATAATTTCTCCGGTTTCTTAATTGTTGTCTTCTAAGGATCGAAGTTTTCAAATTCTTACTCAATCATTTTGAAATTCCTTGTTCAACAAGGCAAAACCAAGACTAACCTAACTATCTGATTGTTTTGTTTAATTCTTTTTCATTGGACTTATGGATAAGACTAATATAATATTGAAACCTGTTCTACTAAATACATAAATCATTATGCTTATACGTGAATATACATGTAAGGATCTTAAGTCATTAGTTTGTAAAAAGTTATTTTAACAATTAAATTTATTTTTCACGTGGAACGAATATTGTTAAATATATAACCAGACAAAATTTGTTGGAGATGCTCCTATGAATTTTCCTGTATATGAGATTTAGGTAATTTTATTTAAAATGTTACCAAAAATATCCAAATACACGTGTGCCTTATCACAATATCAATTTTGTAAAGAATTCCTGCAAACAATTTAATTTAATTTTAAGTTAGACCTATAATTCGTAAGTCAACTAATATTATTGATTCATTTAAAACCCCATAAACGGTTTTGACTTTTCTCCTCATAAAATACAAATTTCTTCCTTTCCACCAGTGATTCCCCTAAGCTATAAAAATTTATCATTGCACTAAAAATAATGTGAGTACATAGTTCAAATCTACACTTACTTAAAAACGTATCTGTATCACATACAGACAATTAATGAATACCATAAATAACAAAAATTTTAATAATGAAACATATACTGTGTTTTTATAGTACCAAGGAACGCAATGTTTTATATTAAACAATGTTATAATCCAAGGAGCGCTTACCCGCATTACAATATCTTGTTTACTTAGAAAGTGTCGTTTTCTCATATTGTTTTTGTCGAACAATCATCTTCTTACTGAAATTGTTGTTTTATTAAAAATTTTACAATATTATTACAACATGAACTATAATACGAAACTTTTTAAATAAAAGGAATTTTATACGAAGTGATATTTTTATGTGGTAGTGAAACATTTTGAAATTTTTATTGTATTGTTAAAATTAATTTAAAATACTCGTACAAGATGGGTTTATACCAATTGATTGCGTACTTCCTTATTTTCCCCTCAGAATACGTTAATTATAAACCGTGTCAGATACGAGGGTGCATTCCTCTAGGCATTCCAATGGTAAACACGTATTACAATCTACATTCTTGTTTATAAATATCCGGACAGAGTTGAATTATAATATTTATTCCGCCTCATATTATTTCAAGATTTTGGTCTGCTTTTTCATTGTTTCTTTTGTAAACATGTCTATCATTAATATATTGTGTAGTAAACTTAAAACTTGGATCCTTTGTTAGCTTGAAGGAGAAAATAATATATAGAAAACAATAGAGATCAGTATTAGGGTAGTTTTGCCTTACGTCAGTTATTACGTGCCACAATAGGGTGTCTAGAGTACTTTTAGTGGTGCCTGCAATACACATACATGCTACATAACCGGCAACAACTATGTTACTGGCTAAATAATATTTTTTATAGTATTGTTGATTTTATTTTTTGGATGATATTGCTTTTATTTAAAAAATGTTTATTCATACCAGATTTTTTTATTTTATTTGATACTAGAAATTAATATTTTTATTAAAGTTGTACATTAAAAATATATTTAAAATAATATTTTTATTTTTAACCGTAACATTATAAGTAACATTTTAAAAGTAGAAAATATTACAGCTTTTAAATACATTTTCACATTTCAATCCAGTTCGTAGTCAAATGAATGAAATCGTAATGACTTCTTGAGCTAACAACTCAAGACAAACTGGAATGAGTCCTGAGCTGTTTAACATCCTATTTACAAGCAGTTTAACTTTAATGGAGTCAAGAGACTTCAGTTCTGGTTGAAGTTTGAAGGAGCGGGAAGGCACGAGTGGTTTAAATAGTGAAGAGTTTTAGCTTGCAATTTTAAAGAATCTTTTATAAGCAAAGTCTTTTATGTTTATATTTCCTTCATTAGGACCTCAATAGCTGATTATAGGAGAAGAAACATTTCAAATGCAAATATATTTTAATTTTACAAATCATATTATAAGGATATATTTTAACTCTTTAAAACTTTTGCTTGACATTATGAGCACCAAGCAATAGTGTGGATTTGCATGATAAATAACATACACGAAAAATACAGGTTGACTAGGTTCAGAAAAAAAATATTTTATATGATTACCAAACAAACATAGCACGTTTGTTTCATTTGTATTTAATCCCATTTATAAACAAAACACATAAGAGAGCCCGTGTCAAATGTCCTTAAATAAGTAAGGGTCAAAATATATTTATGATAACTGTCTTCAGATGAAGAAACCACTCACAATTTGTGTATAAAACATATAACAGTTTACGTAGTAAAATACTTAAAACCTAATATTAAGCATAGTTTCTTTCGTTTATAATATTTAAGAAATTTATGACAAAAATATAAGTTACAAAACATTTTTTTTTAAATAGCATGGATAACAAATGTTGTTATATATTAACAAATACTGGGGAAAAGAAACGATTATAATGGGTCGTTTCCATATAGTCTCTCATATAGCAAAACATTGGTTACAAAGCATATTTATGTGTGGATAGGACTAAAGGTGTTTTATTTGTTTTATTTATATTTATTATATGTGTATTATATATAATTGTTTGGTAAACTCTATTGTACAGTGGATTTCTAGCCTTATAGTGACAAGGATAATAACTAGGATCTAGTGTCAATACGCTTACCAGAGAGAATCAATGATCTCGACTGTTGACATGTCAATATTGACCTTGTGTTTGTTTGTGTGTGTGTGTGATGAAAACGTGTATGAAGTCGATAATCCCAATTTCCTTGCCATCATTTCCTCCGTGAATGTCATCTCATAAAATTTTAAACTACCCAAACACACAAGACCTTTACATGTGTGAAGGTATGAGGGATGACTTATGTATGCTAGTTAATGACTCATAATCCTTACAGCCAAAGACTTGCAGGGGCTTGCTGCATACACTAGTTTAATACATACAGTGGATTACTTTCCATTCCACTAAACCAAGATAACTACGAAAAAGAAATGAAAATCTTCAAATTCATTGCAGTCTTAAATGGATACATTTACTCATTTATTGACAAAAGAAAAATAAAGAAAAGATCCAGTACGTGCTAAGATATACGTCTATGACAAATATGGTGTTTCACTAAACAATGTTGTGCATTCAGAGATGTCAAAAAAACAATGTAAAAAGTTTCATACAAACCTCTAAAAATCTGTCTAATTTATTAAGTAGCCGCAACAATGACCGTATTGTTAAGGCCGATAAGATTGGCATAAAAAATCATGTGCAGTGATTGTCCCCCTTTCTACATTGGCCAAACTTCAAGATCATTTCCAAAAAGTCTTAAGGAAAATGTGCATGAAAAAGTCTCTCTCAGCCTGTGCCAATCATTTGATCGATTTGAGCCATGCAGATTTATATAAAAATGGTAAAATTCTCCACACGTGCAATAAGTGTCATGAACACAATCGAAGATCATGAAATATACAAATTGACCAAACCAAATCCCACATTTTCATTTAATGAGAAGTTAAAATAATTCGTGTCAAATATAATCGAGAATAATGCTTTGAAGCTATCAGCTGACGGAGACAATAGCGACAACACAGACCAAGGTCAAGGAAGGTCAGTAGAGTGACATGACGTCATCCACCGGGCTTTGACATGCGGTCATGACTCATCTTCCGGCGTTGCCGCACTTGTATCCCGTGATTACACTAGCCAGTTGTGTTCGTGTTTGTGTATGTTTTCTTGGTGTCAATGACGGATTCAACCAAATAGTTTAGATGACTTTAACGATGTTTTTGTTTCACCGCAGTGAACTACTAAAAAAAGAATTACTTGACGATTTCAGATTACATAAACCATTTAGTGTTATAACCAATGTAGTGATACCTTACCAGTAAATTATAGTAATAATTCTAATTTGGAGTGTCATACAATGCCATCTCAGAAACTGTTTGCATGTTTCATGTCTTTATCCTACAATTCATAGAAAAAAGCTACAAGAGCTACTAGAAATAAGCTCACCTGTCGTAAAATGCTTTGAGAAACTAGTTAAAACGCCGGAATGAAATTCAGAACATTCTTTTTTGCTTTGAACCTTCCAGCTGGATGAATTAAATGCCAAAAACCGTATACTGACTTTATAGTATATACATTTTAAGAAATTGAAATTACTGATACAAACTATTTTAAAGATTAACCAACTGGCTGTTTATTTGGTAATCGGATACAACGCCAAATAAAGTAAATCATTAAGTACCATATTTTCAGTTTCAAGGCTTAAAACAAATACTTTTAAAACCTTGACCTCGATCAAACCGTAACGAACCTCAGTGAGAATCCATTAGGGAGATAAAAGGAGTAATTTTATTAGCAACCGTTTGTTCAATTGAACGTAAAATAAACATCTCTGTCTTATTGGTTCCATTATCGTCAAATTTGCTTACGACGATTATTTTGGTCGTTGACAGCCTCTTTAATATACTAGAATAATAAACAATGCGAGGTTTTATTTTAATTATAATTATCAGTAATACTTACTAGTGCAATTTATTAAATCGTTTCATTTATGTTTCGAAGAATACGAATTTATTTAATAGAAGAGTTTTACATTTTAATTATGAACATGAAGTGGCTCCTTGTGTGTACAATTATTTTTTATCGTTGTAGCCTAAGGGTTAATAAATGTTTATCCTTTGGGTAGACATGATTACTATCGTATAAGGTTGTGTCACTAATAGAAACTATTGGCAAGTGTGTATGTTCACATCATAAAAACGATTATCTGATTGTTTATTTACACAAATCATCATTTATCACCCTAATCATACGTGCAGCCTACAAGGAATTATATTTAAAAAATATTACCCACTCGTTAATAATTTATGTGGACGTAACAATAATTCAAAATGCGATAAAACATTATGAAACATATTGTTTGAAAATTTGTTCTTCAAAATACGTACACTGCATAAAATAATTATACTTAATTATTGTATTAAGAAATGTTATAACAGAAATGTTTCATGCACTACAACCACTTGTGTAAGAAGTTCATCAGAGTGTAGATGAGCATTTGCCGTCGTAAGGGAATGCGTTGCTTATCGGTGAAGTTAATCATTTTCCTAAGATCTTGTGTATTCGATTAATTCAGGAACTGAGTTTGCTAAAACGAGGTAACAAGAGTTAGATTTAGTGGTTTGACAGTTCGCTTCCAAACTAAGTCAAACTAATCTGAGTTAACTACAAGACTCAGGACACTTCCAAAGTATTAACCTTAATAACGATCCTTAAGTAATCTCGATCAGATAGATTACAGTTTAGGTCCTTTTTTGCATAATGTGTATGATTACAATTATTCGTTATTTTACTGAGCTTTATAAACAAAAAACTGCCTTAATGTATGTAAGTTGTAATATATTAAATGTTATTGTAGATTAACTTAAAAAGGTGGAAGCAGAATAGCTGCATATTAAAACTTGTAAAATAAAGCAAAGTTATTGTAGATTCGGTTTGATGTAAGGTTTAAACTAAAAGGTTTTTAGAGAATCAACAATATAGCACAATAATATTACTGAGAAAAATTTTAATGACTAACACAATTCTGGAAACAGATGATTTTTTTTACATCCAGTTTTAGTAGGAGTTGCTGGATATTTGGTAAGGATATTTGAAAGTGTTAATCGATACATGTGTAGATAGAGTAAATTACGAATTTATTAAACAGCTGGTATGAACATGAAAGGAAAAGCCATTCGTATCAACAAAAGATATAGGCAGCACGTGGCGTCACTGTTATATTTCAGACTATCACCACTCAAGGCACTCTCATGCTTGTTATGAACAATTTTTAATAAAATACTCAGTGTGATTCTTTTATACTACTTCCGATGAAGGTCATATGAAGATTTACATTTAATATTATTCTCTGGCTGAAGTTAAACCGAAATACTCAATTGATGAGTATAATAATTATTGCTTCCACTATAATAACTTTATTATTGTTGTAAGAGTATATAATTATCTACCAAAAAAATCTTTGCAAATAACAAACCACTGAGCTTAGACAAAAGGATTATTTACATATGCCAACAAATACCACAATCTAGATGAAAGGAGTTGGGTCAATAACTTTGCCAGGCACGGATGAGATGCCGCATGACTCTCATACATCAAGGATATTGCTCGTCGTACACGCACTAAACTTTATATTGTTTCGATATTGGAAATATAAATATATATTTTCCAAGGCAGTAACCAAGTAGATACTTTTTATACAAACAATGCACACCTTTTTTTTGTAAAACGACTGCTATATTAATATTCAAACTTACAAATTTTTTATTGTCCAGGTTAACTAACGTTTTCAAGTGTGTGATTGATTTGATGTTAATCCTAATAATTTTTAATATAATTTATTTCGTTTATCCTTGTTATTTGAATAAAAATAGTTACTATTAAATTCCTGTTTTGATATTAGAACGTGTCAGCAAGAATTATAATTACTAGAGCTTTTCATAATTTTTATTTGCTTACTTATGCTAAAGGAGCCTGTAATCATTTTATTATCCATTTTGTATCTCAATTTATTATTCTTTGTATGTATAATGTTTGTGTTACTCAATTCGTTAACATAGCCAATAGGTATTTGAATAACGATTAAAAGTTTTTTTTACTTCTCACCAAAGTATATTTATTTTTTAACTCGATTTCGGTTTCGCCCCTGGTCACCACAAATATAATCGTGGCATTATTTAGAACTAAAGGATCAGTTATGAAAACAAAAACACCTGGAACACGGTTTCGTGTGCTGTAGGAAAATGTGGGATTTTTGGACCATCTGTCTTTGAAGAAAAGGAGCTCCTGTCAAATTAAATTATTCTGCACGATACGTGACAATGATAAGAGACTTTTTCATTCCAGAACCTAAAGGGTGGAAAATTGATATCAAGCAATGGTTTCAACAAGATAGGACTACTGCTTAAACGGCCAATACATTTATGGCAACAGTTTAAATGTTACTTCCTTAGCGTGTGTTCTCACGCTTTAGCGATGTTGTGTGGATACCATGTTCACCGGACTTTTTAATTCAATGTGTGACCTGTGGAGTCTGAAGAAACGTGTTCACAAAGAAAAACCACGTACTCTCGAAGAATTGGAGACCGCAATCAGGAGCCAAATTGAACTAATCATTGAATGACAGTAAAAAATATTGAAGTTCCCCATTTACTGTTCTCGTTATATCTAATTGTTTCTTAGCCACCAATTGTGACACGGTTACGTTTTTCACCCTGTGTATATACATAAAATAGTAGACTAACGTAATTTTACATATAGCCTGCTTTTGTGGTCTTTTTTTTAGATAAATAAAACCATTTGGTCTGGCAGCATATTAGTCCAGTAAAATAAGACATTTTGGTATGCAAAAGGTCGGGTAGTTCTGATTTTTGGATATGTTGTTAGTATTGGGCCCATAACATAAAATCCAAGTTATCCACCTCGAGATGCTGCCGCTCGCCGCGGGGCGCGCCACTTGTTATCGAAATATAAAAATATGGCAATTCCTATTGTTTTTCACTCAATCTCGCGAACCGTTGATTTTACCGAAAATTTTATACTATTACATTAAAGAAGAATAAATTTGTGACAGTTTAAGCTCAACAGCAAGTATGTAGCGTAAATAATAGTCTAAATACAGACCATCAAAATAAATAAATTTTCCAAAAACGTATAAAAATTGTGGTTTTTTCAATATTTCCACAATATAGTTGTTTGAAGCAAACACCGTATTGATTTAGAGTGTATGTCAGTTTATTTCCTATTAATAGAAAATAAATGAAAGTATGAATAAAAATACTCCCACCTCAGCAAATCTGCAGACTAAGCGAATTTCCATTTGCTTGATTTGATTTTCACAAACCTATTTAAATACCATTAGGTTTAACTGGTACCTACATTTGCTGCTACAGGGAGGGTTATATAGTATATAAAATAATAATAGTATGATAAGAAACAAATAAATTTACCCAATTTTATAAAAATGTGTCTATGAATAAGGAAAAAACAATATTAGAAAAGGTTTAAATACCTGCTATAAAGCAATCCAATTTTGTTGTTATCACAACTAGTTTCGGTGTCTGTGTGACACCATCATCAGGCTGCACAAGGACAGTTTTCTTCCTTCATACGAAGAGCGTCATATTTACACGTAAATAAATAAACATAAATGTCTCGTATTCGTGTTTGTGTCGTGTTTAAATGTTTATTTATTTTCGTGTAAATATGACGCTCTTCGTATGAAGAAAGAAAACTGTCCTTGTGCAGCCTGATGATGGTGTCACACAGACACCGAAACTAGTTGTGATAACAACAAAATTGGATTGCTTTATAGCAGGTATTTAAACCCTTTCTAATATTATTTGGCAATCCGGAGGCTAACAACTACAATGAAAAAACAATAATTAAAAATCTTTGCTATTGGAATAACTTGAGGTTTTTTAATTTACATTTTTTAATTTTCTCCGTAACCAATAACAGTAAAAAACCATTTTAATGTACTAAATTATTTGTTTTTAGTAGCTCTACAAAATTCTTTAATGATACAATTGTAAAATTGCAGTTTTTGAGGGTTAAAAATAAAAAAAAATATTCTTACCGGCAAAATACCTATAATGCAACCGTTCCTATGGCCGTATCATGCCGATCATGCTTTGCGAACTCGTTTTAATAAATAAATGTACGTTTACATGATTCAATGATTCAATAATTTATTCAGGCCATTAAGCAAAAGCAATAGGCTAAGTCACATACAATACAAAGTAAATGATAAATAGTCCATCTCTTGATTCAAAAATAAAAGTAATGTTTGTACCAAATTCCACTAAATCGGAGGATTTTTGGGAATCATCGTGCTAACGGACGATAATAACTTTTTTGAATACAGTTTAGTAAAATCTTAAGTTTTTTTTTTTTTTTTTTTTTTTTTTTTTTTTTTGGGGTACAGGGTCTCTAAAAACTCACCTACCTAGTTTGAAAATTTATTTATTTATTGTACTAGATACAAACTACTGTTCAACGACTGATACCATAGAGAAGGCTATGCTGATACATTAAATGAAAGGTAATAAAATAAAAGTTATTTTAACACTATCAAACCTCAATATGCGAACCATTTGTAGCCATGGAGACATGCAAGCTATTTTTACTCATTTTGATCATTAATATTATATTATTTGTATTATAATTTATTACCGAAACTATGTTCAAGGTCAAATAGGTGAACGCAACTTATTGCCAACATACAAAACTAAAACTTTGAAGTAAGTATACTCTACACAGCACGAAATGATCAATACTCATCCATTTGAAAAATAGTATCGTGAGGTATTTTTAAAACTATGGAGTCTTTTTCGGACACCCGGTATAGGCCTATATACATATATATACATATATATTTATATATGTTAGAACAATTAGAACCAACAGTATTTTTGGTCTCTAGGAATACCAAAATGAAAAAGTAAATCAGTCCCGGGTCTAGGTCTTACCATGAGACCTACTGTAATGGCGTATTCCCTATAAGGGAAATTTGCTAATAATCAGCATATCATTTATATTGAATGGTGTGTGTTGATGAAACCACTATTTATTAAAACCCGTTCTTAACACAAGACCCTATAAAGCAACCGTTCCCATTGCCTGATCATGCTTCGCGAACTCGTTTTAATATATGTAGGTTTCTGGTTTACATGCCAACGTATAGTTAATCTTTCATCAATTTCGTTGTCTCGAGCAATGCGAGAATGGCGCACGTCAACATGTTGCTCACTGTTAATGTTCAACTGACGTCATTTTTTATAATATTTCTCAATTTCCTACAGAAATTAATATATATATAGATGAGTTTTAAAAAGGTTATTGCTCAATTTTCTGCAAGTACGCTTATATTGTACATTAATCCTTATAATAGTATTAAGGTTTACAATAAAATTCTTTAAACATATATATTTTATATTAGTTATATATTTATAAATGTATGTGTAAAACAGGAAGAAAGGAAGACTTTTCGTTGGACCAGGCTATTGTTAAGGGGGTTGTAAAAACCGAGTTCAGTTTAACTGTTGAATAATGTAGAAGAAGTTGTGATTTAATGTTGGAAGAATCTAAGACTGCTCTGACTTTTTTGTCATGACGTAAATTTGTTGAAATAAAAATAAATTGTAAATGGTAGTAAAAATATTGTTTCAAAACATACTTTATTGAATTCCCCCCCCCCAAAAAAAAAAAAAAAAACCCTTGTCGGTGGTAATTTTTATCAACGAAGCAAAAACAGATTTCCTAAAGGAAAAACTTTTATTTTTGATGAAATTCTAAACCTTTCATATTTTCGTTAAAAACTTGTGAGTGGTTATGATTGATACATTTGATCGACAGTTGATTGTTTTTAATTTTGGGTATGATAAAAAAAAATACTCGTATATAACTTCTAAAAATTGTATAGTTTTGAAATCAACAGGTTTTAAATAAAATAATCCATTGTATTTTAAATACTAATGATTTATTAATAAAAAAAAAACTAACATTGACTTTAGGTCAGATTCTTTCAAACCCAGGATACAAAATACATACTGTACAGATATTTAGATATATTGATTGTTAAGAAGTACGATGAGAAGTTTTTTTTTTAAAAGGTTATCTAAAATAACAATAAATAAAATTAAAATTACCTTTTATATAAGTAAGCAGAACAGGGACTATTTGCAAAGTAATCTTGGAATTTAGGCTGTTAAGAGTCCTTAGGGGCTAGCAGCTATTTTAGATGAATTTTAAACAGCTGCCAAAGAGTTACTTGCCATCCTAAGATATTTGTATGGATACCAAAGTTATTGTAATTAAAATATCAAGGCAATTTAGGCCATTATGAAATCATAAATGTTTTGTGGTTTTGTAATTATTTCCAAGGGAGTCCTTAGAGGCAAATGACCATCTTGGATTTGCCTGCAATAAGATCGATGTTAATTCAGACAGCCGATGAAGGGTTATTCAACATCACAATATATATTTCACACGCCGAAAGGATTTTAATTGAAATATTGGGGCACTGAGACGGTATAAAAAAAATATTTTTTGTAATTAGTTTGGCACAGTTAGGCTCCATGGACTTTTCGTTCAAAGCAAAAACATTTTAAGTAATTAACATTTTAAGTATAATCACCATAGAAAACTATTTTACTATAAAATAAGTTTTGGATATAGCATTGAAATCAATGTCATCGAATATGCTTTGTATTATATTTTCAAATAAATATAAGTATTTTAAAACTAAAAAGCAATTCTAGGTGTGATGTGTAAAATACATTTTTAACATAATATATTATAATAGAGGCAGACCTACATGAGAACCTAGATGCAAACTTGTACCTAGTGTTCAACGCTTAATTACTCTTAAGATGTCTGCAAGGGAAACACCAGAACTAAATCTTGTTATACCTTGTTTGAAGTTATAATTTAATTTATTAGGTATACCTCGTTGATAACTACCTAAATCCATAGATAATAGAATTAATTATTCCCTTGTTTGCTATAATTACATCCACTGTATACTCGTACATATAGCAGATCACCCTAGGTGGATAAATTATTAAACATATTAATATGAATCAATATGTGTGTGAGTAAAAATTAGCTACACTCCTTATCTTATGCAATTTAAATGCATAAGTTGAAATTTTAATATAGAAACTGACAAACAAAAATAAATATGTTGTTCAACAATGCGCGATTTTAACACATAAAACTATTAAAATTTGATTAATTGTATGAACACGTTAACAGAAAACTGCACATTTCCAAGAGCATTATATAAAACATAGTGTAGGCTCGTTTGTTACATCATACATACATTGCAGAGAGAAATGTATTATGGAGATATGAACGAGGCTGGAGCTGACAACGTTCGCACTAAGTTTACTGACAATATCATAAACCTTGCGTTCAACACCTCAAAGCACATTCACTGTAACTAATATACATGGCTCTAATTCAGTTTTAATTAACCTTACGGAAGATATTATTGTAGAATATAAGTGTAAAAATCAAAACGTATCATTACCTAATTAAATCCAATCGATAAAAATAAAATTTTACTTTTTATTTATGTACTGTAATCACACGGTAAACACACAACTTTTATATGCAATACTTCGTATTAACCTTTCGAAAATTATTGCAGAATTTAACAAGGTTCCTATATAAAGTACGAAGTATGATTATAAGGTGGACGCAAATGTCGAATTTCATTGTTATCAGCTCCTTTTTTAGTACCAACAATTCTAAATACCAAATCAAACAATTTCTCAGGTTTTAATTGTGATCTTCTAAGGATCGAAATGTTCAAATTCTTACTCAACCATTTTGAAATTCCTTGTTCAACAAGGCAACACCAAGACTATGTGGACTTATGGATAAGACTAATATAATATTGAAACCTGTTCTACTCAATATATAAATCATTATACTTATATATGAATATAAATTTAAGGAACTTAAGTCATTAGTTTGTAAAAAGTAATTTTAACGATTAAATTTTTTTTCACGTAGAACGAATATTGTTAAATATATAACCAGACAAAAGTAGTTAGATATGTTCCTATCAATTTTCCTGTATATGAGATTTAGGTAATTTTATTTAAAATATTACCAAAGGTATCCAAATACACATGTTTTTTCTCACAATATCAATTTTGTAAAGAACTCGTGCAAACACTTATATTTAATTTTAAGTTACACGTATAGTTCGTAAGTCAACTATTATTATTGATTCATTTAAATCCCATAAACGGTTTTGACTTATCTCCTCATAAAATACAAATTTCACCCTTTCCACCAGTGATTACTCTAAGCTATATACATTTATCATTGCTCTAAAAATAATGTGAGTACATAGCTCAAATCTACACTTACTTAAATACTCCCGCCGCAGCAAACCTGCCGACTAAGCGAATTTCCATTTGTCTGAATTGATTTTCAATCAAATATATTTTAATAACATTAGGTTTAATGAGTACCTAGGTTTGCTGCTACAAGGAACCTAATAAAGTGTGTTTTTGAGTAAAATATTGATAGCTTAGTACAAAATAAATAAATTTGCCAAGTTTGATCAAAATATATCCATATACAAGCAAATTACAACATTTGACAATATTCTCCATAAGAATAACATTGGAATTTTAAATTTACAATTTTTTAAATTTTCTCCGTTAGACCTACTAATAATCGAACAAAAATACTTTTATATACTAAATTATTAGTTTTTTAAGGTCTTTAAAAAGGTCTAAAGAGAAATTGGGAAATTTTGTGTTTTGAGGGTCAAAAGTGAGAAAAACAAATTTTTACCCCATAAAACCCCCCCTAAAGCCCCGTTCCCATGGTCCGATCATGCTGGTTCGCGAACTCATTCAAGTTTATCTCGCTTTACACCTTTAAACCAAATTTCATCAAAATCGGACCAAAATTACTCAAGTTATCGCGTTCACGGACGTATATATATATATATATATATATATATATATATATATATACATATATAAAAATTTGAACGAATGGTGTTTTTGGCCTCTGGGGACATCAAAATGAAAAAGTTAATCGGCCCCGGGTCTAGGTCTTACCGTGCCACCTACGGTAATAGCTACTTCTCTATGGGGAAATTCTCTAAAACGTATCTGTATCACATCACAGAGGAAGAACAACGTTGGTTTATATGATATGCAATGTTAGACAGCTTTGACAAGATATCAACCTTTGGAATATTAATATAATGTTGTAATTTAAATCAATCACTTACATATATCCCTTGACTGCATTTTGAGATAAGCTTTACACACCAAATTGAAAGATCCATATTTAAAACGATATAATATTGTAAGTACAAATTGATATCAATAGTTGTCTTTGCCTATATAACTTTGTATGTTTTAACTGTAGAAATCTAGCTGATTTGATAGAAATAAAAGAGTTTGATATTATCAAGACGAATTGTAAAATGTTTATGTGTTGAAATACCAAACAAATACACTAAAGGTACATCAAATGTTAAATTGCTCAAATTGATAAAAAGGTAACACAATGTAAACAACATGTCTTATATTCTAATCATTAATTGTTTATATATCAGTGTATGGCAAAGTTTGATTAATTAAATTAACGTTAAGAACAAATACAATTTTAACGTTTATACTTCAACCATTTGTAGTTGTACGACTGAGTTTTATAATAGATACAGGTCAAGTAAATAATACAGGGGGGTCCTAAACTATGGACAGAACTTTAAGATTAAATAAATAAATAACCAAGTAGATTTTCAATTTAAACATTAAATTAAATTATATTCTGGTTAAGGGGTTTTTCCAAAACATAATCTTTTAGTAGGATATAAAATTCGTTTTTAACAAAATAATTTATTTGTTAATATTATTACAGTTTATATACAGACAATTATTGAATGCCTTACATGAAGAAAATATTACAATAAAGAAGCATACTGTGTTTTTATAGTCTCGAAGGAACGCAATGTTTTATATTGAACAATGTTTTAATCCAAGGAGCGCTTTCCCGCATTACAATATCTTGTTTACCTGGAAAGTGTAATTTTCTCATATTGTTTTTGTAGAACAATCATCTTCTTACTGAAATTGTCGTTTTATTAAAATTTTGACAATATTATTACAACATAAAATATAATCGAAACACATTTTAAATAAAAGCAATTACATACAATGTGATATTTTTATGTGGTAGTGAAACATTTTAAAATTGTTATTGTATTGTTAAAATTAATTTAATATACTCGTACAAGATGTTTTTATACCAATTAATTGTGTAATTCCTTATATTCCCTTCAGAATACGTTAATTATAAACCGTGTCAGATACGAGGGTGCATTCCTCTAGGCATTCCAATGATAAACACGTATTACAATCTACATTCTTGTTTACAAATCTCCGGACAATGTTGAATTGTAATATTTATTCCGCCTAATATAATTTCAAGATTTGGGTCTGCTTTTTCATCGTTTATTTTGTAAACTTGTCTAGCATTAATATATTGTGTAGTAAACTTAAAATTTAGATGCTTTGTTAGCATGAAGGAGAAAATAAAATATAAAAAAATAAAGAGATCAGTATGAGGGTAGTTTTGCCTTACGTCAGTTAATACGTGCCATAATAGGTGTCTAGAGTACTTTTGGTGGTGCCTCCAATACACATACAGGCTACATAACCGGAAACAACTATGTTACTGGCTAAATATTATTTTTCATAGTATTGTTGATTTTATTTTGTAGATGATATTGCTTTTAATCCAAAAATTGTTATTCATACAATATATTTGATACCAGAAATTAATATTTTATTAAAGTTTTACATTAAAAATAATATTTTAATTTTGAGCTATAACATTATTCAGTAACCTTTAAAAAGTAGAAAGTATTACAGCTTTTAAAACATTTTTACATTTCAATCCAGTTCGTAGTCAAATGAATGAAATCGTAATGACTACTTGAGCTAACAACTCAAGATAAACTGGAACGAATCCTGAGCTGTAACATCCTATTTACAAGCAGTTTAACTTTAATGGAGTCAAGAGACTTCAGTTCTGGTTGAAGTTTGAAGGAGCGGGAAGACATGAGTGGTTTAAGTAGTGAAGAGTTTTAGCTTGCAATTTTAAAGAATCTTTTATAAGCAAAGCCTTTTATGTTTATATTTCCTTCATTATACCTCAATAGCTGATTATAGGGGAAGAAACATCTCCAACTGCAAATATATATTTTTTTTACAAATCATATTATAAGGATATATTTTAACTCTCTAAAACTTTTGCTTGACATTATGAGCACCAAGCTATAGTGTGGATTAGCGTGATAAATAACATACACAAAAAAAAACAGGTTGACTAGATTCAGAAAAAAATATATTTTACATGATTACCAAAAACAAACATAGTACTTTTGTTTCATTTGTATTTATTCCCATTTATACACAAAACACATAAGCGAGCCCGTGTCCAATGTCCTTTAATAAGTAAGAATCAAAATATATTATTCTGATAATTGTCTTCAGATTAAGAAACCACTCACAATTTGTGTGTAAAATATATAATAGTTTGCGTAGTAAAATACTTAAAACCTAATATTAAGCATAGTTTCTTTCGTTTATTATATTTAAGAAATTTGTGACAGGGTCCTATTTCCTATTTTCAGGGTCCTATTTAGAGAATTTAAACCATTTGGTCCTGGCAGCATATGTGTATTTATTGATTGTGTATAAACTATTTGTAAATAATGCATCTAAAACACGGCATCTGCGTCACATTCAAGTTACTTAAGTAATAAAGGAAAGTGCTTTTTACCAATGCTGGGGAGCATTTTTCTTGCATGATTGATGAGATACATACATGATTGATATCGTAAGTCTGAAAACTAGATGTTTTTTTAAAAAGTTTATTGCTCAATTTTATACAAGTACGCTTTTATTGAAGATTAATCCTTATAATAGTATAAAGGTTTAAAATAATATTCCTTGAACATATGTATTTCATATTAGGTATATATTCATGAATATATATGTAAAACAGGAAGAAAGGAACACTTTTCGTTGGACCAGGCTATTGTTAAGGCGCTTGTAAAAACCGAGTTCAGTTTAACTGTTGAATAATGTAGGAGAAGTTGTGATTTAATGTTAGACGAATTCCAGACTGCTCTGACTTCTTTTTGTTTTTTGTGTCATGACGTAAATTTGTTAAAATAAAAATAAATTGTAAACGGTCATAAAAGTATCGTAATAAAGTAAACTTATTGAAGTTTCCCAAAAGACTATTTCAGGTTTTGGTCGAAAAAATCTTTGTCTTTAGTAATTTTTAATCAACTAAGCAAAAACGAGTTTTACTAAAGGACCAAAACATTTATTTTTAATAAAATTTAAAACCATCCAAATTTTCGTTTAATAACTTGTGAGTGGTTATGATTGATACAATTGATTCATTTGATCGACAGTTTATTGTTTACAATTTTAGGAATAATAGAAAAAATAATTCGTATAGAAACTGTGAAAATGGTATCGTTTTGAAACCAAAAGGTTACTATAAGGTTATATAAGTATTTTAAAACTAAAAAGCAATTCTAGTTGTGATGTGTAAAATACATTTTTAACATAATATAATATAATAGAGTCAGATATACATGAGAACCTAGATGCAAACTTGTACCAGCTAGTGTTCAACGCTCAATTAGTCTTAAGATGTCTGCAAGGGAAACACCAGAACTAAATCTTGTTACCTTGTTTGAAGTTATAATTAAATTTATCTAGATATACCTCGTAGATAACTACCTAAATCCATAGATGATAGAATTAATTATTCCATTGTTTGCTATAACTACATCCACTGTATACTCGTACATATAGCAGAGCACCCAAGGTGGACAAATTATTAAATATATTAATATGAATCATTACGTGTGTGAGTAAAAACCACTCCTTAACTTATGCGATTTAAATTTATAAGTTAAAATTTTAATATATAAACTTGCAAAACAAAAATTAATATGTTGTTAAACAATGCGCATTGTAAAGACATAAAACTTTTAAAATTTCATTAATTTTACAATAACTTTAACAGAAAACTGTGCATTTCCAAGAACATGATATAAAACATAGTGTAGGCTCGTTTGTTACATCATACATACATTGCAGAGAGAAATGTATTATGGAGATATGAACGAGGCTGGAGTTGACAACGTTCGCACTAAGATTACTGACAATATCATAAACCTTGCGTTCAACACCTCAAAGCACATTCACTGTAACTTATATACATGGCTCTAATTCAGTTTTGTTTAACCTTACGGAAGATATTATTGTATGATATAAGTGTAAAAAAACGTATCATTACTTAATTAAATCCAACCAGTAAAATACAAATTTTACTTGTAATTTATTTATTCACACGGAAAACACACAACTTTTCCATGCAATACTCCGTCATAACCTTTCGTAAATTACGTAATTAAAACAAGATTACTATTTAAAATACGAAGTATGATTATAAGGTAGACGCAAATGTAGAATTTCATTTTTATCAGCTCCTTCTTAGTACCAACAATTCGAAATACCAAATCAAACAATTTCTCAGGTTTTTTTATTGTGATCTTCTAAGGATCGAATTTTTCAAATTCTTACTCAACCATTTTGAAATTCCTTGTTCAACAAGGCAACACCAAGAATATGTGGATTTATGGATGAGACTAATATAATATTAAAACGACGTTGGTTTATATGATAAGCAATGTTATACAGCTTTGACAAGATATCAACCTTTGGAATATCAATATAATATCGTAATTGAATTCGATATATATCCCTTGACTGCATTTGAGATAAGCTTTACACGTCAAATTGAAAGATCCATATTTAAAACGATATAATATTATAAGTACAAATTGATATCAATAGTTGTCTTTGCCTATATAACTTTGTACGTTTTAACTGTAGAAATCTAGCTGATTCGATAGGAATAAAAGAGTCTTTGATATTATCAAGACGAATTGTGAAATGTCAACGTGTTGAAATACCGTACGAATACACTAAAGGTACATAAAATGTTAAATTACTCAAGTTGATGAAAAGTAACACAATGTAAACTACATTTCTTATATTTTAATCATTAATTGTTTATATATCAGAGTATGGCAAAGTTTGATTAACTAAATTAAAGTTAAGAACAAATAAAATTTTAACGTTTATACTTCATCCATTTGTAGTTGTACGACTGAGTTTTATAATAGATACAGGTCAAGTAAATGATACATGGTGGTCCTAAATAATTGGACAGAACTTTAAGATTAAGTAAATAAATAACCAAGTGGATTTTCAATTTTTAAACTTTAAGTTTAATTATATTCTGGTTAAGGGGCTTTTCCAAAACATAATCTTTTAGTAGAATATAACATGCGTTTTTAACAAAACTGGTTATTTGTTAATTTCATTAGAGTTTATATACAGGCAATTAATGAATACCTTAAATAAAAAAATCAAATAAAGAAACATATTCTGCGTTTTTATAGTCTCAAGGAACGCAATGTTTTATATTAAACAATGTTATAATCCAAGGAGCACTTTCCCGCATTACAATATCTTGTTTACCTGGAAAGTGTCATTTTCTCATATTGTTTTTGTAGAACAATCATCTTCTTACTGAAATTGTTGTTTTATTAAACTTTTGACAATATTATTACATTATGAACTAGAACTTTTTAAATTAAATGAATGTTATTCGAAGTGATATTTTTATGTGGTAGTGAAACATTTTAAAAATTTTATTGTATTGTTAAAATTAATTTAATTAACTCGTACAAGATAGTTTTATACCAATTAGTTGTGTACTTCCTTATTTTCCCTTCAGAATACGTTAATTATAAACCGTGTCAGATACGCTATTGTCCCTTCAGAATACGTTAATTATAAACCGTGTCAGATACGCTATTTTCCCTTCAGAATACGTTAATTATAAACCGTGTCAGATACGCTATTGTCCCTTCAGAATACGTTAATTATAAACCGTGTCAGATACGCTATTTTCCCTTCAGAATACGTTAATTATAAACCGTGTCAGATACGCTATTTTCCCTTCAGAATACGTTAATAATAAACCGTGTCGGATACGAGGGTGCATTCCTCTAGACATTCCAATGGTACACACGTATTACAATCTACATTCTTGTTTACAAATTTCTGGACAATGTTGAATTGTAATATTTATTCAGCCTAATATTATTTCAAGATTTGGGTCTGTTTTTTTATTGTTTTTTTTTTTTTTTTTGTAAACTTGCCTAGCATTAATATATTGTGTAGTAAATTAAAAATTTAGATACTTTGTTAGCATGAAGTAGAAAATAAAATAAATAAAACAATAGAGATCAGTATGAGGGTAGTTTTTCCTTACGTCAGTAAATGCGTGCCACAATAGGTGTTTAGAGTACTTTTGGTGGTGCCTCCAATACACATACAGGCTACATAACCGGCAACAACTTTGTTACTGGTAAAATATTATTTTTTATAGTATTGTTGATTTTATTTTCTAGATTATATTGGTTTTAATCCAAAAATTTTTATTCATACAATATATTTGATACCAGAAATTTATATTTTTATTAAAGTTTTACATTAAAAATAATATTTTAATTTTGAGCCATAACATTATTAATTAACCTTTAAAAAGTAGAAAATATTACAACCTTTAAATACATTTTCACATTTCAAACCAGTTTGTAGTCAAATGAATGGAATCGTAATGACTTCTTGAGCTAACAACTCAAGACAAACTGGAACGAATCCTGAGCTGTTTAACATCCTATTTACAGGCAGTTTAACTTTAATGGAGTCAAGAGACTTCAGTTCTGGTTGAAGTTTGAAGGAGCGGGAAGACATGAGTGGTTTAAGTAGTGAAGAGTTTTAGCTTGCAATTTTAAAGAATCTTTTTTAAGCAAAGTCTTTTATGATTATATTTCCTTCATTAGGACCTCAATAGCTGATTATGGAAGAAGAAACATCGCAACTGCAAAGTATATTTTATTTTACAAATCATATTATAAGGATATTTTTTAACTCTCTAAAACTTTTGCTTGATATTATGAGCACCAAGCAATAGTCAGGATTTGCATGATAAATAATATACACAAAAAATACATGTTGACTAGATTCAGAAGAAAATATATTTTACATTATTACCAAACAAACATATTACATTTTTTTCATTTGTATTTATTCCCATTTACAAACCAAACACATAAGAGAACCCGCGTCAAATGTCCTTTAATAAGCAAGGGTCAAAATATATTATTCTGATAATTGTCTTCATATGAAGAAACCACTCACAATTTGTGTATTAAATATATAATAGTTTACGTAGTAACATACTTAAAACCTAATATTAAGCATAGTTTATTTCGTTTAATATATTTAAGAAATTTATTAAAAAAATATTACTTAAAAACATTACACATTTGTTACAATAACATGGATAACAAATGTTGTTATTTATTAACGAATACTCGGGAAAAGAAACGATTATAACGGGTTGTTTCCATATAGTCTCTCATATAGCAAAACATTGGTTACAAAGCATATTTCTTTGTGGATAGGACTAAAGGTGTTTTAATTTTTATTTATTTTTATTTATTCTATTTTTATTATACATAACGGTTTGGTAAACTCTATTGTACAATGGGTTTATAGGCTTAGAGTGACAAGGATAATAACTAGGATCTAGGGTCAATACGCTTACCAGAGAGAATCAATGATCTCGACTGTTGACATGTCAATATTGACCTTGTGTTTGTTTGTGTGTGTGTGATGAAAACGTGTATGAAGTCGATAATCCCAATTTCCTTGCCAACATTTCCTCCGTGAATGTAATCTTATATAATTTTAAATTACCGAAACACACAAGACCTTTACATGTATGAAGGTATGTCTGATGACTTACGTATGCTGTTAATGACTCATAATCCTCACAGCCAAAGACTTACCGCATACACTAGTTTTATACATACAGTGGATTACTTTCTATTCCACTAAGCCAAGATAACTACGACAACAAAATAAAAATCTTAAAAATCATTGTACTCTCAAATGTATACCATTACTCATTTATTGACAAAAGGCAAATAAAACGTTAAAAGATCCAGTAAGTGATAAGAAATACATCTATGCCAAATACGGTGTTTCATTAAACAATGTTGTGCATTCAGAGATGTCAAAAAAACAATGTAAAAAGTTTTATTCAAACCTCTAAATAATCTGTCTAATTTATTATGTAGCCGCAACAATGACCGTATTGTTAAGGCCGATAAGATTGGTATAAAAAAATCACGTGCAATGATTGTCCCTCTTTCTACATTGGCCAAACTTCAAGATCATTTCCAAAAAGTTTTAAGGGAAATGTGCATGAAAAACAGTCTCTCTCAGCCTGTGCCAATCATTTGATCGATTTGAGCCATGCAGATTTATATACAAATGGCAAAATTCTCCACACGTGCAATAAGTGTCATGAACACAATCGAAGATCATGAAATATACAAATTGACCAAACCAAATCCCACATTTTTATTTAATGAGAAGTTAAAATAATTCGTGTCAAATATAATCGAGAATAATGCTTTGAAGCTATCAGCAGACGGAGACAATAGCGACAACACGGACCAAGGTTAAGGAAGGTCAGTAGAGTGACATGACAACATCCACCGGGCTTTGGCATGCGGTCATGACTCATCTTCTGGCGTCGCCGCCGTGATTACTAGAGCCAGTTGTGTTCGTGTTTGTGTATGTTTTCTTCGTGTCAACGACGGATTTAACCAAATAGTTTAGATGATTTAAACGATGTTTTTGTTTCACCGCAGTGAACTACTAAAAACATAATTACTTAACGATTCCAGATTACATTAACCATTTAGTTTTAATGTAGTGATCCAGAGGCTACCTTACCAGTAAATTATAGTAATAATTCTAATTTAGAGTGTCGTACAATGCCATCTCAGAAACTGCTTGTATGTTTCATGTCTTTATCCTACAATTCATAAAAAAAGTTAAAAGAGCTACTAGAAATAAGCTCACCTGTCGTAAAATGCTTTGAGAAACTCGTTAAAACGCAGAAAAAAATCAGAACTTTCTTTTTTGCGTTGAACCTTCCAGCTGGACGAATTAACTGCCAAAAAACGGTATACTGACTTTATAGTATATACATTTTAAGAAAATACGCATACGAAATATTTTAAAGATTAACCAACTGGCTGTTTATTTGGTAATCGGATACAACACCAAATAAAATAAATCATTAAGTACCATATTTTCAGTTTCAAAGCTTAAAACAAATACTTATAAAACCTTGACCTCGATCATTCCGTAACGACACTCAGTGAAAATCCATTAAGGAGATAAAAGGAGTAATTTTATTAGCAACCGTTTGTTCAATTGAACGTAAAATAAACATCTCTGTCTTATTGGTTCCATTATCGTCAAATTTGCTTACGACGATTATTTTGGTTGTTGACAGCCTCTTTAATATACTAGAATAATATATTATGCAAATTTTTATTTTAATTATAATTAACAATAACCAACTATCGCAATTTCTTAAATCGTTTCCTTTATGTTTGGAAGAATATTCAACGATTTTCTTTAATAGAAGGGTTTAGATTTGAATTATAAACATGAAGTGGCTCCTTGTGTGTACAATTATTTTTTATCGTTGTAGCCTTAGGGTAATTAAATGTTTATCCTTTGGGTGGACATGATTATTACCGTATAAGGTTGTGTCACTAATAGAAACTATTGGTAATTAAACTGTGTATTTTCACATTATAAAACGATTAACGGAGTGTTTATTTACACAAATTATCATTTATCACCCTAATCATACGTGCAGCCTACAAAGAATTATTAAATAAAAAATATTACCCACTCGTTAATAATTTATATGGATGTAACAATAATACAATATACGATACAAAATTATGAAACATATTGTTTGAAAATTTGTTCTTCAAAATATTTACATTGCATAAAATAATTATACTTAATTATTGTATTAAGAAATGTTATAACAGAAATGTTTCATGAACTACAACCACTTTTGTAAGAAGTTCATCAGAGTGAAGATGAGCATTTGCCGTCGTAAGAGAATGCGTTGCTAATCGGTAAAGTTAATCATTTTCCTAAGATCTTGTGTATTCGATAAATTCAGGAACTCAGTTTGCTAAAACGAGGTAACAAGAGTTAGATTTAGTGGTTTGACAGTTCGCTTCTAAACTAAGTCAAACTAATCTGAGTTAACTACAAAACTCAGGACCCTTCCAGAGTATTAGCCTTAATAACGATCCTTAAGTAATCTTGATCAGAGATATTACAGTTTAGGTCATGTTTTGCATAATGTTTTTGATTACAATTTTTCGTTATTTTACTGAGCATTATAAACAAAAAACTGCCTTAATAAATGTAAGTTGTAATATATTAAATGAAATAGAAGAATAGCTGCATATTAAAACTTGTAAAATTAATAAAGCAAATTTATTGTAGATTCGGTTTGATGTAAGGCTTAAACTAAAAGGATTTTAGAGAATCAACAAAATAGCACAATAATATTACTTTGAAAAAATTTGATAACTAACACAATTCTGGAAACAGATAATTTTTATTTTCACATGTAGTTTTAGGAGGAGTTTCTGGAGATTTGGTAAGGATATTCGAAAATGTTCATCGATACATGTGTTCATAGAGTAAATTACGAATTTATAAAACAGCTGGTATGAACATGAAAGGAAAAGTCATTCGTATCAATAAAAGCTATAGGCAGCACGTGGCGTCACTGTTATATTTCAGACTATTACCTTTTAAGGCGCATGAGAGTGCATGAGAGTTCAAATACTTGTTATGAACAATTTTTAATATAATACTCAGTGTGATTCTTTTATACTACTTCCGATGAAGGTCATATGAAGATTTACATTTAATATTATTCTCTGGCTGAAGTTGAACCGAAATACTCAATTAATGAGTATAATAATTATTGCTTCCACTATAAGAACTTGATTATAGTTGAATGAAAAAACAATTATCTAACTAAAAAGTCTTTGCAGATAACAAACCACTGAGCTTAGACAAAAGGAATATTTACATATGCCAACAAATACCACAAGCTAGATGAAAGGAGTTGGGTCAATAACTTTGCCAGGCACGGATGAGATGCCGCATGTCTCTCATATCAAGGATATTGCTCGTCGTACACGCACTAAACTTTATATTGTTTCGATATTGGAAATATAAATATATATTTTCCAAGGCAGTAACCAAGTAGATACTTTTTATACAAACAGTGCAAGCCTTCTAGATTTTATAGTACTACATATTATTATTATGTTACATAAAAAATAATAATCATAAACCAGCAAACCAAAAAGGCAATTAAAGATTCAATTTGGTAAAACACTGTAATTATATTAAAATATTTCATGTTTTATTTAACGTGTAAATATAAACCACTTATTAATTGCACTTTCAAAACTGTTCTTACAAGAGGCACTGTAAAAAAACTTAACAATATGCTAGCACTTATGGTATTATTACTTATTTAACACACAAAGTACATAAACTGAAACCTTTTTTTATTATAATTTATATACTTTATACTTATACTTACGTTAAACTCTTTTGTACATGTAATATAAATTCGTAACAAGATTTGTTATAAAAGTAAAACATCCATAGAAAATGTTTCTTTTAATAGCGGCTTGACGGTACAGTCTATTATACAACTTATCGATAAAGATGACAGTTTATAAAGCAACATCAGAAGGCAATTAATAATGCTTTGTTAATTTTCTGTGACGTTCCTCGCTCTATTAATGCATTATGAAATCACCTTGTGTTTTTAATATTTGAGGGGCTTTGGTAATATGGCGTCGAGTCACATTTAAAAAGAAAATAGGTTATAGGTCGAATGGAAGAAACTCAGGTCACCACGTACTCTCGAAGAATTGGAGGCCGCAATCAGGAGCCAAATTGATCTAATAATTAATTGAATGACAGTAACAAATATTAAAGTTCCCCATTTACTGTTCTCGCTATATCTAATTGTTTCTTAGACACCAATGGTGGCACGGTTACGTTTTTCACCCTGTGTATATACATATAATAGTAGACTAACGTAGTTTTACATATAACCTGCTTTTGTGGTATTTTTTTAGGAAATAAAACCATTTGGTCTGGCAGGATATGTGTATTTATTGATTGTGGATTAAATACTTGTAAATAATGCCTCTAAAATATGGCATCTGTGTTACATTCAAGTTATTTAAGTAATAAAGGAAAGTGCTTTTTACCAATGCTGAGGAGCATTTTTCGCGTGATTGATGAAATACATACATGATTGATATTGTAAGGCTGAAAACTAGATGTGTTTTAAAAAGGTTATTGCTCAATTTAATGCAAGTACGCTTTTATTGAAAATTAATCCTTATAATAGTATAAAGGTTCCAAATAAAATGCTTTGAACATATATATTTCATATAAGGTATATATTTATGAATGTATATATATATATATATGTATATAATAGAACGAAAGGAAAACTTTTCGTTGGACCAGGCTATTGTTAAGGGGGTTGTAAGAACCAAGTTCAGTTTAACTGTTGAATAGTGTAGAAGAAGTTGTGATTTAATGTTGGAAGAATCTCAGTCTGCTCTGACTTTTTTCGTCTTTTGTGTCATGACGTAAATCTATTTAAATAAAAATTAATTGTAAATGGTCGTAAAAATATTGTTTCAAAACATAATTTATTGAATCCCCCCCCCAAAAAAAAATCTTTGTCGGTATCAATTTTAATCAACGAAGCAAAAACCGTTTTCCTAAAGGACCAAAACATTTATTTTTGATGAAATTCATAACCTTTCATATTTTCGTTGCAAACTTGTGAGTGGTTGATTGATACGTTTGATTGACGGTTGATTTTTTTCAATTTTGGGAATGATTACAAAAATTACTCGTATAGAACTTTGAACAATTTTACCGTTTTGAAATCAACAGGTTATAAATAAAATAATCCACCGTATTTTAAATAGTATTAATTTATTAATAGATAAAAAAACTAATATTGAATTTAGGTCAGATTCTTTTGAACCCAGGATACAAAAGACATAAAGTTATTTAGATATTTTTATTTTTAAGAAGTACGATGAAAAGGTTTTTTAAATTTTGTGTAAAATAACAATAAATAAAATTAAAATTTGCTTTTATATAAGTAAGCAGAACAGGGACTATTTGTACAGTAATCTGGGAATTTAGGCTGATAAGAGTCCTTAGGGGCTAGCAGCTATTTTAGATGAGTTTTAAACAGCTGCTAAAGAGTTACTTGCCATTTGTACGGATACCAAAGTGATTGTAATTAAAATATCAAGTGAATTTAAAATGAAATGAAATGAAAATGATTTATTTAGTCAGGCAAAGTTAGGGCCACATGGCCCTCTCTTACACTTAACCTGTTTATACAAATCTAAACATACAAATAAAACAAAACAATGTACAATACAAATAAAATACTATAATCTATTTACAATATATAATGTAAAAAGAAACAATACACTTTTAAAACATACCACCTTACATAAACACCCACACACACACACACACACACACCTACACACGTACACGCACACACACAACACACACTCGCAAGAACTAGCACACACACACGCACACCTGTCAGTGATCAACCAAGCGCACGCCTAGGATATACCAACCATGGCCATACGTCCAGAAAACAGATTTTTTAGTGCTGTCACAAACCGAGGACGGCTATCAAGGGTTTTTATGGCTAGAGGGAGATCATTCCAAAGGCGACAAGCAGAAACAACAAACGCTCTGTCATAAACTGCTGTTCTATGATGAGGCATATGCAAAGTTACTGAAGCAGAACGTGAGTTTCTTACACTTTCTTCAGCTACAAATTTGAAGTCGTTTAAAAAATATTTTGGAAATTTTGTTTTTAATATTGAATAGGTTATCATAAGAATTTTTATTGATCTTAGGTCACATAGTTTTAGTAATTTAGAATCAACATAAAAAGGAGTGATGCGCTCATTACGTCTCAGATCATAAACAAATCTTATACAGTAGTTCTGAGTGCGTTGGAGAGCATCAGCAAGATTTACAGTCATGTCATTGATCACAGAGTTACAGTAAGTGAAGTGAGGGAAGACAAGTGATTTTACTAGGTGTAACTTTATGTGTAAAGGTAAAAAATTCTGTAACTTCTTCAGTGAGTGGATTGATGCAAACACCTTTTTACGTATGTCTACTACTGCATCTCCCCAGGTAAGCGTCGAGTTTATAGTAAGTCCTAGATTTTTCACTTTGTCATAGTAAAGTAAAGCTGTCCCATTTATAGTTACTGAGTTCACTGTGTCAAAGTCAATTGAGTTTCGTAAACGTGAATGACAAATTATTATTGGTCTTGTTTTTGTATGGTTTAGTCTAAGTCCATGTTTTTCAGTCCAGGTAATGATTTTCTCGATGTCTTCGTTGATTTTTAGAACACTGTCATTGATATATTTTGCTGAGAAATGCGTATAAATCTGTAAGTCGTCGGCATACATATGGTATTTACAGTGTGTGAGGACTGAGCTCAGGTCATTTATGTATAGTACAAACAGTAGAGGGCCAAGGGTTGACCCCTGAGGCACACCACAAGTAACTGTCTCCCAGTCAGATCGTACGTCATCAACCTCAACACATTGCCGCCTGCCTGACAGATAAGATCCCAGCCAGTCCAATACACCATTTGAAAACCCTATGGCCCTTAACTTTTCCAGAAGAAGATTATGATTTACGCAGTCGAAAGCTTTCGAAAAATCAAATAGTGTTAGAATTTAGGCCATTATGAGATTATTAATGTTTTTGTGGTTTTGTAATTATTTCCAAGGGAGTCCTAGGAGGCAAATGACCATCTTGGATTTGCCTGCAATAAGATCAATGTTAATTCAAACAGCTGATGATGGGTTATTTGACATCACTAAATTTTTTTCACACGCCGAAAGGATTTTAATTGAAATATTAGGGCACTGAGACGGTATTAATAAAACAAAACACAGTTAGGCTCCATGGACTCTTAAAATCGTTTAAATCAAAAACATTTTACGTATAATCACCATAAAAAACGATTTTATTATAAAATAAGTTTTGGATATTACAATAAAATCAATGTCATTGAACAAGCTTTGTATACCATTAAAAAAGAAACATCACTCATTTAAAACTAAAAAGCAATTCTAGTTGTGATGTGTAAAATACATTTTTAACATAATATACTATGATAGAGTCAGACCTACATGAGAACCTAGATGCAAACTTGCACCGAGTGTTCAACGCTTAATTAGTCTTAAGATGTCTGCAAGGGAAACACCAGAACTAAATCTTGTTACCTTGTTTGAAGTTATAATTGAATTTATCTAGGATATACCTCGTAGATAACTACCTAAATCCATGGATGATAGAATTAATTATTCCCTTGTTTGCTATAATTACATCCACTGTATACTCGTACATACAGCAGAGCACCCAAGGTGGATAAATTATTAAATATATAAATATGAATCATTATGTGTGTGAGTAAAAATTAGGTACACTCCTTATCTTAAGCGATTTAAATGCATAAGTAGAAATTTTAATATAGAAACTGACAAACAAAAATAAATATGTTGTTGAACAATGCGCGACTTGAAGACATTAAACTTTTAAAATTTCATTAATTTTACAAAAACGTTTTAGAAAACTGCACATTTTCAAGAACATTATATAAAACATAGTGTAGGCTCGTTTGTTACATCATACATACATTGCAGAGAGAAATGTATTATGGAGATATGAACGAGGCTGGAGCTGACAACGTTCACACTAAGTTTACTGACAATATCTTGAACCTTGCGTTCAACACCTCAAAGCACATTCACTGTAACTAATATACATTGCTCTAATTCCTTTTTGTTTTACCTTACGGAAGATACAATTGTAGAATATAAGTGTAAAAATAAAAACGTATCATTACTTAATTAAATCCAACCGATAAAATAAAAATTTAAATTTTGATTTATGTACTGTATTCACCCGGTAAACACACAACTTTTACATGCAATACTCCGTATTAAACTTTCATAGATTGCATAATTGAAACAAGGTTCCTAAAGTACGAAGTATAAGGTAGAGGTGGACGCAAATGCCGAATTTCATTTATATCAGCTCCTTCTTAGTACCAACAATTCTAAATACCAAATTAAACAATTTCCCAGGTTTTTTAATTGTGATCTTCTAAGGATCGAATTTTTAAAATTCTTACTCAACCATTTTGAAATTCCTTGTTCAACAAGGCAACACCAAGAATATGTGTATTTATGGATGAGACTAATATAATATTAAAACAACGTTGGTTTATATGATAAGCAATGTTATACAGCTTTGACAAGATATCAACCTTTGGAATATCAATATAATATCGTAATTGAATTCGATATATATTCCTTGACTGCATTTGAGATAAGCTTTACACGTCAAATTGAAAGATCCATATTTAAAAGATATAATATTGTAAGTACAAATTGATATCAATAGTTGTCTTTACCTATATAAACAGTATATTTTAACTGTAGAAATATAGCTGATTCGAATAAAAGAGTCTCCTATTATCAAGACGAATTGTAAAATGTTTATGTGTTGAAATACTAAACAAATACACTAAAGGTACATCAAATGTTAAATTGCTCAAATTGATAAGAAGGTAACACAATGTAAACAACATTTCTTATATTTTAAGCTTAATTGTTTATATATCAGTGTATGGCAAAGTTTGATTAATTAAATTAACGTTAAGAACAAATACAATTTTAACGTTTATACTTCAACCATTTGTAGTTGTACGACTGAGTTTTACAATAGATACAGGTCAAGTAAATGATACAGGGTGGTCCTAAATTATGGACAGAACTTTAAGATTAAATAAATAAATAACCAAGTAGATTTTCAATTTAAACTTTAAATTAAATTATATTCTGGTTAAGGGGTTTTTCCAAAACATAATCTTTTAGTACGATATAAAATTCGTTTTTAACAAAATAAGTTATTTGTTAATATTATTACAGTTTATATACAGGAAATTATTGAATGCTTTACATGAAGAAAATATTACAATAAAGAAGCATACTGTGTTTTTATAGTCTTGAAGGAACGCAATGATTTATATTAAACAATGTTATAATCCAAGGAGCGCTTTCCCGCATTACAATATCTGGTTTACCTGCAAAGTGTCATTTTCTCATATTGTTTTTGTAGAACAATCATCTTCTTACTGAAATTGTTGTTTTATTAAAATTTTGACAATATTATTACAACATAAACTATAATCGAAACTTTTTAAATAAAAGGAAGTTTATTCAAAGTGATATTTTTATGTGGTAGTGCAACATTAAAAAATTGTTATTGTATTGTTAAAATTAATTTAATATACTCGTACAAGATAGTTTTATAACTATTAATTGTGTACTTCCTTATTTTCCCTTCAGAATACGTTAACTATAAACCGTGTCAGATACGAGGGTGCATTCCTCTAGACATTCCAATGGTACACACGTATTACAATCTACATTCTTGTTTATAAATCTCCGGACAATGTTTAATTGTAATATTTATTCCGCCTAATATTATTATAAGATTTGGGTCTACTTATTCATTGTTTCTTTTGTAAACTTGTCTAGCATTAATATATTGTGTAGTAAATTAAAAATTCGGATGCTTTGTTAGCATGAAGGAGAAAATAAAATATAGAAAACAATAGAGATCAGTATGAGGGTAGTTTTGCCTTTCGTCAGTTAATACCTGCCACAATAGGCGTCTAGAGTACTTTTGATGGTGCCTCTAATACACATACAGAATACATAACCGGCAACAACTATGTCACTGGCTAAATATTATTTTTATAGTATTGTTGATTTTATTTTTTAGATGATATTGCTTTTAATCCAAAAACTGTAATATTTTTAAGTTTTACATTAAAAAAAATATTTTAATTTTGAACCATAACGTTATTAAGTAACCTTTAAAAAGTAGAAAATATTACAACTTTTAAATACATATTTACATTTCAATTCAGTTCGTAGTCAAATGAATGAAATCGTAATGACTTCTTGAGCTAACAACTCAAGACAAACTGGAACGAATCCTGAGCTGTTTAACATCCTATTTACAAGCAGTTTAACTTTAATGGAGTCAAGAGACTTCAGTTCTGGTTGAAGTTTGAAGGAGCGGGAAGACATGAGTGGTTTAAGTGAAGAGTTTTAGCTTGCAATTTTAAAGAATCTTTTATAAGCAAAGTCTTTTATGTTTATATTTCCTTCATTAGGAACTCAATAGCTGATTATGGGAGAAAAAAGATCTCAACTGCAAATATATTTTATTTTATAAATCATATTATAAGGATATATTTTATCATGTTTTATGGATAAATTTTAATTCTATAGAACTTTTTCTTGACATTATGAGCACCAAGCTATAGTCAGGATTTGCATGATAAATAACATACACGAAAAATACAGGTTGACTAGATTCAGAAAAAAATATATTTTATATGATTACTAAACAAACATAGCGCATTTGTTTTATTTGTATTTATTCCCATTTATAAACAAAACACATAAGAGAGTCCGTGTCCAATGTCCTTTAAATAAGTAAGGGTCAAAATATATTATTCTGATAATTTTCTTCAGATGAAGACACCACTCACAATTTGTGTATAAAATATATAATAGTTTACGTAGTAAAATACTTAAAACCTAATATTAAGCATAGTTTTTTTCGTTTATTATATTTAAGAAATTTATGATAAAAATATAACTTACAAAACATTACGCATTTTTTACAATAACATGGATAACGAATGTTGTTATTTATTAACGAATACTCGGGAAAAGGAACGATTATAATGGGTTTATTTCCATATAGTCTCTTATATAGCAAAACATTATTAACATTATTATAAACAAAGCATATTTCTTTGTGAATAGGACTAAAGGTGTTATTATTTTTTTATTTTTATTTATTTTATTTTTATTGTAACTAATGGTTTGGTAAACTCTATTGTACAATGGGTTTATAGGCTTAGAGTGACAAGGATAATAACTAGGATCTAGTGTCAATACGCTTACCAGAGAGAATCAATGATCTCGACTGTTGACATGTCAATATTGACCTTGTGTTTGTTTGTGTGTGTGTGATGAAAACGTGTATGAAGTCGATAATCCCAATGTCCTTGCCATCATTTCCAACGTGAATGTCATCTTATATAATTTTAAATTAACCAGACACACAAGACCTTTACATGTGTGAAGGTATGTGGGATAACTTACGTATGCGAGAAAATGACTCATAATCTTTACAGCCAAAGACTTGCCAC
Organism: Macrosteles quadrilineatus; assembly: GCF_028750875.1. NCBI lineage: Eukaryota > Metazoa > Arthropoda > Insecta > Hemiptera > Cicadellidae > Macrosteles > Macrosteles quadrilineatus. The sequence continues at coordinate 39,497,705 of NW_026542599.1, forward strand.
ATACAATGGATTACTTTCCATTCCACTAAACCAAGATAACTATGAAAACGAAATGAAAATCTTCAAATTCATTGCAGTCCCAAATGGATACAATTACTCATTTATTGACAAAAAAATGAAACTTTAAAAGATCCAGTAAGGGATAAGAAATATATCTTTACCAAATATGTTGTTTCACTAAACAATGTTGTGCATTCAGAGATGTCAAAAAACAATGTAAAAGTTTCATACAAACCTCTAAAAAACTTTCTAATTTATTAGGTAGCCGCAACAATGACCGTATTATTGTTAAAGCCGGTAAGACTGGTATAAAAAAAAAAAAAAAAAAAACACGTGTATGGATTGTTCCTACTTCTACATAGGCTTCAAGATGATTTGCAAAACGTTTTAAAGAAAATTTTCCGGAAAAACAGTCTCCCTCAGCCTGTACCAATCATTGATCAATTTGAGCCATAACTATTCAGATTTAAATACAAATTTTCAAATTCTCCACACATTCAATTTTGATTCATGTCAATCACTTATTGGGTCTGATGATGATTGGAGTGTCCAATCGAAATTGATCATCACTTACCATCTTTCATATGTATTTACCGTCTTGTGAGTCAACAGCATGAATTTAAATATATTATTACTTGTATTATTAGACGTATATATTTTTTTTAAAACAAATACTTTTAAAACTTAAAATCCATTAGGGAGATAAAAGGAGTAATTTTATTAGCAACCGTTTGTTCAATTGAACGTAAAATAAACATCTCTGTCTTATTGGTTCCATTATCGTCAAATATGCTTACGACGATTATTTTGGTCGTTGAAAGACTCTTTAGTATATTAAAATAACGAACTATGCCTATGTTTTATTTTAATTATAGTTAAGAGTTAAACCTACTAGCGCAATTTATTGAATTGTTTCATTTATGTTTGGAAGAATATTCAACGAATGTATTTAATAGAAAAGTTTTACATTTCAATTAACATGAAGTGGCTTTTTGTGTACAATTATTTTTTATCGCTGTAGCCTAAGGGTTAATAAATATTTATCCTTTGGGTAGACATGATTACTATCGTATAAGGTTGTGTCACTAATACAAACTATTGGCAAGTGTGTATGTTCACATCATAAAAACGATTAACGGATTGTTTATTTACACAAATTATCATTTATCACCCTAATCATACGTGTAGCCTACAAAGAATTATAATTAAAAAATATTACCCACTCGTTAATAATTTATATTGATGTAACAATAATACAATATACGATAAAAAATTATGAAACATATTGTTTGAAAATTTGTTCTTCAAAATACGTACACTGCATAAAATAATTATACTGAATCATTGTATTAAGAAATGTTATAACAGAAATGTTTCATGAACTACAACCACTTGTGTAAGAAGTTCATCAGAGTGTAGATGAGCTTTTGCCGTCGTAAGGGAATGCGTTGCTTATCGGTAAAGTTAATCATTTTCCTAAGATCTCGTGTATTCGATTAATTCAGGAACTCAGTTTGCTAAAACGAGGTAACAAGAGTTAGATTTAGTGGTTTGACAGTTCGCTTCCAAACTAAGTCAAACTAATCTGAGTTAACTACAAGACTCAGGACACTTCCAAAGTATTAGCCTTAATAACGATCCTTAAGTAGTCTTGATCAGAGAGATTACAGATTAGGTCATGTTTTGCACAATGTGTCTGATTATAATTATTGTCGTTATGTTACTGAGCTTCATAAATAAAACACTGCCTTAATGTATGTAAGTTGTAATATATTAAATGGCCTTGGCAACATCTTAAATAAGTAGAAGCAGAATAGCTGCATATTAAAACTTGTAATATTAATAAAGCAAAGTTATTGTAGATTCGGTTTGATGTAAGGCTTAAACTAAAAGGATTTTAGAGAATCAAAAACATAGCACAATATTATTACTGGGAAACATTTTGATGACTAACACAATTCTTGAAACAGATGATTTTTATTTTCATATCTAGTTTTAGTTGGAGTTGTTGAATTTATGGACAGGACATTCGAAAGCATAAATACCTACATAGAGTAAATTACGGATTCATTAAACAGCTGGTTTGAACATGAAAGGAAAACCCTTTCGTATCAACAAAAGCTATAGGCAGCACGTGGCGTCACTGTTATATTTCAGACTATTACCACTCAAGGCACTCTCATGCACTCTCAAATACTTGTTATGAAACATTTTAAATAAAATACTCAGTGTGATTCTTTTATACTACTTCCGATGAAGGTCATATGAATATTTACATTTAATATTATTCTCTGGCTGAAGTTGAACCAAAATACTAAATCGATGAGTATAACAATTATTGCTTCCACTATAAGAACTTTATTATAGTTTTAAGAGTATATAATTATCTACAAAAACATCTTTGCAGATAGCAAACCACTGAACTGAGACAAAAGGAATATTTACATATGCCAACAAATACCACAATCTAGATGAAAGGAGTTGGGTCAATAACTTTGCCAGGCATGGATGAGATGCCGCATGTCTCTCATATATCAAGGATATTGCTCGTTGTACACGCACTAAACTTTATATTGTTTCGATATTGGAAATATAAATATATATTTTCCAAGGCAGTAACCAAGTAGATACTTTTTATACAAACAGTGCAAGCCTTCTAGATTTTATAGTACTATTATTATCATGTTACATAAAAATTATAATCATAAACCCCAAAACCAAAAAGGAAATTAAAGATTCAATTTAGTAAAAAACTGTAATTATATTTAAAATATCTCCTTTTTTATTTAACCTGTAAATATAAACCACTTTGTTATAGCACTTTGAAAACTGTTCTAACAAGAGGCACAGTAAAAAACCTTCAATATGCTAGCACTTATGGTTTTGTTACTTATTTAACACACAAAGTACATAAACTGACACCAGTTTCATTATAATTTATATACATTATACTTACTTATACTAACGTTAAACTCGTTTGTATATGTAATGAAATTTCGTTAAAAAAAGTTTATAGAAGTAAAACATCAATGGAAAAGTTATCTTTTAATAGCGGCTTGACGGTACGGTCTATTATAAAACTTATCGATAAAGATAACAGTTTATAAATCAACATCAGAAGGCAATCAATCATGCTTTGGTAATTTTCTGTGATATTCCTCGTTCAATTAATCTATTATTAAATCACCTGGTATATTGTGTTTATAATATTTGAGAGGCCGTGGTAAAATGGGGTCGAGTCACATTTAAAACGGAAATAGGTTATTTTTCAAACGGACACTTTAAATCGCATATTTCTCGGTGAATGATAGTGAAAGAAATTCGGGATTACGGTCATTCAGCTCTCCACATAATTTCATTGAGTTGCTATCATGCCCCTGTGGACGAAAGATCATTGCATATTGGCATACGATGATTTTGTAAAATAGGGTGAGTCAATTGTGAAACGTGGTGGGCCAAGAGAGGAAACTCAGCGATGTTTTAGACGTATTGGTCATCATGGTAAACCTCTGTGTAAGAAAACAGTTTTAAGGTGGGCTTCTCATTGTGACGAGTAGTCACCAAAAATTATTTTTTAATTTTGGCATAGAATTTCAAAAGTAAAAGACCTGGTAAATGGATTTCACAATTCATGTATCAGAACAATGACATCTATTAGACAGAATTCTTGATGACATATACCCTACTCATTCAATCGATCCATTATACCCGCAGATTCAGAAATTTAACCTTGGAGAGACTGAGGTTGGAGTTACCGAAAGAAAGACTTGGCCCCGGACTGTTCCAGGGGGACTGTTCACATGTCAATGTTTTTTGGTAAAACGACTGCTATATTAATATTCAAATTTACAATTTTTTTACTGTCCAGGTTAGCTAACGTTTTCAAGTGTGTGATTGATTGATGTTAATCCTAATAATTTTTGACATAATTTATTTCGTTTATCATTGTTATTTGAATAAAAATAGTTACTATTAAGTTCCTGGTTTGATATTAGAACGTGTCAGCAAGAATTATAATTATTAGAGCTTTTCATAAATTTAATTTGCTTACTTATGCGAAGGGAGCCTGTAATCATTTTATTATCCATTTTATATCTCAATTTATTATTCTTTGTATGTATAATGTTTGGGTTACTCAATTCGTTAACATAGCCAATAGGTATTTGAATAATGATTAAAAGTTGTTTTACCTCTCACCAAAGTATTTTTATTATTTAACTCGATTTCGGTTACGCCCCTGGTCACCACAAATCTAATCGTGGCATTATATAGAACTAAAGGATCAGTTATGAAAACAAAAACACCTGGAACACGGTTAAGTGTGCTGTAGGAAAATGTGGGATTTTTGGACCATCTTTCTTTGAAGAAACGGAGTTCCTGTCAAATTTAATTACTCTGCACAATACGTGACTATGATAAGATACTTTTTCATTCCAGAACCTAAAGGGTGGAGAATTGTTATCAAACAATGGTTTCAACAAGATGGGACTACTGCTTAAACGGCCAATGCCTTTACGGCAACAGTTTGAGTGTTATTTCCTTAGCGTGTGTTCTCGCGTGTTGGTAATGATGTGTGGATACCGCGTTCACCGGACTTTTCAATTCAATATGTGACCTGTGGAGTCTGGAGAAACGTGTTTATAAAGAAAAACCACGTACTCTCGAAGAGTTGGATGCCGCAATCAGGAGCCAAATTGAACTAATCAATGCATAGTAAATGAACAACGTGGACAATTTTCGAGCAAGGCTTGAAAATATTTGTCAGGTTCAATGGCCGTAATTTGAGTGATGTAATTTTAAAAACATAAAAATTGTTTTTTTTTTATTTCATAACTTTACCTTAATTTCTCTGTTGATAAAACTTCTTCATGTTTAAAACTTAAAAAGCAGTAGTATTTTTAAATCCATCCTGTTTCCCGAGAAGTAAAATAGATATTATATTTCCTTTCGATTTTTTTCATAAACAGGAATAAATATTGTTAAACCCAAGGAAGGGTAACCAGTAATCACTGTGAAACATTTGCACGAGACTATACAGGGTGTTTCACGAGAGGTGTCTCAACTTGATTATGGAAAAACGGCTTAACGTACAAGGATGAAATAAAACTATTTCCCGCTAAAGCGACGCCAAGGAATAATGTAAAAATATTTTTAACTTTTTCCCAATACAGGGTGTGCCAAAAACTGAGGGTCGCTAGTTCGATTCTCGGAATTTTCAAAAGTAAACATATGTCATGTTATACATCAATTTAAAGGTATTTGATAGACAAACATTTTGGTGAAACAGAAATTAGTTATCTCTTTCCGTTTCAAAATGGCGGCAGTTTTTTTGGAAAAAATCTATATTTTTTTAATACTCTGTGTTTCCTATACCAATGCCTTTATCCCTTCTCCGGTTGAAGTTTCTTACTCGTTATGAAATTAGCTTTACTTTAATATGCTACAAGTAATTGTTTTTTGAAATTATAAAAATTCCCCAAAAAATTATTTTTGAAAATTTGCAAATGCTCATTTTTCAAAAATTTTAATTAACAACATATGTCAAGTGGCACATCATTTTATAGGGTTTTAAATTCCTAACAACTTTATAATTTACACTTACTTCGTATCTCTTTTAGTTTTTGCGTAAATAACAAAAAACCTAATTTTCCTATATCAAATTCATGTAATTTGGGATTGACGTGGTTTAACACTTCATCAAATTGGGCCTTTAGTGTTAAATCCAAATAACATGCATTTGATATAGGAAAATTAGTTTTTTTTGTTATTTACGCAAAAACTAAAATAGATACGAAGTAAGTGTAAAATACAAAGTTGTTAGGAATTAAAAAACCTATAAAATGATGTGCCACTTGACATATGTTGCTATTTGAAATTTTTGAAAAATGACCATTTGAAAATTTTCAAAAATAATTTTTTTTTATTTTTATAATTTAAAAAAACCGTTACTCGTAGCATATCAAAGTAAAGCTAATTTCATAACGAGTAATAAAATATAACTGGAGAAGGGATAAAGGCATTGGTATAGGAAACACAGAGTATTAAAAAGATATAGATTTTTTCCAAAAATAACTGCCGCCATTTTGAAACGGAAAGAGATAACTAATTTCTGTTTCCGCCAAAATGTTTGAATATCAAATACCTTTAAATTGATGTATAACATGACATATGTTTACATTAGAAAATTCCGAGATTCGAACTAGTAACCCTCAGTTTTTGGCACACCCTGTATTGGGAAAAAGTTAAAAATATTTTTACGTTATTCCTTGGGGTCGATTTAGCGGGAAATAGTTTTATATCATCCCTGTACGTTAAGCCGTTTTTCCGTAATCAATTTGAGACACCTCTCGTGAAACACCCTGTATTAATACATTTCATATAACAGTGTTGCTATTGTAAATATGTGTATATATAAAATAGTCGGCTACGAAACTTTTAAATAAAACCCCTTTTCAGGGTCCTATTTAGAGAATTACTGTAAAACCATTTGGTCTGGCAGCATATATGTATTTATTGATTGTGTATAAACTATTCGTAAATAATGCATCTAAAAAACGGCATCTGCGTTACATTCAAGTTATTTAAGTAATAAAGGAAAGTGCTTTTTACCAATGCTGGAGGAGCATTTTTCTTGCATGATTGATGAGATACATACATGATTGATATTGTAAGTCTGAAAACTATAGGTGTTTTACAAAGGTTATCGCTCAATTTAATGCAATTACGCTTTAATTGAAGATTAATCCTTATAATAGTATTAAGTTTTAAAATAATATTCTTTGAACATATATATTTTATATTAGGTATATATTTATAAATGTATGTGTAAAACATGAAGAAAGGAAGACTTTTCGTTGGACCAGGCTATTGTTAAGGGGGTTGTAAAAACCGAGTTCAGTTTAACCGTTGAATAATGTAGAAGAAGTTGTGATTTAATGTTGGAAGAATCCCAGACTGCTCTGACTTTTTTTGTCTTTTGTGTCATGACGTAAATTTGTTTAAATAAAGATAAATAGTAAATGGTCATCAAAATATCGTTTTAAAGTATACTTATTGAAGTTTCCCAAAAGACTATTTCAGGTTTTGGTCAACAAATCTTTTTGCTAGTAATTTTTTATCCACTAACATTTTTTTTTTTTATTCAAAACCATCCATATTTTCGTTAAATAACTTGTGAGTGATTATGATTGATACATTTGATTGATTTTGTTGACAGTTGATTGTTTACAACTTGGGGGGGGGGGGATTGATAGAAACTGTATCGTTCGGTACCCAACAGGTTATTAATAAAATATTCCACTGTATTTTTAATAAAAATGATTGATTATAGATTCAAAAATAGATATTGACTTGAAGTCAGCTTCTTTTAAACCCTAAATACAAAAGACCTACAATTATGTTGATAAATCGACTGTTAAGATGTACGATGAGAATTCTTTTTATGTAATCTGAAATAATAATAAATAAAATAATTTACCCGTATATAGGTAAGAATAACAGAGACTATTTGTAAAGTAATCTGGGAATTTAGGCTGTAAATAGTCCTTAAAGACTTAGAACTCTCTTAGATTAATTCCAAACAGTTGCTAAAGAGTTATTTGCCATCCCAAAATATTTCTTCTAATAACAAAGTGATTATAATCATAATATATAGCCCATCATGAGATTATAAATGTTTTTTTGATTTTGTAATAATTTCCAAGGGAGTCCTTAGAGGCAAATGACCATCTTTGATTTGCCTGCAATAAGATCAATGTTAATTCAAACAGCCGATGAAGGGTTATTTAACATCACAATATATTTTTCACACGCCGTAAAGATTTCAATTGAAATATTAGGGCACTGAGACGGTATAAAAAAAAAAATGTTTTTTAATTGTATAATCAGTTTGGCACAGTTAAGCTACATGGACTCTTAAAATCGTTCAAAGCAAAAACATTTTAAGTATATGTATAATCACTATATAAACTATTTTATTATAAAATAAGTTTTGGATATAACATTTAAATCAATGTCATTGATCAAGCTTTGTATTCTATTTGCAAAGAAATATTAGTATTTTAAAACTAAAAAGCAATTCTAGTTGTGATGTGTAAAATACATTTTTAACATAATATAATATAATAGAGTCAGACCTACATGAGAACCTAGATGCAAACTTGTACCGAGTGTTCAACGCCTAATTAGTCTTAAGATGTCTGCAAGGGAAACACCAGAACTAAATCTTGTTACCTTGTTTGAAGTTATAATTGAATTTATCTAGATATACCTCGTAGATAACTACCTAAATCCATGGATGATAGAATTAATTATTATCTTGTTTGCTATAACTACATCTACTGGATACTCGTGCATATAGCAGAGCACCCAAGGTGGATAATTCATTAATTATATTAATATGAATCAATATGTGTGTGAGTTAAAATTAGCTACACTCCTTATCTTATGCGATTTAAATGCATAAGTTGAAATTTTGATATAGAAACTGAAAAAAAAAATATATATGTTGTTGATCAATGCGCGACTTTAACACATAAAACTATTAAAATTTCATTAATTTTACAACAACTTTTAGAAAACTGCGCATTTCCAAGAACATTATATAAAACATAGTGTAGGCTCAATCGTTACATCATGCATACATTGCAGAGAGAAATTTATTATGGAGATATGAACGAGGCTGGCGCTGACAACGTTCGCACTAAGATTACTGACAATATCATAAACCTTGCGTTCAACACCTCAAAGCACATTCACTGTAACTAATATATATGGCTCTAATTCCTTTTTATTTAACCTTACGGAAGATACTATTGTAGAATATAAGTGTAAAAATAAAAATGTATCATTACCTAATTAAATCAAATCGATAAAAATTAAATTTTGCTTTTAATTTATTTATTCACATGGTAAACATACAACTTTTCCATGCAATACTCCGTCATAAACTTTCGTAAATTACGTAATTGAAACAATGTTACCATTTATAATACGAAGTATGATTATAAGGTAACCGTTTGTTAATTTCATTAGAGTTTAAATACAGACAATTAATGAATACCTTAAATAAAAAAAAAAATAATATAAAGAAACATATACTGTGTTTTTATAGTCTCAAGGAACGCAATCTTTTATATTAAACAATGTTATAATCCAAGGAGCGCTTTCCCGCATTACAATATCTTGTTTACTTGGAAAATGTCATTTTCCCATACTTTTTTCGTAAAACAATCATCTTCTTACTGAAATTGTTGTTTTATTAAAATTTTGACAATATTATTACAACATGAACTATAACTGAAACTTGTTAAATGAAAGGAATTTAATACGAAATTATATTTTTATGTGGTGGTGAAACATTTTGAAATTGTATTGATAAAATTAATTTAATATACTCGTACAAGATAGTTGTATACTAATTAATTGTGCACTTCCTTATTTTCCCTTCAGAATACATTAATTATAAACCGTGTCAGATACGAGGGTGCATTCCTCTAGGCATTCCAATGGTTCACACGTATTACAATCTACATTCTTGTTTACAAATCTCCGGACAATGTTTAATTGTAATATTTATTCCGCCTAATATAATTCCAAGATTTGGGTCTGCTTTTTCATTGTTTCTTTTGAAATTTGTAAACTTGTCTAGCATCAATATATTGTGTTGTAAACTTAAAATTTGGATGCTTAGTTAGCATGAAGGATAAAATAAAATATAGAAAACAATAGAGAACAGTATTAGGGTAGTTTTGCCTTACGTCAGTTAATACGTGCCACAATAGGTGTCTAGAGTACTTTTAGTGGTGCCTGCAATACACGTACAGGCTACATAACCGGCACCAACTATGTTACTGGCTAAATATTATTTTTATAGGGTTGTTGATTTTATTTTGTGGATGATATTGCTTTTAATCCAAACAATTTTATTCATACCAGATTTTTTTATTTTATTTGATAACAGAAATTAATATATTTATTAAAGTTTTACATTAAAAATATATTACAAATAATATTTTAATTTGTAACCATAACATTATTAAGTAACCTTTAAAAAGTATTTCTACTTTCGTATTACAGCTTTTAAATGCATTTTTACATTTCAATCCAGTTTGTAGTCAAATGAATGAAATCGTAATAACTTCTTGAGCTAACAACTCAAGACAAACTGGAACGAATCCTGAGCTGTTTAACATCCTATTTACAAGCAGTTAAACTTTAATGGAGTCAAGAGACTTCAGTTCAGGTTGAAGTTTGAAGGAGCGGGAAGACATGAGTGGTTTAAGTAGTGAAGAGTTTTAGCTTGCAATTTTAAAGAATCTTTTATAAGCAAAGTCTTTTATGTTTATATTTACTTCATTAGGACCTCAATAGCTGATTATGGGAGAAGAAACATCTCAACTGCAAATATCTTTTATTTTACAAATCATATTATAAGGATAAATTTTAACTCTCTAAAACTTTTGCTTGTCATTATGAGCACCAAGCAATAGTGTGGATTTGCATGATAAATAACATATACGAAAAATACAGGTTAACTAGATTCAGGAAAAAATATATTTTACATTATTACCAAACAAACATAGCACATTTGTTTAATTTGTATTTATTCCCATTTATAAACAAAACACATTATAGAGCCCGTGTCAAATGTCCTTTAATAAGTAAGGGTCAAAATATATTATTCTGATAATTGTCTTTAGGTGAAGGAACTCACAATTTGTGTATAAAATATATAAAAGTTTAGGTAGTAAAATACTTAAAATTTAATATTAAGCATAGTTTCTTTCGTTTATTTTATTTAAGAAATGTATGACAAAAATATAACTTACAAAACATTACACATTTTTTACAATAACATAGATAACAAATGTTGTTATTTATTAACGAATACTCGGGAAAAGAAACGATTATAATGGGTTGTTTCCCATTATAGTATATGTTTGTTTAGATATATTTTTTTACCAACAACTGTTGACCCAAACTAAAGCATTGACAAATTTAATAATCGTGTAAAGGAATGAAAATGCATAAAAATAACTCAACTAATTACCTAATTAACTATGTAAACTATGTAAACGATGTGGAAACTATGTAATTATCGTCACATCGGATTTTGTATTTTTTTTCTTTACACATTATTGTTTATGAATTATAATTTTTACCTAGCCAAAAAATAAGAGATAAATATAGATGGAATGTGTTTAACTCAATATAAAAGCTTAGTTTTAAAAGTATCGTACCTAGTTCTTTAGAACGAAATGTTATAATTATCCTATATATGCATTAAGAAAATAAATTCAATTATATAAAACTGAAATATGCTAAAATGACGAAATCAAGTTTTGAATGTCTACTTGTCAGTCAATAGCTTGTGAAAGCCGATGAATAAATCATAACTGACAGGTTAAAACTGCGTTTCCAAAGGAATTAGTGAATATTTTATAGTGATCCATTGCAAAATTAAAAGGAATACACTATCAAAAGGTATTAAACATAGATATTTATGTTTTTAGACGCAACTGTTACAAAGCACATTTATATCTTAGGTATGGACTTGATTTAATATGTAAAATGAATATAATTTATTCGGCATACAGTTCTTAAAAAGGCTATAATAGTAGACAAGCCTTAATAAGCGCTGACAGTAAATTTACTTGGACTAGTTTTTTTTTATTATTATTATTATTTTATCATGTGATTGAAGGCAACTAAATTGGGTTATAATTGAAAATAACGTATAATAGGTACGTCATTTAAGTTTCAAAGTTTACGTAAAGTAGGTAATGTGAAGCCCAAATATTACATAATTTCATCTACATTAGGGATTCACATTTTGTAATTATTATTTACCATGAAAGTGAGGTTATTTGTTTTCTATGCTTTCAATAGTAAACTCAAAGATTACATAAACTAAAACAAACACTTTCGTCACAACAAACCTGCATACTCAGAAATTTGAAATCAGTCCGATTGGATTTTTACTAAAAATTTCCATAAATAAGTAATTGTTATTCCTTATTGAAATAACATTAGACTTTCTTAGTACTTCGGTTTGATACTACGAGGGGGGTTAATAGCCACTTTTGTGTATTAAGAGCGCAAAGTAGGTTATTGCCACTCCAGAACTGTAGATGGCCGCACGAAGCTTAGTCTGAGTGCGGCCATAAATTTCGAGAGCGGGAATGACTGTTTGTGTTCATAACACAATCCAGATTTTCCTACCACTATAATTAACTCATCATTCCAGACGGATTAACTTTTACGTTCCATTTTGAATGATTAATAGTTTACGTCATGTTATGATGTAATGACTACAATTAGGATATCACGACCAAGCATCTACCAGTGCCGCGTCGTAGTGTCATGTCACGGCCGCCTTAAAAAACTCCAGGCCTCGGCCTTCGAACTGGCAACGTCGCAAGTGGTGTTGTAACAGCTGTTTTTGTTTGGAAGCAACTAATGGTATATGTGTATTTACGAAAGATTGGTTACTGGACTATGACAATATTGACTCCGCTTAAAAAGGGACAGATATAGATTTTAATTCATATTGTTTCAATTTTCAATTATGTATATTTTATTTTTAATATTTTAATAAATTTATGTTCATAAATTAAAAACTAAATCAACAAAGTGCGAATTAATGAGCTGATGTCACCTGTCTGCCATTTTATCTTATGGGAAGTCTGTCACTGAACAACACCACTTGCGATGATGCCAATTCTACCAGGCCGCGGCCTGTAGTTTAAGGCGGCCGTGGTCGTGTACTGGTCAATTGAAAATATTCGTGCATTATCCTTCCGTCTTATGTGTTATGTTTTATGTACTTGTTCTGTTCCCACCGACAACCTCAATATGATTTTATTATGTATCTGTCTTATGATGAGATTTTAGGCTTGAAACCGGTCACCATAGGCGACAGTATTTTTACAGATGGACAGGTAAAATGAGGTATTTAAATGAACAACTTGCTTAACAAGAGATATAAAGTTGTCCACTGTTCAATTTAAGTCCAACAACTCATCAAACTTATAAATCGCTCGTCTTTCCAGTCCTTTGGGATTAGATTAGCACGACTCCTTAAACTATTTACAAAAGTCAGTTTACACAAGGATTCAGAATTATACTTCCTTTAAATTTCACAGGCAAAAATATACCAGTTTAGGAAAACCCCGTCACAGAAAGTGCATTACCATGATTATTTAAAGTTGTTCTAAGGAGCTACAATTTCTACCAATAACCGTCTAAAAGCATTGTCGATAGGCCAGGAATCGACTTTGTCCCTGCCATATTGAAAATGTTATACAACAAAATGGGATGCTCCATGTGTTGAAATAATATTTTTTGTTTCAGATATACAATGAAGTCTAGTGAAGCGGGATGATGACGTCGGACAAAATGGCGGCCACTCTGTGGCTCATCACTATTTCGCTCGTTTCCGCTGGTCAGTATACATCCTTTTTTACCCTTAAACAGCTATAGATTAATAAACATATATTTCAAACAAATGTAATATTTTTGATACGCTTGTAAATTTGAACACGGTTTTTATGTTATAAAAGGATTGAGAAAAATTGTCTTTATTATATAAATGCTTTAGTAATCGTGGTTTCGTATTCGAAAAGGATGTTATTAAGGGTGGCCGAATAAACTGAACATTTTAAAATATGCATTACTTAATTTACTTAATCGTTTTTGCTAAAACCATAACTTTTATTAGGCCTAAATTTAAATATTAGCTAACTCTCATTATTTATTACATTCACCATTTACTGAACATAGTTGGATTAATTTGTGAGATGCTCTTTACTTATGGAAAGCAATCCAATTTAGGTGGTGTTTACTTTCACTTATGCATGATTAAATCATTTTCCATTACGCGTCCCAGAATTTCATGGTAACCATTAATTTGTAACTACTTACTCGTTAACATAGGTCTAAATCCTCCAGGGATCGGGGTTTGTAGGTGTGGATGCGGAATTTAAAAAACCCTCAAAAAATGACACAAACACAAGTATGGTAATTTTTTTCCCAAAAAATTGTATCAAAAGGTTAAACACTCCATTCTAGCAATATTATAAACACCACGGTTAATATTGTAAAAAATTAACATAAGATGTGTTTTTAAAACGTTGCTTTATCTCATGTGACCTCAAAAAAGATCTTGACCATATCAACACTTACGAATTAAAGCTTGCTTAAGCATTTTAACATCTGATGCGTCATCAATTTTTTTTCACACAGTGGCTTAATTTTTATTAAGATGATTTTCTCTTACAACCCGGGGATTAATTTAGTTTTAATGGCTCGAAATGATATCGTGCCGTCCAAAATGAAAGTTAGTAAAGCAAAATCGCTGTGCTGTCTTTACGGGCCATTACACATACGTATCATATGCCAACATACGGTTAGCCCTCGCGACAGTAACTCCGACGCATATACTATCCGTAAAAAAAAAACGATTTCCTGTCGGCCACTCTGTATTGCTCTTCGCATTTTTGTAATACATATTAATAACTTGTGTTCGGTTTGAAGGTATATGCCACCAAACACACGATTGGTAAAGTGTATTGTATGGATGTTACGCAAATTATGGTATTATGCGATAATACTAACATTGATTTTTAATTTAAAATTAAGTTAGGATAATTATTTGTAGATTTAGTTCGAATAATGAAATATGCTTATATTATTTAGACTTCCACTAAAATACAATTACATTCGTTAATCACACTGAATATACTATCATGGGTGAACCAGTTTACGTGAAACCAAGCTGTGCTAGGCTGACTAATATAGGTTTAGATTACCTGTTTGCTGTCAACAAGATTCTTGTTAGTACAAGGAACAGCTGTGTCCTGCATTCAGAAAAATAGCTGCATCAACCAAGGATCGTTTTGTCAGCAAAACAGTTAATCTAAATATATTAAGTTCTTATAGACCGTTAAGAAGTCATTCCATAATGACATTATTTGGCAACCCTTCCGATTATATCAAAATACAACTGACATATATTCTATTTTATTTAACTCTTTTCTGAATTGGTATTCAGAGAACAACGACACTCTCTGGTTCTACGGCGGCAACGACTCTACGCCTCTCTACTCTGACTCGACCTCAGAGGAGTGGCCAGTCACTACAGCGCCTCCCAGACCAACCTTCTTCTTACCTCCGCTGCCCCACAATCACCAGGGGTCTAGATGGGGTCCGTACTTTGAGGATGGCCCAGGGCCAGTCAATGTCACTGCTAGGGTCGGGTCCACAGTGCAACTGGACTGCAAGATAGGCATGCTGCATGACAAAACAGTAAGCAAGATGTGGTTTTACGATATTGGACCCAATGTGTTGGCTGCTAAAATGGTGGAATTTTTTAAATGCAATACCTTACCAAAATTCATCTTAAAAATGAAGGGGAAACATCCCCATTAGAAATTAACTGTATTTCTTATAATGGAAAAGTTAGATATTGGTTCACTTCATGTGTGACACCCTGTATAAGGGATTCTCATTAGCCCCTATTCCTTTCCGGCATGTTTATAACTTACTGACTTTTTAACAAAACAAAAATGTAAGGTATCTAGGCTAATGGCCCACAATACTTCTCTATTAATCCGTTTGGATAATAGGTATCTTATACATTTAAAAGAAACGTGGTTTAAATTGTATAAGATACAATTTAACTGCCCATTGAATAAAAAACCCTAGCATCGAAATCATTTTTGCTTTTCCAAAATAATGTTTATATTACAATACTCTTTCAAGACAAATTCTCATGCTACAATACTCTTGCTAATCTCAAAAGCTCTTAGTGTAGAAAAATTATTTTTGTCTATATTATTAGGTTGAATTTTGAGTAATACGAAATACTCTGCTTTCAAACCGAAGGAAATTCTTCTTGATGACCTACAAATTAAAAAGCAATAGGGTAGAGTATGTTTCCAACACATCCTTAAACCACAATGTGTATTTTTGCCAGCTAGTACAATACTATTCATCAATCAGCACAGGTTTCCCATCACCTAAGTTGCGGAAGTCCCACAATCCCCAA
This sequence comes from Macrosteles quadrilineatus, assembly GCF_028750875.1. Taxonomy (NCBI): domain Eukaryota; kingdom Metazoa; phylum Arthropoda; class Insecta; order Hemiptera; family Cicadellidae; genus Macrosteles; species Macrosteles quadrilineatus. The sequence continues at coordinate 39,513,753 of NW_026542599.1, forward strand.
ACTCGAGTTTCCAATATCGTAGTTGGTGACGTCATCAGATGGTTCACCGCCCATCAGCGTCTGCTGCATTATTCATTCACTACTCAAGCCCAGGCTGATTGCTTCACACTGCATGTTTTGCGGGAAACCTTTTACAAATTGCGAACATCGTGACTCCGGTGTTTCAAAACAAAACATTAGGACCTTTTTAAATTGATTTGGTTTCATAAAAAAATTATTTGAATAGGTGCGTTTGTAAGAATTATTATTTGTTGAACGAAGATTTTGTGTACATTCGTGTACGTGTTACCAAATGGATATTGCGTACTTTGTATTCACTATTAGTAGAATTAATTGAAGCTACTACACTTCTGCTTTTGTTATCCTTTTCTAGGGTCTGCGCAAAATTCAGCATACCTAGTATCCAGCTATATTATGGTAATCTGAAATATAAAGATTGTAATACAGGGATAATTTCCTAAGTGAATATATAAACTTTTAAAAATTTAACATGGGCTATGTGGGGTTGGGGGGGGGGTGTTGATTAGCCACAAAACCCAAATTCCATGATTACCGATTGGAAAATAACAGTAAAAGCTTTACAAAGAGTTGTGTGACATTAGACGCATATTCCAAATGCAGATATAAAGGAAAGATCAATCGGATTGATACTGTTAAGTAGCTGTATGCAGTAAGCTGTTGAGCATAATATACTAGAATATAATGAGCCAACAGAGCTCTAGAGTATACTAGAGTAACCAATTTGAGCCTATGCATCATTGACTTTGAATGCTGCAAATAGACACCCCATTTATGTAATCTAAATGTACCATTGACTTTACACACTACATGTTGACATCTCAAATAAGTCCTGTAGGTAAAGTTTAGATTTTTTGTAAGAGATTGAGACATTCAATTTTTTGACGATCAAGCTAGTTAAAATTATGTAATTTTAGTACTTTTAATACTTTGCATTGAAATGGTGACCATACAAAGTAGGTATTTTAGTTTAAGTGGAAATAAGTGTAGATAAGTGTAGGATGAGTGGCACGATCATTTTATAGCTCCGGAAGTTATTTATTTTAATGGCACACAATATGCTACTTCCTTATCAATAAGTTTTGATAATAGATTTATCATGCAAAAAGAAATTTGTTTTACAATTAAAGCGGCATTGAAAAAAACCTAGCATCGAAATATTAAAATGGTATAAGATTACCTGTTTCTGTCTGTGATCCATTGACTAAGGCCGACGTATATTCCTTAGACACAGCTGTTAATTAATAGCCCATACAGCTAATGGCAGCTAAGGGACCTACAGTTTATAGTGGAATCCGAACCACATTTTTGCCTTGGTATTAACAAATTGGTCTAATTATCAAGACAGTACTGTGAATAGTCGTAGTACTCACTAGTGTGAACTTGAATCCACACTAGGGAGTATCGCATCCACAGTGTATGCCTATAAATATGCACAATTTGTGACCTCCTAGTAGCTGGATTACAGGACGACGAGTTATTATAATCCCTTTTGGTAACAAAAATTGTACTTCCCCTTCTCAAACTAATATTATTACTATACTAGAACTTATAAACCAGATATGTTTTAATGCAATAACTTTACTAGGATCAACTTGTTTACAAATTTAGATTCATGTTAATATTAGAATCAAGGAGGGAGTTTGGTTTTAGGAAATATAACTTTAGAAGTAGACGAGAGGTAGACATTGAAAAGTGATAAATAACTAAAACAAGTACTTTTTAAAACTACTATTTAGTGCTTTGGAGTATCCAGTGTTTCTTAATGTTAACCTATTTTGAGTCTTTTAAATTTTGCCAATTAACGTATACTCGTACCCTATCAAACTGCTTCGATTAAACACAGACATTTTTACTGTGCACGCCCCAAAAGCTGGTCCATACTCTTACCTCTTCCCTAACATTGTATTTCACTTTCCCTTTCTAGGTGACTTGGCTGCATCGCAAGACAGAGTCCATCCATTTACTGACTGTTGGACGTCAGGCCTACAGCAACGACCAAAGAGTTACTCTTAGTTTTCGCTACCCCAACAACTGGAGGTTGGAGATAGTGTTTGTCACGCGCAGAGACGAGGGACTCTACGAGTGTCAGGTGGCGACGTTCCCGCTCAAAGTTAGACAGGTCTACCTCAAAGTTACCGGTAAGTTTGATTACATTGTAGCTTTAAAATGGTTTTACGTTGTTTCCTTTTCATTTGGTTTTAACTTGGATCTAAAATATAGGTTAGGGAAGAACAGACTGGTTTGAAACGGATATTGGATCCAGAATTATAAAAAATATAATTTTATTTGACATTGGATTAAGAATACACCATAAAACTATTGTAAAACAGAACTGTAATATTGACTTATCTACTGACCTGTATTTTTACCTGGCTCTTCCCATTGATGTATACATTGGTTTCCAAAAATTAAACAATCTTCAAGTAAAAAAGTTACATCTTTCATTCAGTTTGAGTATCTTGTCAAATATACAGTACATAATAAAATATTTAATCTTTATAAACGAGGAGAATTGATTAATTTGGAATTTACATTAACCAACAAGTTTTTTGAAGACGTTTCTTGTGGCAGGCCTTTCCCTCTACATATGATTCGTGTATGTAGGCTAAAACCAAATTGTATTAATAAGCTTTTTACATTTTTCTCAAGGGATGGTTTTACAATGCATAAACGTGACCCACCTTATACATCAAACATGTTATATATACATCCTTAAAAAATGTTATTGTGGATTTTGAAATATCAAGAATATCACATGTTACTTTTGATCAATCAATGTATCTTATGAAGTGTCGCACAAAACATAGTTAATATTATACTATGTCAGCTCCAGAGGTGACCATAACAGACGACAAGCAGCACGCTGTCACAGAACGTTACTACAAGGCTGGCAGTGCTGTAGAACTGACTTGTCTGGCCAGCCATGTGGAGACTCCAGGGGACAACGTCACGTGGAGAAGGGAAGATCGACCCGTGGATAAGGGAGTTAGGTCAGTAAGATTACATCTTCATAGGAATATCAAAGCTTTCTGGCGATACAAGAACAATGTTCATCTTCTGGATAAAAGGGAGTGAAAAGTGAAATCCATAGTTCTCTTCAGTTTTTTGTTTGCAGCTGTTTGTTTTGTGTTCCATTTTACAGCCTAAGACGATAGAATATAGCCTGGGGTAGTTTTAAAAATTAATTCATTCTATTCCTAAGGTTCTTTCATTATCGCGTGGCTAAAATCTATTGGTGTTTGTCAGGATTTGAACTTTGGACCTCAAGGAACGAACCATCGCTTTCTATCACTAGACTCGTTTTTATACTGGTTAAAGAAATTAAATACGGAATACTGTGAAGTGATGTGCATTACACCTACACATTCACTAACCAATAGAGCGGTATGAATGAACAAATTAGTTTTTATAAATATTTAATAAAACATTTATAAAGTATAAACTGCATGTATTATTGTTGTAAATACTTCGAAAAATAACACTACGCTATGACATACAGGGTGTCCATAAAAACGTTTCAGGACTTAAGGAAATAAATCCCCATTCTAAAAGGAAGAAAAAAAGTTTATGGGACGGTATGTCCGAAAATGCATATTTAACCAGATTTCCGCCATTTTATTTTTTATACAAAAATATTTTTATCTGTGAAGTTTTTTATTCGATGATTATGGCTTTTGGTAAACATGTTATCATACACAATACCTATAATAGAAAAAATAATAAAGTTGTTCCGATTGTAAATTTCAAAATGGCGTCCGTTTGAATCTGTCTAAATTAAATAATTCAAAAACGCCTAATTCTATGACAAATAAATGTCAAGAATACTTTTTTTTAAATTTTTAATGTCCTATCAAACAATACCAAGATCAAAAAGATCGGACAAAAGATAACTGAAATATAGACTAACGGGTTTTCTGTAAAAATAAGGCAAAGTTTGCATGGGGAAACCTAAATGTTTTGTTTGTAATTGTTTGATAGGGAATAAAAAATGCTAACAAAATTATTCTTGAATTTTTTTGAGTTATTCAAGTTAGAAAAATTCAAGCGGCCGCCATTTTGAAATTTACAATCGGAACAACTTTATTATTTTTTCTATTATAGGTATTGTGTATGTGTATATGTGTATATGTTAACCAAATTGCATAATCATCGAATAAAAAACTTCACAGATAAAAATATTTTTGTATAAAAAACAAAATGGCGGATATCTGGGTAAATATGCATTTTCGGACATACCTTCCCATAAACCTTTTTCTTCCTTCTAGTATGGGGATTCATTTCCTAAAGTCCTGAAACGTTTTTATGGACACTCTGTATAACAAAACCCATATTTATTCTTAACTTGTGTTGTATATCATTGTGTTGTTTGTAGCTTCAACAACTCTGTGGGCGCTGGCAGCGTGGCAGCGACTCTAGTCTTGAGGCATGCACAGAAGAGACACTCGGGCAACTACACTTGTAGTGTGGGCAACTTAGCGGCCGCTTCTGTGTCGGTGCATATACTTAATGGTAAGTATTTCAATAGTACAAGTGGGTTATGCCAACATAAATTACATTTGGTTAAAATACCATTGCTCTTGTTATTAACTTGGCTTTTATTACCGAATAAGATGGAGTGATATAACACTTTTCCTTTACTTATATTTAAAAAGAGTAATAGTAGAGCATATTGAGGACGTGATTGAAATAAGCCTAAAATCACCAAATAATATAAATAATCTAAATATATATTATTATTTACTGAATAATCCAAACCAAGATTACATTTATCATTGAGTTGTCAATTAATTATGTTATCAAACAAAAGGTAAACGTAAAAAAGAAAACAAGTCCAAGTTTAAACTATCTCCACATAAACAATAATATAGACAATCGTAAAATTACAAAAAAAGTAATGTAATTGATTTATAATACTCCTACTTTACTAATACGTATAGCTAAACAATTGTTTAACTTATTTTATTACAAATCAATATGGTTGTAGTATTACCAAAGAAGTTAGCCAAAATCACTTTATGCATTTTCTAGATACTTTACGAAATATATATTTTATAACTACATGTCATTACATTGTAGGAGAGCTCCCTGCGGCGGTCCATGACGGCAGTTCTGGCACAGTGACGTCATGCTGGTCCTTGTGGCTGTTGACGTTGTGTTGTGTCTTCGTCACATGTAGGTGACATCGTGTCCGAGTTCTATGGTAAGGACTGCAAAATTTAAGTGGCATACTATACAAAACATCTCAATAATTGATACAAGTACCAAAAAAGTTAATCATAGTCATAGGTCTATTACAGTGTTATTTTACCGATACAATTTATTTTCGGTTGGTCGGAAATTTTTAAGTTAGTAAGGAAAATTGTGAAATGTAAAAAAACTTTGATTGGCATGTCGGAGTAAAATTTACAAGTGTTGTTCATTCTTGGTATGATTAATACGTTTTACGCAAATAGAAACATATGTACGGATATATTCAAGGTTACAAAAATTGTTCAGGCTTTGTATACACATATCATTGTATACCAAATTGATTTGTTAAGCAGATGATGCAGAAGTACATATACGATAATCAGGACAAACATCCATTATACTAGCATTATTGCTTCTATTATTTCTTTAAAGGCATATATATATTTAGGCATATATATATACCGTTAGATATATATATATAACGGTTCTACTTGCTGAGAATGCAACCCTGTATTAGATTAAACCCTTTATTAGACTGTTTAGATTCAATTGTAAACCTTATGATTCTAATAGCCGTTCATGATAAACATTGAATTGACAATGTGGGTAATTAGTTATACAACTATTGATTTAAATTGCATTTTTAATTTCTAGTTGCATAAGATAATTACTATTTTACCTAACAAAGTATTAATTGAATTTACTCAACATCGATACACTCAATTGTTTCCACACACGCATCTTCAGATTTAGACTTTACAGTAGGGAGAAAAAGTCTATTTATGCACTGATTAAAGTCAATAACGAAACCTCATGTTACTAATAGCTTTAAATATATAATTTTGATTTCACAATTAATTGCTATTTAGTTTAAACAACTGAATCAAAACTCTCTTTATAACTCCCATTTATATCAATATTATTTGCTATGCTAATAAAAAATTTTTAATATGCATAAACACACATTTGTTTGTTAAATTATACGTTCACAGTTTCTTACAGTTACCCTGGTAAACTTGGCTTGAGTATGATCAGCCGTTATTGAGTTATTCAACTAAAAGTTTGCATAAAGTCCGAGCTCAAGGAGCTTCACTAGTCCCGCTTAATTATGTTATTATTAGGCAAGGTTTTATACATTTTAATCGTATTTTTCATATTTTAAATGTATATTGTCTCTATAAAATGTATACTATTTATGTAATCAGATGTCCTCGCCTAAAATTAATATTTATTCAAGTGAAAGATTAATAATTATTATTTTTGTATATGATTTCAGATAAATCATCTGACCAATGCAGCTCTAAGTGTGCAGTACATGATGTAAAGAACTGAGGAAACAAAGTGGAACAAAAATAGTGAACAAAATATTATAGTGATAAAGACTTAAGTAGAGCTAATTGTAAATAAATTGATCAAGTTTAACTAAGAAAATTACGTCTTAATACAAGAAATATATTTTCTTTTACTGCAAGATATGATATTTATTACAAAGTTGCTGTTGTATTATTGATTTTCAAAAAAAGTTAACTCATTTTCGTGACGTTAAAGAAAGTTTAGTATGTGAGGTTCATGTATCTTCCACTTTTGTACACTGTCCATACAAGTTGCAAAAACAATTATTCATGTTAATATGTGAATGTAGTAAAAAATGTTACACATTAAATTGTTTAATTTTTATGTTTATTTCGCTTTAATTATATTCATATTGTATATAGCTCTGATATGTTTCTAAAGAATGCATTATATATATATATATATATATATATATATATATATATATATATATATTATACTAGAGAGTTATTCTAAATGAAATATGTAAAACGAATTTATATGAAAATAGAAACCCCTATACGGTTGTTGAGTATTTTGATTTTATGTATAAAGTGTAAAAATTATATTGTTATAGTCAATAAAATATGTAAATATTTGTAAACATGTTTACAATTATTTTACCTCAAACCCGTTTGTTGTATTTATGACAGTACTGATTTGTCTAGGTTGATTTTGAAAAAGGATAGACATTAAATATTTATGTTATTTTTCTATAAAATTATTACATTACAATTTATTTGTATCGTAATCTTTATGCCTATAATTGAGATAAAGATTTGTACTAATAATATAGTATGTCTTACACGTCGAACACAAGAAACATCTTCCATTTTAGAAACGTTTGTTGTTGATGTTTTATTCACTGCAAACGGTCTGCTGGGAAAGTTCAAACATTTTTCGCTTTTAAATTGCAAATTCTTAACCAAATGTAGCTTTGCGTTAACAAATTATTTTGCAAAAAAAATTTACAAACATAAGTACGAAAAAATATAAGTATCCAACATGAAATATTTGTTTTTTGTAAAATCATGAATTAATAAAATTTTTATTTTTATTTAGGTGTGATATTATATATTTTTTAAAATTATATTACTAAGCCACGTGAGTAATACAGCAATCCTGTTAGAAAAAAAATTGGGCGTCACTCACCTTTTTGCAATCCAAGTTCCCACAGTTCATTGAACATCACAAACACCAACTAAAAAAATATGATAATGGACTAAAGTTCATTAACGGCCTTAATTCGTTTCACCTACTATCAACGTGCAGCATTTTTCACTATGCTTTAAAAAATAGAACAGTAATGTCATGAGGAGATGATATGGAATTAACTAGACATCCATATAAATTACAGTTTAATCTAAGATAGTGGAAAAGCTTTAGACATTGGTGTTATAACTATATATCTTGAATCGTCACATGATCTAAGCTTGATCATCCTTGCCTTGATCACCATTATAAACTTATTGTTAGGTTTCGTTAATAAATTATTCTTACACAGTGAGTAACATGTTTTATCCGTCATAAACCATACTCACGATAAGATGAATTAATTTACACAATGTCTCTGATTATTTATATGACGTTTTGAAGGATATTTGCACCATCAAACATCGCCATAATTGTGTCAATTATGTTGCGAATGATTCATGCATAATTATGCATGTACAATTTCAGATAAAATATAAAACAAGTAAAATTTTATATATTTAACTTTTTGTTATTATTTTATGAAAGGCGATTATATCTTTAACAAATAAGTTCATTTTATGGTAGACAAAAGCTGCTGAAGGGATTTACCGATTCAACAGTATAGAATCGGTATATCAATTGTATTTTATGAGTCCACATTACAGGTTACGGTAAAAAATAAATTTTTCAATTTTTAATCAAGATAATTTAGTTTAGCTATTTTTTAATATAGGCTAAAATAATACTGGGCATTATAATTTATAATAAAAACATTACCAATATTTTATGAATTTTTTATTTTATGAGACCTTTTGCCAGCTGTGCTGGCATCATCAGACACATCACAAAACTAACAAAAGACCAAAGAAACAAAAAAAATATTGGGCATTTTCACTGAGAACAGAAGAACGCAGTCAAAGGAGTCCTTACCGTCCGGACCACGCCCTTGCTTTACGACGGAACCAATCTGATTCAGCTGTATTCAGTGTTTTTCTCCAAGAATAGTTACTCTAAGCTTAATGGTAAATAGCTTGCTTGGATTCAATACATGAATTTATAATGTTAAGCTCATATCTGGTTATAATGCATGGAACATAGTAGTAGTACCTACTGAAATGTATAGCTCAATACAGTTTATAAAACATGTTGTCCGTGTTACAAGTTTGTAGCATACGATTATCCCCACAGTTGAAACCTTAGTGTAATATGCACTATATTCAGCTATTTTAGGAACTTAGAGTTAGCTAAAACGAAACAACCAGAGTTAGGGTTAGATGCATTTGAGTGACAGTTCACTTCCAAACTAAGTCAAACTAATCAAGGTAACCAAGACTCAAGACACTTCGAAATAGCATTAGTACAAACTACAAATCTGCAGTCTGTTTGTTCATTGACAAAGTAATATATCCATATATGTACACAGTGTAATAAGAAAATATATAGTTAATTTAATAAAACAAAACAATTGGTTTAAAACCTAGATACATTGTAGACTTCAGTGATAGTAACTTGGCATCGATATATCATATATAATGCCATAGCTTAAACGCTCATGCTTGACTTTAAGTAGGGAACTTAAAACTGTACTTAGACATACATTTGATTTAAAGGACCTAAGAAATACCACAACCCAGATGAAAGGAGTTTAGTCAATAACTCCACCAGTCACGGATGTGATGCCGCATGCCTCACATAGATCAAACATATTGTCTTGATGCCCACGCACTAAACTTCATTTTGTCACGATATTGGAAATAGGCTATTTATATTCCCAAAAATTAAACGTCCTTATAGTTATTTTCTCAATACAAAATATATCATATAATAAATAGCATTATAAATAAATCTATTTACGTCAGTATCCCCAATTTATAATTGATGTCCTGTCCAAACCAATATCACTACTTCAGAAATACGTTACCATTAACCACGTATTTCAAGACACCATTGAAACACTCAACAATAACCAAACAGATATTTATTGTGAATTTATAAGGAATTAATGTTTTTCTTACAGTTGTAAAATATTATAAATACATTTGTGATAAAATAGACTTTCATTTACCATTAAAGTTAAGTTTTAAATGTATCAATGTTTCAAAATTGTTTTAAAATCATAATTTCTTAAGGATATAGTTACATCACAATAAGCAATATTACTACCTGTAACATCTCCTTCATACAACAACAAAATATCCCAAAGGTATGTTTGAGTAATTTTATGGAGATTACAATTGTTACAAGTTGTTGGCGAAAGCAGAACTAAAAATCTATTATGTTTATTGAAGTAATTTTAATATAAAAAATTAAAAATTAAAAATAAATTCGATGTTTTGACAAGTGAGGTATGGTTTTTAAAGTCATGGTCCTTACTAAAATAGAAAAGGTAAACAGTTGCCCATTGTTAAAACTTGGCATTTTTAAAGGAATTGTGAGATATCAGATTACTTTAGTAGTTTACTTTAGATGTTGAATAATTATATACTAATTTAATTCTCTAAGAGTTTTAGTTTAATGTCTTTTCTTTTAATAAACATTTTCTTATATTCTTCTTTAACTGCTACAGACGTGAAATAACATGTAGTTATTCTAAAATTTAAAAAATACTAGTTTTTTGAGGATATATTGGACCCCACTGACAAGGCTTGTAAACTAGAGAAGGCCGAGGTGCTGTTATGATATAAATACATATTTTTATTTGAGTTGACCACTTATTTTAAGCAGTTCACAGGTAAAAACCCCTGATCCAATAAATTGTAAAATATTAAACTCAAAAGTGGTCGTTTGTTACCGGTACCTTAAGTAGCAGCTTTTATTCCCTTTGAAATATGCATACGCTTTCAAGATAGAGGTTTCCATATAAACAATTTGGCAGAAATACGTTCGTACTTTTAAATTGATAAATGTATTATTTTATATAACGTATATAACTTAACGCATATATAGTTCTGTGCAGATTGTTTGTAATTAACCTCCACTTTGTAGTTGGCAGGACAGATTGCAGTCAAATCTAGGAGATATCTTAATCCGCAGTTACTAGTGCATTACGCCCATGTCGGAAATGGCATCACTATTTGGTAGCAATACTGTAATTTGTTTATTAACAATCACTGAAGTCTTTATCTTTTAGATTATCTAATACACACAGACAGAAAAACTATTATACTACAAAATAAAAAAAAGATAAATATACCATGTACTAGTTGCATTCTAGCGTCCATAAGGACTTGCTCCTGAAAAGATTTTATTTTGAAAACTTAATCATATAGGAAGTTTACAAACATATTTTTTTTATTTTATAAATTTCATAGTTTAGTTTTAGTATTTTTCTAAATCATTGTGCCGGCTGAATGGTTTATTAGAGAGATAAGTTTAAAGGAAAGTAATGATTAATGCATGATTCCTTTGTAAGGTACATATTATGAACGAGAATGAAAAACGAGACTTCATTAAACAAGTATCAAGGATTTTTTAAAGTTATTAATTTAAATATCTATAGTAGCATAGGTTGGTCTTTTGTTAGTTCTTGATGGTCTAACATGTTTAAATTCTTGCTCTACTTAGTAATTCTCTTGTTTGAACTTAGCTTTGAGAGTATAAGGGATAGCCTATTATATCTTAGTGGCTTTGTACAAAAGCTGTGTCCACGCAACTTGCTTTATACTCATAAAAGTTAAAATCATATGATTTAAAAGACATAGGAGATACAATAGCGTTGTAAATGTTATAACAGGTATCAACATAATTAACCTAATTTTCAATATAGTCTCAAGGTAAAACAAGTTTTTTTTTCAATTCCGTACACTTAATGGTTATATTAACCTTTTACAAAATTACTTACATATACACTTTATTATGTAAATTATTTTTTTTCAGCACTTAAATAATAAAAAGGTAAAAGAGATAATTACTGATTGGTTTGAGAATGAAAAAAAAAACATATAAACGCGTGTATTGCAAAAGTGTATTACTCAAAGTTATCGGTGAAAGTAAAAGTTTATGAAGCAATATCGGAAAGCCATCAATCATTCTTTGTTAATTTTAAGCGTCATTTCTCTCTCTATTCATTTGTGAGGAAAGTGCCTCTTTATAAATAATATTTTTAAAGTATTTTAAACGCCAGTTAAATAAAAAAATATAAACACCCTTAATTAGTGAATATAAATTATAATTTCATTATAAAAAGAAAATACCATGATGAAAAAAAAAATATAAATACACTTTTTGTCTCACGTATCAAGTAGTCTAAGTGTTTTCTACATGAAACGTTTAGACTAATATGATGTTAAAACATCGGAAACTGTATGAATTTGATATTCCGTTTTGATATTGTATAGTATGAAACAATGTTATAGTTAAGCGACATACAACTTTAGGTAAATAAAACCATATGTTTTCTATAATTACATTGCTACGGGATGGCTTAGCTTTAAAGGGCCCGACTAAATTTTTTTAAGATGTATACAGAATTTGCTGCAATGATTTGTAATATACTTTTTTTATATTTATTTTACATTTGATTATTTCTGGTAACACTTAATTTGTTTTAAATTAATAACAAACTGCTATTGTCACTGTAGACATTTTAACAACGTAAAACCATTGAGTATAAACCTAACCTAGAGAGCCCACCGCTATACTGTTAGTCGGTACCGCTTTTGACGACGTAGTTCGGGCCGCTGACGCTTGGGTCGTGGTAGTCAATGGTAATGCAGTACGCCGCTGAGCTCAGTCTGCGTTGAGACACGCTGCGTTAAGGTAGCCTGCACCGCGCTCGCGCGTCAGTCTCCCCCCCCCCCCTACTCATCGTCACTTCCCACAGCAACCTGCCTCTCCCTCACAGTTCGAGCTGTCTCTACAAAGCGAATGCAATGAACACGAACTGCATCAACTGCCTCTAACACATATAACATAATTTTATCCATACATTACTCAATTAAAAAGTTATTTGTCAATATTGTAATGCTACAATTAATTGTAGGCTATACAGGAATCCCAATTTTATTTATTTTTTCTGTATATGATTCACTTACTTGAAGGTCTATCATAATTTTAAACTCACATCAAATTACAAAGGTTTGTAAAAAAATTTTGCCTTTCTTTTTACGTTCAATACTGATCGACTTTATAGCAAACCATTTTTATCGTTTAACCGATAGTTTATTATATTGATATTACAACTAAGTTTGTTTTATTTCTGTTGTGGGTTTACATATTCTCTACATAATATAATAAACTTAAAACTAAGAACACGTACGATAATGCATATGCACTGCTTATTTAACAAAATTCTATAACATAAATCCTAAATTTCTTTATTACTTTAAGTTTTAACTGAAAATATTTACTAGAATTTTAATATGGTAAGTGTTATAAAATTATTTCAGTGTTTATTTTTACGCCTTATTATTTGTCTGGTACCATCGGTTAAGTCGTACACCCCTGATTCCCAAACCACTGTAGGCTACATATTCTTCCTCGGTGACATAACACGCGCTACTTTCACTTTATTCTACGAGAGAAGAACGTTTTAAAAATATGAATAGTTATGATTCGGCTTTACACTAGGCCTACAAGAGTACAAGTAAAAGAGTATGTACAGGCAGTTTATTTTTTTTTATCTTTATACCATTAACTTCATATAAACTGGTTGTAACTAGAAGAGTACAAGTACAAGGGTATCGACAGACACTTTAATTTTTAAAAATCTTTATACCATTACTTCATATGAACTGGTTGACAGTACGAGTGTACAACTACAAAGGTATTTACAGAGCCTTATCTTTAAAAATCTTTGTAAAATTGGCTTGATATAATAAATTTGCTAATCAAGTATACCAATAAATAAATACATTATAAATCAAACAAAATCGAGGCTCAATACAAAGTTATGAATTGAAAAATACATATTGCAATAAGAATTTTACCATAAATACTTTAAAGGCATAATAGAATAATGACGAAAAGAAAAATACGAACAAATCTTGTAAAAACAATTTTCCTATTACATCAAATAATTACTTACTATTAATAATTTAGTATTAAAATGCGTTATGAAACAAGGAAGAAGGAAACTACGGCTAAACAAACAAATTCATCAACAAATACGACGTTTTTAACCTAGCACAACGCAATGAAAAAATCAAATATCTAACTCAAAGTATTACATGAACAAAATACTACAGTTTACACCCTAGGCCTAGAATAATCGCTTTAAAAAACAACGGAACAGCAGACTAAACATATGGAAATGGTAATGCACAAAAACGAACAGCTGACTAATCATATGGAAATAGTAATGTAAAAAAAAGGCAATATAAATCAAACCGGTAACTCTACGTATGCCATTGAAAAAAAATACACTCCTGAATAATCTGAATACGTATTTAAAGAACAACGGGTAACCAAAGGAATACGTATTGTACAAAAAATACAGTTTACAGGGTAACTTATACAGTAAACGAAATACCAAAAAAAGAAACATATCCGCTTACTAAACGTACGTCATGGACCAAAAACTACAATTATTCTACAAAGAATTTACAAGTCATACATTAAACGAAAAAATATAGCAAAACAACGAAATTGCTAACTAAACGTATATCTTGTAAAAAATACTACAATTTACACAATAGATTAACCGTGATACCGAATCTCAAAGAAAAAGCTAATAACGAAACGTGTATATATATATATATATACAACAACTTACAGTTTACTAGAGAAACAGTAACAAAAAAAAACAAAAAAAATACAAACAGCTAACTAAGCACAAGTTATGCACAAAATACTAAAATTTACACCATAGGATAATCACGATACTAAACAATCCACGAAAAGACTCACTAAACGTTTTTCATGAACTTAATAAAACAAATTACACTATACAATAACCACGATATTAAAACGCAACGAACCTGCTTACGAAACGTATGTAATGTTAAAATACTAGAGTTTATAAGGTATACAGTAAACTAAATAAGGAAAACGAAACAGCTTACTAAACATATGTCATGGGAAAAATACTACAATTTACACCATAGAATAATCGCGATATTAAAGAAATAATGAAACCAGCTGAATGATTAAATAAACGAATGTCGTGAATTAAAAATAGTTTACAAGATGCACCAATGTGCAAAAGATACTCAAGTAATAAATAATACAAAATAGTTATTGGCCTTCATTCATTGATCTATGGTTACGTAGTTTTGAGATATGCGTGTATGACAAGAAGCTCTTGAACAAAGTTTACAAGTGTTGCAAATTTTTTAGTTTACGTTGATGTGGTACTGATTTTGTAGTAGATTTTCCGTAGCGGGCCATTCTTAAGCTACGGGACGTCCACAGCACAGTTTTTATAATTTTCAAACGCACAAGGAAGTTGACTACGAAGTCGCGATGCTCCCTGCAAGTAGACTCTAGTTTTAGCCATTCTCTATGTTTCTTCATAATGTCCTTTTTGATTGAAGACATCAAGGATGACTTGACCCCTACTATATGCTTCATTTTTTGAAAGTTTTCTTTAAAAGAAAAAAGCATGACGTCTGTTACGGATGCCATTTCCTTGGATGGAGCAGTCAGATGGCTCGTTCCATCTTTTGTGGAATAACTCCTGTGAAGAATCAGCAGCTCATTTTCGTCACTGAGCTGGGCACCTGTTGTAAGCTCTCGGCTGCATTCTTCACATGAGAATTTCTTCAAGCAAATCTTCGCTAAATATCCAGCAACATACCTGAAATACATTGAAATTGTAACACAAGACATTTGATTTTGATTTGTTTTTGTTTTATAGAACCGTTTTTAGGGGTATTCCCTTCAAACCTATATTCAACTTTTTCATGCTAGTCTTAAGTAGCTCATTCACTCCCTAGGGAGTAAATACCATTTTTAGTCCCTAGATAGTTAAAATCAGTTGTTGTAAACTGTAAACACAGTTGGTGTAAGCTTCGATAATAAGCAATCGCACGTATCTAAAGTATGTTTCGCTGGTTTTAATCTGATTTAGCTTATTGTTGCATTCTTGTTAACAGTTCGACATGCCGATAGTATAATGTAGGCCTACACCACGAATATTAGAAAGGCTGGTATGGATCATAAACCTAAACAAATGACGTAGTTTGTCTGAATCCTATACTAACAGCATTAATCATTTTGAGAGGTTATCTTTATCTTAAAAGTGTTGCCGTTTTATAACTTAGTTTGCTTAAGCAATTGCGCAATATGACGAACAATATAGTTAACTAAACGAGCAAAAAAGTATTTTCAACTCTTGCTCTTTTTCCGTATTTAATATGCCTGTGAACTGTATTACCAGTAGGAAGCAAACTATGGTGATACGTTGAATTTACTGATTTTATAATAATTGCATTGTTTATTTTAGTGAAAAAACTGTTAGAGTTTAAAAATTCCATAAAAAATAATTCTTTAGTTGTGAAAATTTGTTATGAATTGAGTGTTTATGACATTACTTTACGTTAGTTACCTAATAAAGTGAGAAATTTAAAGGCGTACTTGAGCTGATATTTACTTACTGAACAGAACAGCTTTCCAGCGTTGGTTGTTGATCTGGGGCAATTTGAGGTGGCTGTATATGTTCGGCGTCAAGGTCAATATCCGAGTCGTCAGATTGGACTATGTCGTCTGGGTCGTCAACTTCCATGTCTTCAAGTCCACTTCCTTCTGTAGTTGACATAGACACATCGACGTTTCTCACTTGGTCTTCGCCATCACCATCACCATCTCCTTCTTCATCTTCGGTGTCGCTGATTTTATCCAGATCGGACGCAGTGAGGATGACGTCATCGTCTATTTCACAATTAGCAGACTCCGGTGGTTTCATTAGTGTCACTTGGATTCTGTGACGCAGATTTTGACGGAACTGCATGGCAGATGGGTTTTTTTCATAACCACACCTTTGCCTTGCAATTCCAAACTCATTCTCCAAGGCGTCTTGTGTCAAACGATTCGTCAGGAGATACTTGGTGTCCTCTTCCTTGATGTCATTCCAAAGTTGAAGGACTGACGACACTGTTTGGTACAACCCTGAAAAACAAGGAGGTCGGCTGAGTGATCTGCTTGTTTTTTTATCGCACTGCCAGGTCTGTATCCACGGTAATGCATTTTTTAATGTTTCTCCTACACGAAGGCCAGCGTCGGTAGAAGAGATTGCACATTTCAGTGGATTAGCGTCAAACTGAACTTTGCTATTCAAGCAATCAAAAATGTCGTTAAGTCTCCCGATGAAGGTTGCCGTGTTTACTGAATCAGCTGGTAGCTGGCCAGTGCCCACAGCGGTTTGCATGGCGGCAGTGACAGAATGGCTGAATACCTGTGTCGCCAATTTCACTTTCATTCTGTCAAAAGCGTTTGGCGCGACATGTTTTTCAGTAATTTTGCATAATGATCTGGCATAATAAATCTGATTTGCTGTCTAAGTTGTACAAGGTCACAAAGTGGTCCCATTTGGCCCAAACTCCATCACCATGTTGGATGTTTGTTTTCAGAAGAGCATTTCTTATCGACTTGAACAAGTGTGGAGCATCAAAAATAAAAAAAATCTTCTTTTCCTGTACGGTGAAATATGGTGATGATTCGGTAACCTTTAGAATGGCTGCAGCCTTTTGGTTGTTGGTCCCCTGATCACAAGTAACTGTTCGTATGTTGAGACCAATGTTGCTCAGTGACGTTATGCAGTCTTTCAACACAGTGGCAATCATGTCTCCTGACATTGTACGGCTAGTGACATAATAGGCTACTGGCATCTTCCATTTATACGCCAGGCCCCTGATCAAGAACATTAAAACGTGGTCTCCTACTCTTGGCGTCCTTCCATAGGCGCCCAAGTCTTCAAAACCTTCGATGACATCTCTTTTTTCATTGAACTGTAAATTTTTTTTAATAGCCATTTCGTCGAACATCAATGTCACTTGTTTTTCCAGAGGAGACATGTTATTTACTTTGATCTTCAATAACTTAAGTAGTTCTTCACTAATCCCTGGTTTCAATTCCATTACATTAAGCCACCTTGAAATGGTTGAGCGTGATGGCAAGTTGAAGTTTTTTTGGTCACGCATGTTGTTGTATAAGGTCGGCGATCTGTAAAACATTTCCATGGCCAATTGTTTTTCATCATCTGACCAGTTGCTTCGTTTCGTGTGCATCATTTGCATCTTCAAAAGTGTTTTAAATGCATTGCTTTTAATCTCCTTACATGCAGCCTTGTAAACAGTATGTTTACTTATGGTCGTATGTCTGGATTTAATCCGTTTGAGCTGCGCAGATCGTTGACGAAGGGTTGTTTTTACTTTGGTAAGACGCTTACGTAGTTTTACTTTTCTCGGGGTATCTTCGCCCATCATTAATTTCCTTTTGGTTATTGCTCTTCCAACGTGTTTAACGTACTTAGGCGACTGATCCATTGGTTTACTTTGTTCAGATGTCCGCGTATGTTGAACAGAGTAACTAGCATAGGGAGTGGAGGAACAAGAAGGACCGGTGTAATGAAGAGATGTGTGAGAAGTTGTAGATAGCAGGGGTAGTTCTTGGCCACTCGATGACGTCCCAGCCACAGGTCCTGAAAATACACAATAAAAAATAGAATTTGATATTACACCCTTGGTAGCATATCTACAGCATATAATATTTCGTTAGTCCGTGTATTCCACAGACAATACTTAATTTTATAAGTGATATCTGTATGTTTTATATCTGATTTTGATAAACGTTAACCTTACAGTTTGCTCGTTCAAAGAAATTGTTTACACATAGTTTTTAATCATAATTCTAGAGTGTTTTACTTTATACTGTATTTAGGTTATATATTAGATGGTTTACTGTATACACTTACTACGCAAAGAGTCTTTGTTTACATTTACATTATTAATAGGTAAACGTTAAAGAAACTATTTTATAATTGCGTATTTAGGTTGCATATTAAAATATACTAATTTTACTGAAATTATTAATATTAAAATGTATTAAATGTAATGTAATAATTTATGTAACGTATTAAGTAATTTCAGTCTAAATTACTAAAATAAACACAGCTTCTTTATTTATGAACCGATTTTATTCATTTTTGTTTTGTTGGATTTGTCATAATAAATACTAAAACTCTTGTGTCATACAAAATTTTGATTTAGGTACGGGTTTTCATGAAATTTGGCATTAAAAAATTCAATTCTTGGTATTTTTGTGACAATTACTCCTCCGAAACTACTTAACCGATTGACATGTTTTTGGTGTCATTGGAAAGAGCGTAACGTGAAGTTGTGCAGGAAACTTTCTTTTTAGGTAAATAATAAGAGAGTGAGGCCCTGGGGCCCTTTAAAGTTTCGTATTCCTCCATAAGATTAACATGGGAAACAAACATTGTTTTGAAACTCCAGCTGTTGCTTTAACATTTAAATGTAAACAACCAGAACTGTCAAATGTCTATTTCACAATTTCAGACAGCTGATCCAAAAAAATAAAACAACAATGTGGTAGGGTTATTTAATCTTAGACTTTATGATAGATTATTTATTACAAATCTATTTCAATGATTATGAAACAGATTTTTCCCGTTCCGAAGCAAACATTCAAAGTAAAAAGAAGAAGAACATATGTTAATTGTAAACAGTCAATGTGTAAATTATCTATGTTGTATTAAAAATGTGTATAGTTTTGGATGTTGGTTCGTATTTAATGATGTTATATAATTATAGAATTTTTATTTTAAGGATTTGGCATATGAGTAAGCCTATGATAAATAACACCATTTCAGAGTTCTGCCAGTTTTTGCCTAACTCTATTCTGTAGAGTTTAAAGTATTCTACACTTTATTGTCTACAAATTGGCTAAATAATTTAGGTACGGCACTTTATAAAAGCTGACAGCCTTTTTACGTTGACTTATATTGTAATCTTACCTTTTCCCATCCATGGGCAGTTTGATTGTTATAAATTTACCCTTTAAACTGGAATAGGACTGTTGTGTAAATTGTGAGTATTTCAATTAGTTAATAATCTTTTAATTGACTCTTTTAAAATCATCGGAAATTATTACTGTTATTAGTTTTTAAACAAGTTATTTGTTTATAAATAACTCATGTACTTCTTTGCTATTGCTCGATTTCGAGCAACAGGTACACTAATGTAATTATAACTCTACTCTAGTGGCCTACTGTAGTGGATACATTATACAGGTACCTATGTATAAACCCACTTCGGCATTTCAGCAAAGTATGTTATAGTATTACAGTAAAAACTCAATAACAAGACTCTCATACGGATTGTTAAATAAATCTTATTATGGAGGTTCTTATCGAGGTTTGCAGTAACATGTGATTAGGGGTCAAATAAATATTAGAAGCTTTGAAAATGACACTTGTCAATGGCGACTTGTTTCGGAGGTCTCGTTGAGGTTTCACTGTATAAGTTTCTAATCATACGTTACGATTCATTTTCGCCGGGTAAGGAGCATAACAATGTTAACTATTTATCAGAGGCTTCCCCAACTAACTATAAAATTACATATTCATATATGCCTGCCTACCTGTTGTTGAAGTTTCTGGTGGAGGTGGAGACGACGTCGTCGATATGTCCATTGTGTCTTGGAGGGCTGCTGCTGGCGTCGGTGTGGACGACACGGGTGCTGAGACATCGCTGGTATTCCCATCGCCACTTAACGTCGGAATCGCGTGTTTTTCCAGGCGTGTTCTCATGTCACTAGTGAAACACGAACGTTCGAAGTGACGATCGCACACTGTTCGGCGTCTTAACAGAGATTCCGGTAACTCAGACAAACTCTCATTTCCGCAGTTTAAAATCCATTGACTGCACACTTCCGGATTACCTACTGGAAACTTAAAAAATACTCGGTCTGGGTTGTCTCTTTTAGTAGCATTGCATCTAGAAAAAAACACTTATCACCCTGTTTTTTTTGCGAGGTCATTGTAGAAAATCTTACAGACCGTTATAAAAATTTCATTTTCGATAACAAATAGTACTCAGGAAGTCACTAATAACGGGAACTAACTTAAAGAGCTAATAAATAAATAATAACGTTCACCTATATCACAGTTAACGTATACACTGATTAAAGACAACGACTGTTCTCAATGCCACTTCTCAAAATACTGACTAGTTGACTAGTTCCTAGTTCGGAGGGAGGGCTTAGGGTTATAAAAGGCGCACCCATAGGCAGAAAAACCATTTTATGACACAAAAACCATCCAAGAGGGTGTGTTAAGTTGTCAAGTAGTGCCACACTGCCTGCGACCTGTGACGTTTGGAGAAAGTGTAGTTTAAGTATTAAGTGTGTATCAAAAAGTAGCACGGTAACAAAAAGTACATGTTGGAAAAATGTCATTGGTCCATACACATTTTAAATTAGTAGTTTAAAAATACATACATGTGTATGAACAGTATAAAGGAAAATTTACGACATGGATTAAATACACTGTTGGTTAGTTATTATTGAGGGGTATTTTTTTTATTATGCCTACGTTTGTTGATTCTATTTTACATGACATTGACAATAAATATTTTCAGTAAATTAATACATTGTCGTCGATTATAGTAAAAGGGTAAAAGAGTAAAGTTAGGATATTGTAACTATCTAAATTTGTTTCTAAGCAGAATACAGATATTCGAATTTGAAATGACACATGAAAAGTGTGAAAGCTTTATTTGAACTTTGAAACATGGCGGAAATAAATAATTTCATAACATATATCAATCAAATAGAAATATTAACTATATATTATATTTTAATTGGTTTGATTCGCTAACTCTAAGGGAAATGTTCAAAATGTTCAAAAATGTTCATGTATTTTCAAAAAGGTTTATTATGGAATTTTACAGCAATAGCATGCTTACAGACTTTCTCAGAGGCGTAAATAAGTAATGTCCAATCTTACAACATAGGTACATTCATGTAAAGTGTAAAAATCATACGCATTATAAAATAAATTACTCTATACGAGTAGTTCAGAATAAAATGTTTACCATCATATATAGAAATATTTTTTTAAACCATATTGGTTTCGCAAGGAGCACGCTTGAATTATTAGCAAAGCCGACAGCGAGCTCGCAGCAGCGGGATGACTTGCGTCATTGTTGCGTCTTGCATGGTTACCGGTAGAGCGCACTAGCAACTTGATGTACTGCATTACCGAAGGTCGCGTAGTTCGGGCCGCCGACGCTGCTCAGCCTGGCGCTGCACGGGTAATGCTATGCCCCATTAGGTTTATACTCAATGGTAAAACACATTAATTGATACGCATAATATGGTGTCACGTCATTCCTATAGTTTCAAATGAAATTTCAAATAACTGTTTTGTTATGTTTAAATTAACATTGAAGCAAACATCCATTCATGGGATACGATGTACCAAATTACTGAAGAACTCAATAATCCCGCCTCTCTGAAGCTTTGAACGCAATTATGTTTCCACCTTCTTCAACTGAGTTATGAAATCTACTTTATGTTTAATAGTTGAATCTGAATTATTGCATTCGTCTATATTTGAATTATTTTCAATCGATAACTTATGTTTTATGTTTCATGCGTCATACACAGAAAGGGTTTGTCATTAATGTGTAAATAAAATTGCGCATTTTTTCATTTGATTCTCGTATTTGAATTTATTCAATGTATAAACTTTTATGTCGGAACTCTTATTATGTGACGTAAAATATTAATCAGACTACTCTCCTTAAAAAATTATAGGGAAAAAAATATATAATATACTAATATAAGTATGTGGTTTGGTAAATATCGGTATTAATATGGGTGTATTTCTTCCAAAATATTGATAGAATGTTTTTCTATCAATATTAAATGATTTAAGTAAATGATTTATTCATACATATAATCCAAAAAGGCTCACTTGAAGAAAGCAAAAAGTTTATACAAAGATGCAGAATCTTTGAGACATTGTTACTATTCTAATATCACGCAAACACAAAGAGTTAAATTGATTTATAATGACTAATTGTAATCTTAAAGTATAATTAGTTTTTTGTTGTATAAAAAGTTCAATGTATTAATGCAAGTGATTACAGCTGTTTTATTCAATCATTGTAGAAGTATAAGAGGTGAAAATGTACATGTGTTCTTGGGCCAGAGAAGTGTAATGGTGGTTGTAAAAACCGAGTTCAGTTTAACCGTTGAATAATGTAGAAGAAGTTGTGATTTAATGTTGAAAGAATCCCAGTTTGCCCTTGGCTTTTTTGTGTGTGTCTAGTGATTTCCAATGCATCGTAAGCTTTTGAAATGTGGTAGCTCTTCAAAAATTACACGAATTCATTATAACTTTGATTATGTATTTTAAAATATTTCATATACTTTAATAAATTTGAATATACAGGGTAATCAACTCAAGGAGGCCACCAATTGGATATCGAGAACGGTAAGAATTAGAGAAAACTTTAAATGGGGGACATTCAATAATTTTTTGTGGCAGTTAAACCCATAAATTTATTTTACTCCAAAATCACCTGCCATTTTCCAACGAGGCAGCCAAGTTTAAAATTTCTTATAGAACACTCAATATTTTATAATGTTTTCGGTTAGGACATGCAATCAAAAACCTTTTTTTAACCTGACATTTTGTTCTACACTCATTTAGGAGAGACAGTCTATGAAAGAATTACGTACGGTGTTCATTCTGCATAATGTAGCTCCTGAACTTTATTTATTTATTTATAACTATATTTAGAGCAAAAATGCGAAAGTAAATAAGTCTTAAAAATGCATCCACACTTTAAATCTATATCTATATACTATTATAAAGAAGAGGTGGTGTCTGTGTGTGTGTTTGTATGAGCTAATCTCAAAAACTACTGGTCGGATCGGGCTGAAATTTGGCATGATGATAGCTCACATTCCTGATTAACATATAGGCATATTTTTATCCCAAAAAATCCTTCGGGGCTCCGCCCCAGTGGCTCTGGAGTTTCCCATGTTAACCTTATGAGAAATGGAATTAATGAATCTTAACAGCTGTTTCAATTAAACAAGTTGGTTATGTTCTATGATGTTCAATAGCATTAAAAGTTACAAGGATTACCAACAGGGTGCAGCACTAGCACTATTATTTCTTTTACATTTATGACAACAGCAAAAGGTGAGTGAGCGTAGCGAACGAACTTCAACCTGGAGGCGAGTGAGCGTAGCGAACGAGCTAACCTGAAGGCAAGTGAGCGTAGCGAACGAGCTAACCTGAAGGAAAGTGAGCGCAGCGAACGAGCTCCAACCTAAAGGTGAGTGAGCGTAGCGAACGAACTTCAAAAAGAACCGAAATTTCTTAAACCATGTCCTCACTCATAACTGCTATAAGCATTTGATACTTATATGCCAACCCCGTACGAAGGACGGGTACTCTGCTAGTAGACCATAAAATAGCCTACGTAAAAATATTGATTCTATTATTAAAAAAATTGCGGCCATTTTCCAAAATTGCAGCAAACTTGAAAAGTGGAAAAGTGTTTATTTTACAGTATTTTTGGATTGTAGATGCAATTTTAAGACTTATTTACTTTTCGCAATTTTAAGACTTATTTACTTTTCGCATATTTGCTCTAAATATCCTTATAAATAAATAAATGAAGTTTAGGAGCTACACTATGCAGAATGTACACCGGAAGTAATGTTTTCATAGGCTGTAACTCCTAAACGAGTAGCCTAATAGAACAAATGTTAAGAATACAAAGTTTTTTAATTGCATGTTCTATCTGAAAACATGATAAAATATAGGGTTTTCTATAAGAAACTTCAAAGTTGGCCGCCATATTGGAAACTGATGGCTGAGTTTCATATTCTTAACTGCCACAAAAATAGGAATGTCCCCTATTTAAAGTTTTTTTTCTAATTAATACCGTTCCCGATATCCTAATGGTGGCCTCCTTGAGTTGATCACCCTGTATATAATAAACAATATTCCATTTACACTTCTAATACAAAAGCTAAATTTGTTACCTAAATATTTTAGGTAAAAAAACATTAACAATTAAAACTATTTTATAATAAATATGTTGAGTAAAACTTATCTAATAGTGAGAACCAGCAAATAAATGATGTAAAGTATCATAAAAATATAAACAAAAGGCTGTGGTTTTCAAGACAGTTGGTAAAAACCACATCCACAACAAAAAATATTTAATTTAAAACGCGATTTTGTAGACCAGGTAAAAAGATAATTCATAATAATTTAAATATGATTAAACCTTTGAAATTATTTCTGTTTACTTTAAAATGTCATAAATACTTTAATGTGGACATTGTATAGCATAATCATGTACGGGTACATCTAATTACAAATTTAAGTTAACTCTTGTTGTTATTTAATAAAAAAAATAAGTGGCTACGTAAAATTAATTCTGCAAATACACTTCGTACAAATTACTTGTTAAACAGGTGAGGTGTAGGCCTGATTGTATAAGGATATACTGCTTAGTATCATTAAAGCATTGAAAGGGAACGCCAGACCTAAATACTGTTACCACTGATGAAGTTTACCTTTAGAGAATTGAGGACAAATTCATTTTACACTACTTAGCTAAGTTCTCAACTCCATAGCTCCATAGTACAATGACTTGTTTGTACTATCTAAAACTTCTACTTTTACTTGAAATCGCCTCATTGGTAAATAATATGATAATTAATAAACATATTTAAAAATTTTGTCATCAACAGTTTCACACTTCTTCGCAAATTGTTAACTATATTATATAATCATAAATTGTTTTAAGCTTGTATTTAGTTAATAATACAACACGATACAAATTATATTGTAATGCATTGACAAATGTATATTTTTTTGTTTTAACTACAATATAGATTTATAGCCACGTCACTGTGATGATGTTGCTTAGGATGTATTTTGCCTATCTGTGTTAAGAAAAAAAACATACCCTATTGTAAAAATAAATACACAAACTGTCTGTCTCGTTTTACAATTTTACACTAAACCAGTTCCTTTACATAAGACAGCTGTGTTCTAACACTATTGTGTTTACACCTTATATTGTGCAGACTCGCGCTGTGATGTGTCATTCTACTTTCCTCATATCCTCCTTATTACTTTATCTACAATATTTTCTCATATTGCACTTTACACTTAGTCAATTTCTGGTAGCGTTTACCTTGCTAGATATACCTTATAAAAAATATGTATTAAATTCAATGAAACAGTGTTTCTATTATGACTTAACTAAACAGATTAGATAACTGTAAATTTATATGTGAGCCATTAATTTGATAATCAAGCTGTTGTTTTAAAGTTTATTTTCAACAGATTCCCTTTACCTTTACTGTTTAAAAGTACAATGTTAAACCTGCTAATTTGTTCATGTAAACTATAATCAAGCACCTTAATAAAAAAATCATTCGTTACATTTACATACAAAATTATCTCTTCAATGGTTTTGATTCCACAGTGTATCGTCATGATGAAAATAATAAGTTGTGTAATGGCTTAGATTTTATAAATCGTATGAATCTAGATTGACGAATAATAACAAATATTTATATAATAAATATGTATTAAACATGATGTAATCGTTTTTTATGATAGGTTTCCTGGGTCACGTTGGCGACTAATAAAGATATATTTCTAAGTTTATAATTCCTCTGAATAAGTCTGTATCATATTTTCAAATACGTTAGTATACAATAATTGACAAAAACATGCTAAATTCAGGAAGGATTGACTGCAAGCGATTTTCAGTAGACGTCACTCACATTTAGTTACCTAAGCTACGTAATTATCCCACCAGGGTATCACTTATTACGTCATCACTCTCACTTATCGTTCCTTGTGTGGCGTCATTGACACTCAGTTACTTAAACTACGTATAATAGCATTTGAGATTTCACTCATGACGTCATCAATCTAATATGATAAATTTCCTGAGAGACGACACTCACACTTAGTTACTTAATCCCCGTAAAAGCCCACCGGGTTTAGTAACGTCATCATTCACATTTATCATTCCCTGTGTGACGTCATAGACACTCAGTTACATAAACTACGTAATCAGCCCACCAGGATATCACTCATGACGTCATAATTCACGTTGATACATTCTCTGTGACGTCAGTAACAGGTAAACATAACTCTGGTTTACTGGCCTTTCGATCACCATTCTGTGTATATCAGGTTGTCACATCTGATGTTATGTCCTATAAAATTAATCATAACAGATAAACAATATATGTATACACAGATTTCTCTTATAAATGTTGTTTTGAAACCCACAAGTCTGACAGTTATAACCCCGCCGCAGCAAAACCAATTATAGAATATCAATAAGAAAATTGTAATTTGTTTGAGTGGATTTTTACAAAATTATTTCCTTAAAAAGTCATATTAATCCAGTAACATGAGAGTTATCGAGTAATTAGGTATACCCTACAAGAAAGGTAGAGGTTTATTTTTAAAAGTATAGGAATACATTTTCCAAAATTGGCTAACACACATCAACAAATAAGTAAACTATAACAGTTATCGTTTTCTCCCAATAATAATAATAATAATAATAATAATAATAATAAGATAGGATTTTTTGACATTTCATAAATAGTGTTTTGACCTCTAAGGACACTAAAAAGAAAACAATGAGTATCGTTCCTGTGTCTAGGGCTCAACTTGCCCCATACGGTAATAGCTACCTTCCCGTAGAGAGATTCGCTCATACCAGCCATGTAATTAAAATTAGTATGTAGTCATTGATTACGTGTTTCAATGTTTAAGGATAAATACGACAAGCTTTCGTAGAAAATCTAATTAAAAATACAAAATAAAAAGATTAAACTAAAGAATGTATAAACAATATTCTTAGTTAGTTAAAAAAAGTGAAAATTATTTAATGAAAACATGTGTGTTAAGAAACAAAAAACAAATAAAGTAGAATTATTATACTACGAGTTTTTAATGCATTTAAATACATTTAAATAATTTCATTTAGATAAAAATTTGAGGTAATTAAAAAAAGATTGACCCTTAACTGTTCTTTTAGAATATACTTTTTGTGTCACAATAAAATAAAATAAATGAGAAAACTGGAATTAAATTGTATTCATTGCGTAAAATAATCAAAATTTCTTACATAATAATTACTCAACCTGTTTATATAAGAAATAATAGTAGCAGAGTTTCCTTAAACTCAAAAGTGACTATAAACCTTATTATCCTAACATTGTAATAATCCAAGGGGAATGTTATAACCCTTACCCGTATTACAATAGCTTGTTTACTTGACAAGTGTCATTTTCTCTTATTGTTTTTCGTAGAAGAGCCGTCTTCTTACTAAACGAGTCCGTATTGGAACATCCTAGAATATTTTCATGATGAAAACGAAAGTAGCGATGGAATCTTAAAATATTTCCGTGTCTTGTGATGTACAATATAAAATCAAATTTTTCCTACGTTTTTATTGCAATTAATTGGGTGTTTATTATAAGCGTTTATGACAAATATTAAGAGGATTATTTTAATAAAATAAGGTAATTGAAATGACAGTTGAATGTATAAATTATAAAAAAGACTGATTAAAACTGGTTTAGGTTATTTATTAGCACACAATATCATTGAAAACAGACATAAGTAAGTAGCCTATTAAGGGAAATAAATAGTACCAATTATCGAAGTATATACACTTAATTAATTGTAGTCAACTTTTTTGACAAAGCTTATGATAGATGAAAGGTGTATTGTAGCATATAACAATATTATATATCATATTTCCCTTAAAATACGTTTCTGAGACATTAATTGTCAGGTGTGAACATAAATTCCTCTTGACATTCCTTTGGTGAACATTTCACAACCTACGTTACTGCGTTGAAAACTCTGGAAATAACTTTGAGAATTTCCTAAGACAGGTTATTTATTTAAAGCTAAGCTGAGGGTTAATCCATTGTGCCATAAAAGGTGGCTCTAACTATGAATATATTTCACAATGTTATGAATATATTAAAACAAATATTATATTTCTACAGAATGTAATTTTTGTTTTGTTATCAAGTTAGTAATGTTTGCTGTATTATATTTAAGTAAAAAAATACAATGTAATCATATGTATATAATTTATGGGAAATAAAATATTATTTCATTTCATTTCATTTTCATACAGTGTGTAAATTAAGTATGGACCCCAATCCATATTTTTTTTTTTTTGAAATAGTTTAAAATATCCTAGGTTTCGCAATCTTGTAGATCAATAATATTTATTAGCACCCCCTATCAGGGTTTTGGGTAGGGGGTAACTTTTTATAGCCAAAAAATATGTTATAATAACTGAACATGAAGGTCGTCAGTATTAAAACATAGCTTCCTTTATTAATTTCTCCTTCTACTCACCTGACGAAGACCTCTTAGCAGGTTGAAACTAAATATGGAGTACTGAATGCCAGAATCAAGTATTTAAACCATTATTATTAGTTTTTATTCGCAATACGGAGGCTAATTATATCCCAATGAAATCTCTTAAGTCATAACATTTTTTATTACCAATTAGTTTTCTTGTTTATTATATTTACAATAATGCAAAACATGTCTATGAGAAATTCTCATTTTAAAAACCCAATGCGAGTTTCATCGTTTGGCTCTATGTCAGATAGAGCCTGCCACAATAGGTGTCTAGAGTGCATTTGAGGTCAGCATTCAAAACACAATTTGGCTACATATGCAAAACTCCAATGTTATTTGCTTTACTATAATTCTTTAGCCTATAGGATCGTCAAATAATAATTTTCCGAATACGTGCAACAAATGTTTACCATTGTTATTAACTTTCTAAATATAATTATAATGTACTCTCATTTATTAATGAATGTTTTAAAAATAACCACCATCGATTAATATATGTTATTGTGACATTATGTTTAATTTGTTGGCTGATTTGTTTTGTTTAGTCCTAATCCCTAATACACCATGTCATGTTTTAAAAATAAGAAACCAAAATATGCGAATATGCTACAATATCATTACTTATTACCGGATTCATAAATATTTTGTACGCAGTTTGTTTTAATATATACATTTACATTTGATACAGAAAAATATTGTTGCAAATAAAATGGAAAAATAGTATAACTTACTAAGATTTTACTTTTTTATTTCTTTGTAATTAATTCGCGTACAAGTCAAATGTTTTAAAACGTTCAAAATGAACATTATTACTGACCTGTTTATGTACGTTTTAGTGTATCGTTTTTTTCTTCAAAGTAACGTCTTAGTTACTTTGTAAGTAAAATGGTGACTGCGTTAACTCTTTTCCCTGCAGTCAACGTTTTATTTGATATTACACCATATTATACTGTACAACTGCACAGTAATGTACGTGTGGTACTGTGTACTGTGCCATATTATAGTACTGTTCCGTATTGCAACTGTAGCACATTAGTACTGTACATCTATGCAGTAAGAAGGTTCCCAATATAAAAGTAAACATATTAACACTTTATTATAACATATTAACACTTTCAAGTAAGCGTAAAAACTAGATAGTTAGTTTTGGTGCTTTCATTGATTAATTTTTTATTAAAATTGTTAGTATATCAAGTAAAGAGATGCACTGTTTATTATTATTAATACTGCAGCTTTATTGCACGGATTATCTTTAATCATAATTTCAGTGTTGGTCAAAATGTTACAAAATGTCAATATATTTTTCCATTATGAATGACAAATACATAATTTAACCCTACAGGGTAGTGTATCGATGTGGGCTAAGGATAATCTGGTACGAAGCAAACATCAATATTAATTACAGTTTAATCAAACATTGTGGCTAAGCTATAGACATTGATACCATTACCAAATTTAATGATGGGTATTATAATCCAGGTTGACACTTCCACACGTTCCAACGATGTCACGCCTCAGTTTTTGTTATAGTGTGAGTGCTGGTTTTCGCCGCAACTTATTTTGTTTGGGTTTGGCAGCAGACCTGCAGACCCGGAGTCAATGTACGCTGTGTGTCACATGTTGGACTGAAGGTTTGTGTCTGTCATCCATACATGTCAAGATTTGCATTTGTAATGTTATATTTGTTTCCGTCACCATCGTTTCGTATTTCTAAGTTTTTTCGTCCCAACCAAATCTTCAGTAATATGGATTAACAAAAAAGTTTTGTTATTATGGGTGATCTAAATGGAAGAACAGCTAGTTTACAACAAATTCCTAATCAGTTAGATATATTGAAGAATACTGTTCTAAAGGTCAGAAAGTCAAAGGATTTTGTAGTAAACAGTAAAGGTAAACTGATTTTAGAAATTTGCGAAAATTATGGGTTTGTTATAATTAATGGTAGGACAAAAAATGACAGTCAAGGGGAGTATACTTTTATTAGTGCAAAAGGGACATCTGTTATAGATTACGCTTTGGTCTCATTAGATTGTCTGGATGTGATAAGGGATTTTAGTGTAATGAAACAAATAGGTTCTGATCACATGCCGATAACATTGCATCTTAAAATGAATTTCACTGTAAATTTAAATAATGCTGGCACTGTGCTTCCAATATTACCAAGGCTTAAATGGACTGATAGCGATGAGATAAATTATAAAAATAAGTTAAGTTCTGTGGTTAATAATTTAAATATTGTAGGCGATTGTCAAGAAGATGTTAACAATTTAATCAATTGTATTAAGGTATCGGCACATGTGAAACACAGTAAGCTTAGCAGTAAAACAAACTATGACAAGTATGGATTTCAAGGCAAACAATCATGGTTTGATTGGGAATGTTTTTTAATGAGGAAAAAAGTATTTAAATTTTTAAATATTTTTAGATAAACGAACTCCGTAGGGGCAAAAAGTTTGTATTTGGAGAAAAACAAAGAGTTTAAATTACTTTGCAAACAGAAAAAGGCACAATCTCAAAACGATTTAATAAACAATCTCGGCAACCATAAAAATACAAAATAGACATGGGAAGCTATTAACCGGTTTAAGAGAAAGAAGGACGTAGTAGTAGGTTTAATTGGAGCTGATGAATGGGAGAGGCATTTCCGGAATTTGTTGAATCCAAAAATATGTATATTGAGCGTAGTTTATGCTGAACCGTACATTGAAGATCCTTATCTAGATAGCGATATAAGTGTGTGTGAAATTAAAGCAGTTCTGAAAACAGCGAAAAAATGCAAAGCACCCGGAAGCGATGGTATTCCGTACGAATTTTATAAAAACAGTTCAGATACTTTTTTACAAAAATTGTGTAAAGTTTATAACTTAATGTTTAGCTCAAAAAGTGTTCCAAACAGTTTCAAAAAATCTATTATCTTTCCACTGCATAAAAAGGGCGATTTAAATAATGTTCAGAATTATAGAGGACTTTCTTTTATTGATTGTGTAGCAAAAATATACGCAGGTATTGTTTTTAATAGAATAAATAGTTGGGTCAATGAACGGCAAACTCTGACTGAGTGTCAAGCAGGGTTTCGGAAAGGTTACTCGACAGTGGACAATATTTTTTATCTAATAAACATTGTGTCTCTACAAACTGAAGCGCGAAAAGAAAAACTGTTTGCATTTTTTGTAGATTTTGAGTCAGCATTTGATACAATTGACAGGACTGCTTTATTCTACAAGTTATCTTGTTTTGGTATTTCGACTAAATGTTTAAGTGTAATTAAAGATTTGTATACAGGTACTTCAGCTGGAATTAAATGTGAACACGGAGTTACAGGATTTTTTGATACTAATATAGGTTTGAAACGGGGATGTGTTGGATCTCCTTTGTTATTCTCACTTTTTATTAAAGACATACCAGACGAGTTAGAGGGGGGTTGTAAGTTTGGAGGTTTGAATGTAAATGTATTGTTGTATGCAGATGACCTTGTATTGTTAGCTCCTACCGCAACAGTCCTACAAAAAATGATCGCAAATCTAGAGCGTTATTGTGATCTTTGGAACCTAAGAGTGAATTTGAATAAATCTAAAATTATGGTATTCAGAAAAGGAGGGAGGTTACGTGGCAGAGATAAGTGGTTTTATAAAGGGAAACGAATAGAGGTTGTAAATCAATATAAGTATTTGGGAATATTATTAACTACAAAACTGTCGTGGGAAAGTCATTTGCGAGAAAAATCTGTAGCTGCAAAATTTGCAATGAATTCGTTGTGGAGAAATTTTTTTAACAATGGAAATGTCCCGTTGAGCTGCAAGGTTTTCGCTTTTAATTCATTGATTAGATCAATAATGTGTTACGGAAGCCAAGTTTGGGGTTTTAAAGAGAGTCAATAGGTTGAGGGAATTTTGAAATTATTTATTAAGAAAATATTTTGCCTTCCAAAGAATGTGCCAAATTATATTTTGCATTTAGAGACAGGAATAGAAAATATGTAATGTTATACCTTAATGTCAAATGTCAGTTATTTAATACAATCTTTGTCGCTCCCAGCGAACAGACTTACAAACTTTTTTGCCAAGCAAGTTATTTTTAAAAACGTAGCCTGGGGTAGAGAATGGAGGAATTTAGGTCAAATGCATGGTATTAACATAGACTTTAATATTGAATGTTTAGGATCAATGCATGATCAGCTGATAAGAGTTGTAGAGTCAGTTAGGACGGCGACCAAACAGGCCTGGAATCAAGCCGCGCTGGAATGTCGTTATCACCACATTTATAATGTTTCATATAATTAATGTGAAATAATCTATTATTCTATTATTAGTTTGACCACTTGACTTAAATCTCTGCCATCGGTCTTATCTTTCAGATAATATTAGTATGAATTTACAACGTTGGATTTTCAAGGCAAGAGCTGAGTCAATACATCTGAATTATAAGCCTTGGATTTTAGAACAAAATTTCCATTGCTCTCTTTGTAATTTTCAAGAGGACGAAAACATTTTCCATTTTGTAGGTGGATGCCCGGTTTTGTCTCATATAAGAAAGAAGTATTTTTCTAATCACGTATTGGAGTGGGAAGATTTTTTTGAGTTTTATGAATGGGAGTGATTGGCGGGATTCGTTGGGTGGTTATTTAAAAGAAGCTTGGCATTTTAGGTGTGGATTGATAATCGAATTTAACGTATACAAATTATTTGAAATTGCCATACTCCAGAATTAGATTCAAGGTAAAATTCACTGACTTTAAGACAAGTTTTTTTTTTTTTTTTTTTTTTTATGGTGGGGGTATTGGTTTTAATATGTGTATGTATTTGTGTGTGTATATATGGATCTATAACATATATTGGGTTGTGAGCCAGCTATTTTACTTTTAGTTTCATTCGCTTTAATTAAAAATTTGTATTTCAGACTTTTTACTTTTGATTTTAGTCCAGAATTTAATTTATAGTTTTAAATTAAAAGTGTAAAAATAGTGTATGCCAACCATGTAGACGGTTCTATGAACCATTACGGTTTTAGTGTAAGTCATTGTGGCTTCCTGCGAGGAGCCTAGGTTTGTAAGGAAAATCTTTTGGTCAATAAAGCACTTCTTTCATTTCATTTCATTCATTCAGTAATATGGATTAGGTGTTTTGCCCAGACGTCAGATGAGGTCCCGGATGGGAGGCTCTCATCAGCTGCTGTCCTTGGAGAGAGTCGTCCGAGGTGGTCCTCCTTCTTCGGGCTGCCAACCATCCTGTTGCCCCGGGGACCATTGAGCCGCCCTCCACCATCACCATCAAGATGGACCACCGTTTCCCACCACTAGTGTGATATGACAAGTACCACCTATACCGTAAGCTGTTTTTTGAAATTATAAACATTTTTTGGAAGATTTTATATTTAAAGGGTCCCAAAATTATTTATTATCAGTTATTTAATTTTATATTAATTATAAATTATTTAATGTTAATTTATTTAAAGTTTAACGTTTTCCAGTTACCGTACCATCTATTTAATTAGTTAGGCCTAACTTTTTCCAGTTACCATTTTGTAAGTTCAGGAGGGTAAATTTTTTGAATATAAGCTAAAAGCGAAAAGATTGATTTAAGAAATTCTTTGGATGGCTGAAATTTTGTTGTTATTTGTAGATTTTCTTGAAAGATTACCGGTATAGGATTTTTTCACACGTTGTTTTTCTTGTAGTTCACAAACGGCCTTTCACATTTTATTTAGAGATATGGGGTGACCACTCGCACTGTCACTACGGGGGACATGTTTCCATTAGTTGTTCGTCTGGAGGCGAACATTTATTAGGCAGACGTATTTATTAAACCTTATTTGGTTTGAATGAAAACCCCAAATTTGTTTATGCTTACAAGTGCTTAATGAAGGTACCTACATTTTATATTTTTATTATTTGTGTTTCCTATTTACTAGATAAACCTTTTATTTTATAATTTTTGTATCTGCGCAATCCATTATTGGTTGCAACATTTAACGAATGTTTTATAAGTGTTCTACATCAACTATGTAAAATGTTTTTTTTTTTTGCTTAAATTGCATAGTACTGTTTTTTACCAGGTTAAATACAGATCATTAAACAATATGAAGGAAATAAAATATTCTGTACACATTGAGAGATCAGCGAGTGAAAATCTAAACAGATAACAATATATATAAGGTAGGTACTTTACACTCGTCACCATGCAATATAATCTGAAAAAGAATTACCAATTTTAAAATTAATATTGAATATGGTTTATTTACATAATAATTAATTAATTCGTCACACATTTACGCTGTGTTTGTAGTATTTTGTAGTTTGAGCTAAATTTAACGCTTAAGTCTCAATGGCAATATCAAAATAATAAACTTATGAAAGCCAATTTGGCGAGAAATTAATTTACAAATGGCACTGTTGTTTGCGGCAGTGTTTGAAGCCCCTGGGTATAATTAACTTTGCTCGACCAAACTCAAATAGCCTTGTTACGAAGATGCATTACTTTTATCACATTTTTCGGGAGTATAAACTTTCTTCGTTTTGACAATTTATTTGATGCTTCACATAGTTTAGAAAAAACTTTTTTTGTTTTAATTTATATACATATATTTTTTATACTAACAAAATCTTAACGGGAAATATTTGTAGTGAAGTAAAAAATATTGATGTCTAAGAAAATAACAAAACAGCCAAAAACTATTTCAGACCATTTTCAAACCTCATAATATACAGATTGTAGCGGATCGCTACAATAGCGCAAGTCACATGACTACGATGCGCGCGCAGTCACCCGGGTAGGCACGCGCAGCGAACCAAGAGCAGTACAGTGTAGTGTCGAGCGCCTGGAGCTGTACATCTAACTGGATAAGTAACTGTAGCCTAAGATGTCTAGCTAATAGAAGTAGGGGTTGGGGAAAGGGTGTAGGTTGGGGCAAAAAGTAATTCAATCATGTAGTTTATTAGGTTCTCGAAGGGTCGTGGTCTGGCAATTAATATCATAAATTAGAATTCACATTTGCTAAGTCTAGTAACCTTTTTCAAGTCTAGTAACCTTTTTCACGAATTAGAATAAGTCCATATATATATATTTCTCTGTTCACTATATTATAATTAGATACATTAAGAACATAAAAGCTGGCTGTGATAGGCAGCTAAGGTAATATTGTGCACTTTGACGAGCTAAATTAATTCCTTGCAATAGAGTTGGGTTTCGACAGGAAATGTGCGTGATTTGGCAGTGGTTAGAGGAAGATATATAGGGCCCAGGTATCTTCATTTACACTCATACTACACCACATCATCACATATTGGTAGCAGAGCGTCAAGATCCGGCCAAAAATGCAATTTTAACAGAAATAGAATAGATTAAAACGTGTCTCAGACCAGCCAAGTGCTTTGTTCAGACAGGAAATCGACAGGCTGCAGGTCGGCACCACGTGGCGACCTGGAATGCACGAGCATGCATAGCTAGGCACGTCATGAAATGTGAATCAATATCATTCAGTTTATTTTATTTCCAAGGAAAATTTAAAAATCAATTTTAATGAGGATGTTTTAATTTCAAAGTAGAATTAGGAGAACTTTGGTGTTTTTTATTAATATTTTACTAAACCAAGTTGATGAATATATTTAAATGCATTTATGTAATCACTCACGAGTTCGACATCAAGTCTGAAAGGCAGTAATTAAACTAAATATACCTCGACGACAGGCCGAATGAGTGTTTGATGAATATTTTTATTACGGAAAGCAAAAAATTAAGAGTCAAAGTGCACATCAGTGTAGTTTACAGGCCACGACCAAAAAAATCAAAATTCAAAATTGGGGGGAATTTTAAATTCATTTGTATGTCACCTCCCCAACCCCAAAAAGTCATAAATATCCCAAAATTTTTATTTCACAATTTTACAGCTAATTGGTAAGGGTACAGCAGTGAATGAATTTGTGAATTTAAGGCGTAGTCTGACATATTTTAGTTGTAACTCATCACCTTAATTTAAGTTGTGTTTAGAATTTAAGTTGTACAGCAAAGTTTTGATATTTGAGGTGGGCTAGTGAAAGTTGAGAGTCCATGTCATTAATAGGCCAGACAGACTTAGAAGATAACTGGAATGTTAGATAACAGAAGTTCACAGATAAAGCGACGATTTAAGGCCAGATTTGTTATTTCTAAGCAAACATACACGATTTAAATATACATTACACACAGTTATTACAGGATCATCTTAAACAAAAATACAAATAAATATATAAAATAAATATAAAAACAGAAAAACATTTAAAACGTAAAAAAAAAAAATATATAATAATAATAAATGTAAAAAAAAATGTACTACATAATCAAAAGAAAGCCAAGAGCCTGTTAACAACATTTGCTTGAGTAAATCGTCACTTCGCAACATTTCAGTCAATTTAGGCCGTTAATTGACAGTGTTGATTCCTTCTGAATCGAGCCAAAACCACAGAGTCAATTCATTGTTCACATTAACAAATTATTATCTTACATAAAATTTCATGTAATTTAGTACAACAATAACACAACAATCAGTACAGCAATAGATGTCAGACATAAAATGCATTACAGGTTTATATTTTGCAGTCCACAAAATTTCATTCACTCGCAGCGACCTTGAACATGCAGGCCCGACACTACAACCAAACAAAAGAATTCCGACATACCGACATGCCATTACCCTGCTACACTCTTTCGACCACCTTGATACCGTAATATGATACAAATTCGAATACTCGGCGATTCACTGACTAAACGTCTGGAATATTTTGTTAACCGAGAAGGTAGTAAATTAAAATTAGAATACAGTATGGGGATTTCAGGCGCAACAATTGGACAATTAAAGAAACAAATTAAAATCACAAATCCATATTTCAACAGTGAAATACCATTATTGTTGTGGATAGGAACCAATGACATATTCAGCAATACATCAATAACAATGGTGACACAGCAATATGTATCATTGCTCAGGGTAATCAGGAAACGTTATCTAGGCAGCAGGTTGATACTGTTAGGATTACCATATTTCCCTAGGTCAGAATATACACCACACACAATAGATAAAATTACTCAATTCAACACATTTTTACACACATTGTCAAATCAAAATACCCAACCAATTTTTCTAACACATGTATTAAATTCAAATAAGTATTATTTACACACATATAGGCACTCAAATCGTAGGGATGACATACATTTGAACAATATAGGGAATCAGATCTTAGTCAAACATTTGACACACCAATTGCAGTAAAATACAATCATTAGGCAAAATTCACACCTTTTTTTTAAATAATTCCTCTCTTTTTCTTATTAAATTACAATTTGCCCGGCCCAAACTCTTCCCACCTGTTTGGTAAAATAGTTGATATTAAAGAAGTTGTTAGGTATTGATTTTTTTTTACTATTCAAATAATAGTAGATCAAGGCAAGATGTCCAAGATTTACGAGTGGGAAACAAAACCCACAGGAGTATCATGGATACAGGAATTAAACGCGCAAAGCGCAATTCAGCAGTGTGAGAAGTGGGGCTTAGTAGCAGCCAAGACACTGGAAGAAAATAGGGTCATCTTAAAGAACGCGGTGACAGCGCAGGTGCCAACGGTACCAAACACACCAAAGCCCACGGAACAAAACGCACCCATCTTAGCGGATCAGACGGCGGAAATGATCAGAATCACAGCCCAAGCCATAGGCAATTCAATCGCTCAAGCTTTATCACAAAACAAACCTGTAACACAATCAACACACGCCCACACAAACCCGAAATTAGTTGACGACCTAGCGTCGAAAGCTCCCAATTGCGACGGCACTGACACAAGCAAATTGTTAGCCTTCTTGAAAACGGCCATTCAAATTGAGAAATTAAAGTTAGCCGACGACAAATCAATCACAATAGCATTGTTACACAAAACAGCAGGGCAATTAAGGGATATTTGGACCATGGCATTACAGGAGAACTGGGAGGTCAAGGGTAAAACAATTCCTACTATAATTAGTACCTTTCTGCCAGAAAGGGCAAAACAACAGCTCCTGACTCAAACAGTCTATAGGGTACAGGGTCAATTCGAGTCACTTTCAGATTTCATTATCCAGGTGAAAGAATCAGCAGAAATCCTAATACCAACAGAATACGACTTACTGGAGGTAATATTGACAGGTATAAACGCGACAAATAGGGCACGTCTTGCGGGATTCCCGCCGCCGACCAAACTTGATGATTTAATAGCGCTTATCCCAAAATTAGAAGTTGTGAGACAGTTAGAGGAGGGTAACAACTCGCAATCACGCCGATGGGAAACCAGAACAGAAAATAATAGGCAATTCACACCTCAAAATAGACAATTCACACCTCAAAATAGGCAATTCACACCTCAACATAGGCAATACACACCACAATACATGCAACAGCCACATGGGCAACCAAGATTCCCACATCGACCACACATGCAGCCAAGTACATACTATAGGACACCAGTGCATAACAGTGCATATCACGGCGCACCGAGGCAGGTCAATGACCCCACACACTACCGCCCGCCCACCGACACTACGAACCAACACACACCTACACACAATACACAGTTAAACTCCAGAGGAGGCCGATAATTGGCGCTCTCGCACCTCCGACACGTCATAGCGCCTATTCACACACAACAATCAACCAAGACACACACACACATAGCCATAAAAACAAAAATGCTCCAAACTTTCCTAAATTAAAAACATGTACAATACCAATTTTTTTCGGCGACATTGAAACAAATGCACTCATAGATACAGGTTCTACGACGTCAATTTGCTCACGATCCTTTTTTGATACAATCAAAAATAATCACTTAAT
This sequence comes from Macrosteles quadrilineatus, assembly GCF_028750875.1. Classification (NCBI taxonomy): domain Eukaryota; kingdom Metazoa; phylum Arthropoda; class Insecta; order Hemiptera; family Cicadellidae; genus Macrosteles; species Macrosteles quadrilineatus. Next base: position 39,553,681 of record NW_026542599.1, read on the forward strand.
TACAAAATCAATCACTCCGATCAATCAATTCGCTATTTCAGCCTCAGGCGACAAGGTAATTTTCTCACACATGGCAAAGCTACACTTTAAAATTAGACACTTCTCTTGGACATTCAGTTTCCTAATAGCACCTAAATTGCCAATAAACATTGTATTAGGGTTAGATTTCCTCACCAAAACAAAAGCAATCATAGACGTGGCGAATCACAATGTAACATTTCCATACGGGACAAGACCGGTCATGGCCATATTACACACAGACCAACACGATAGTAATCTACAAGAAGACAAAACTTACACCTTGGGCGATAATTTGACACCAAACCAGATACAACAAATACACAAACTATTACAGTCATTTCCAAACACAGTATCGAAACGATTAGGGCAAACAAAATTGATACACTACGACATAAAATTAAAATCTCAGCAGGTTGTAAGGAGTAGGCCGTACCAATTCGCACCGCCAAAACTCGAAGCATTACGTAAACAAATCGACGACCTATTACAAAAGGGCGTGATAAGACCATCATCCTCCGAATACAGTAGTCCAGGATTTGTAGTCCCCAAAAAAGGAAACAAAACGCGATTTGTAGTCAATTACAAAAAGCTCAACGACTTGATTAATTTAGAGTCTACGCCAATGCCAACCGTCGAATCAGCATTTCAATATCTAGGTCAAGCGAAGTGGTATACATTATTGGATTTGAACAGCGCATACATGCAAATACCGTTGACAGAACAAAGCAAAAAATACACAGCATTCGTCGTCCCATTTGGGGAATTTGAGTTCAACGTGGTACCATTTGGATTAGCCACAGGATCACAGGTTTTGACAAGGTTAATAGATAAAATATTTGGAGACATAAAATACAAATACATTTTCAATTTTTTCGACGACTTGGTAATTTATTCAAATGGATCATTTTCAGACCATCTCAATCAAATAAAGGAAGTAATAACTAGATTACAAAACGCAGGTCTTACGATCAACCCAGAAAAAATGACTGTAGCATCTAATCACATCGAATTCCTAGGCCACATTTTTCGCAACGGCACAGTTACATTTGACACACAAAAAATTCAACCAATTCTTAACTTCCCAACCCCCAAAAATGTCAAACAGATTTCTAGGCTAATTGGGATGACAGCGTATTATGCTAGGTTCATACCGAATTTTTCACACATTTCGGCACCATTAAACAAACTCAAACGCAAAGATACACCATTTGAATGGGGCTCTGAACAGGAAGCCGCCTTGCAAAGTATTAAAAAAGCTCTAACGTCGCAACCAGTTTTAAGACTCCCAGATTTCAATAAAAAATTCATCCTACAAACAGATGGTTCAGGCACAGGACTAGGAGCGCAATTAGCACAGGAACACGAAGGTAGTTTATTACCAGTAGCCTACGCGTCGAGACCACTAAGCAAACACGAAGTAAACAAATCCACAGTTGAATTAGAATGCTTAGCAGTCGTGTTCGGATTGACAAAATTCCAACAATACCTCGAACACAGGGAGTTTACACTTCAAACAGATTGTTCAGCATTAACTTGGCTTCTAAATCATCCACGACAAGTAGGTAAAATTGCGCGATGGATAACATTCATTAACTCTTTCCAATTTCATTCTGAGCACATAAAAGGCAGTGATAATCCAGTCGCCGACTGTCTATCTAGGTTATACGAGGACGCCGACACACAACCAACAGTAGTAACACTAAACGATGACACTAATACACATTCAGTAAACATTTTGATGAAAATTCCAGAAGCTTTCAAAAACATCGACGAACATCAAAGAGACGACCCCACGTTGATCAAAATTATTAGGGACCCACATAGAAACCAGGCATATACAGTAAAGGACGGAGTGTTAATGCATTTAGCACCCGGCCAAAAGACACCACGAATAGTACTCCCCACGAAACTAATTGACATGATTTTCACATACTACCATTTAGCACCTACATCAGCACACCTAGGAATCAAGAAAACTATACATAAAACAAATCAATTTTTTTGGTCACCAAATTTAAACAAAATAATAGCCGACAAAGTCAGAACATGTCTCTCTTGCCAAAGATCCAAACAAGCTCCGAACACCAGGGTAGGCGAATTATCATCCGATCTAGCAACAAAACCATTCCAAAAAGTGTACATTGACTACGTAGGCAAACTTCCTAGGACAAAGTCAGGCAACTCATACCTACTATCTGTGGTGGACGCATTTTCAAAGTTTGTAATTCTTTTACCAGCTAGAAACGCGACAGCTGCCACCACAACTACACTTCTCACAAAACACATATTCTCACACTACGGTTTCCCGCAATACTTAGTATCAGACAACGCACCATCTTTCAAATCAAAACAAATGAAGGAAATGTGTTTAAACTTCGGAATCAAACACATATTTACGTCACCGTACAACCCAAGCGCAAACAACGTAGAGAGAGTCAACAAAAATCTTAAAGTTGCTATGAGGATATACCACAATTCCGACCACCAAACATGGGATCAAAACATTCATTGGTTTCAAATAGCATTTAACTCCGCTCAACACGAAAGCACCGGTTCGACACCTGCAAGCTTATTTTTGGGGAGAGAAATTAACCATCCACTACAATTAGCCTGGGATTTAAATAAATTAATTGGGGAAGAACCTCAACCAACCACAGACAATCGCTGGCAACATGCACTTGATAACCTACGGAAGGCAAGAGAAAAACGCACACAATATTATAACAGCGGTCGTCAACCCAATCCTTACAAAGTAGGCGATTGGGTAATGTATAAAATGCACCCACAGTCCAAAGCAATAGACAACGTCAATTATAAACTCCAATACGCCTGGTCAAAACCGTGCGTGATTGACAGTTTCTCATCACCAGTGTCAGTAAAGCTGGTAAACCCCTCAACAGGTAAGATTGTGACAAAAGCCCACATTTCACAATTGAAACGATTTTTTCAACCAATTTATTAAATAAACGTCGTCAGAGTGCACAATAGAACCTTAGCCTAGTTTAATTAGTTATAAGTAAACATCTAGCAAGAAATCTCGAGTAACTTGACTGACTACAACAATACTTAGCAACAATACTTCTCAACAATACGGTACACAATACAACCCCGGCACCGGCTAATATGAGTGTCGAGAGTTGAGTCTAAGGCGTGTCTTTACCGAGGGCACGCTTACAGTTCTAGGCGCACTACTTGGCCGGAACCGGGAAACCAACAACAACAATACATGGCAAGTTGGCAGCGAAACACGTCATAGTGTTTGTAATTAATATATGCATTTCAATACCCCAGTAATCAACAACCTTTTCAATCCCCTTAAAACCTACAATCTGAGCAAAAGACTAATTTTTTTTTAAGAAATTTTTTATTTTTAATTTGCTCAAATTGGCTATGACGGGAATCGTTCGCCATAACACATTCTTATGACAGATTGCAACTGTCATATGAATAGTGCAGCCGACAGCTTACTTATGACAACAAACACTCACTAACAGTACTGGACTGAAAAATGACAACACATGAACGAGACAACTGACTACAGAACAAGCTAGACTTTAAACTATGGTAATTAGGCTAAGTAGAACTAAGTAGAATTAAGTAAAATTAAGTATTTCTGTGTTAATATAAGCAATTTAATCGCAAAGGTAAATACAACATTTCATAAAAAGTATTAAGTAAGTAAAGTCATCCACGTATATTAAAATAAGATATATGGTATTTAGGCGTAATACAATCGTTATCAAAGTAGATAACAGCGCACAATACAATCCATATGTTTGTAAATAAAAGGCAGAATTCTGAGCGTAGAAGAAGAGTTATGTACTATATATTTGTAAAGGGTAATTTAAATGTTTATTATGTGTTATACACTTGCATGCGTTAAAATAAAATACAAAAATATATAAATATATTTATGTTGCTGAGCGACAGAGAAGAAATGGACTAGTAGGAAACAGACAATAGCAAGCGCCAGCCACGAGATAACACTGCCGTTATCAGTACAAACATCTGTTCCATTCAAACCTCTACTTCCGCCCTATTTAAATAATCAAACCAAGCACTGATCAATCCTTCACATTGAAGGAACATATTAAAAACAATATTTATTTAAAAAATTAAGTTGTGCTAAGCCGTCGGTGGAATAAATAAAATTATTATTTAATACCTCTGTGCATAATTCTTGGTAATTGGCACTAGAGGAGCTTCGAATGAATTTACACTTACAATAACACTATCATTCCTTACATCAACCAACAGACTTTCGAAACTCCATTCAACCATGAATAGCATCCAAGCTGAAAGAGTGTATAATGTGTGTCACACTAGTTAATTAATTAATTATTAGTAAATCAACAGAAATTTAGTAATATATCTCCCAGTCAATCAAATCCATAACATTTAAGTAGATAAACATTAGATTTTTTCCCTTTTATACTCAGTAAATTAAATTCTTTTTTTTAAATTAAGTAGAACAATTTCTTATTATTAGTAAATTCATTTAGATCATAAGTATCAATACTAAACTTAAGTAGAGTAGTCGCGATCAATTTTTACCGAATATCCAGGGAATATATCAGTGATAACTAACATCAAAATAATTAATCATCAATCAGAACAATCTCCAAATTCACATCTGAGTAAACGTATCATCAACCTCATATCAACTTTAAAACCCAACGCATTTCATCCATCATTAAGAGGCGTCCAGCGATATAATTAGCGCCCCGAATTTAGTAAGGGCTCAAGAGCTAATTACGAAATTACGTCACATCACATCACAACAGTATACCTTCAAGAACTTCAGAACACTACTCCAGCTTCATTCATCAGTTTACACAACTTCATTCTTCATTCTTCATTCTTCCAACTACTCAACTTCAAGAAACTCATCAAACTTCAGCAACCTTCCATATTTACCAGCAATTACCAGCAATAACCAGACTTCAATACATCCATCTAATTTCATCAACCTTCAGTATTTCAACAACATTCCCAAATTCATCATCAATCATATATCCAACTTCATCAGCCAACAGATCTTCTCAACCCAACTTAATTAAATCTATCACTGATATACGCCCGCCCACATTTCTTAGAGCAGGTTTAGATTAAGCAATCCCACCAAACATAGTTATAAGAAATTCATTCAAAACCATAGTTACCTTTAGTTTATAAAAAAAAAAAAAAAATAGTTAATAGTTTATAAGCAAGACCGACACACATTATAACCTCAAATGAGTCAAACCAAAAGGAGTGCAGAAAACTGTTGGAACATTTCCACACCGACATCGATGTCACAACGACACAATCTCACGGCGAGCACAATTAAAAAAAAAAAAAAAAAAAAAAAAAAAAAAAAAAAAAAAAAAAAAAAAATTCTTCGTCCTTCATCTTTCCCAAACCCCAAAATCACCCAAAACTAGGAAAAGAAAAAAAAAAAACAACCCCACCGGGTGGAGGATGTAGCGGATCGCTACAATAGCGCAAGTCACATGACTACGATGCGCGCGCAGTCACCCGGGTAGGCACGCGCAGCGAACCAAGAGCAGTACAGTGTAGTGTCGAGCGCCTGGAGCTGTACATCTAACTGGATAAGTAACTGTAGCCTAAGATGTCTAGCTAATAGAAGTAGGGGTTGGGGAAAGGGTGTAGGTTGGGGCAAAAAGTAATTCAATCATGTAGTTTATTAGGTTCTCGAAGGGTCGTGGTCTGGCAATTAATATCATAAATTAGAATTCACATTTGCTAAGTCTAGTAACCTTTTTCAAGTCTAGTAACCTTTTTCACGAATTAGAATAAGTCCATATATATATATTTCTCTGTTCACTATATTATAATTAGATACATTAAGAACATAAAAGCTGGCTGTGATAGGCAGCTAAGGTAATATTGTGCACTTTGACGAGCTAAATTAATTCCTTGCAATAGAGTTGGGTTTCGACAGGAAATGTGCGTGATTTGGCAGTGGTTAGAGGAAGATATATAGGGCCCAGGTATCTTCATTTACACTCATACTACACCACATCATCACAAGATGTTAAGATAGTTTAAATTTACAATGAACCTTGACTAATTACTATCGTTGTCCATTATATGGTAAATAATCCAACGGAAAATATTCTCTTTACGCAGCTTTTGTATATTTGTAAACGTGTTTATGTGTTGTTAGTCGTTTGATAATTCATTGACTATTCCAACATTCATACTTTCATATTATACTACTATGTAATATTTTTAATTTTCATTATTTTAAAACAGAATAAATTAAATTACCACTTAGTATCAAATACAGTGTATGAAATAATTTGTTGTTTGGTTAAGAAAAGCAAATCACTCTAACCTGTTGGCAATCCTGCAAATCAGCTGTTATCATCCTTGGTCAAAGATGAAATTAATGGTAAAGTCAATAGTTTAGTTGTAGTTCATATCTGGGCCCATAGCAAACACACACATGTTGTCATGTAAGTTAAACATTATTTAATTGTATTATTAAGTTGAACAACTGTATATATGTATTGTATTTTAGGTATCATACTCTTATATCGTCAAAAATATTAATTTATATTTTGCAAGTCATCACAAAGTGTAATATTGTAATGTAAATGCAAAGTCAATTTAATGTTTCAGATTGTATAAAAAGCGCATGTTTTCACAAATATTGAAATTTAATTAGTATGATTCAAGCTATGCTAATTGATGTTAATATGTTTTAATTAATGATTGTGTGATTATTTTATATCTACAGTACTTCACCTTGAGAAACTGTTAAATTAAAATGTAGAGTAACAATTGTCATAGGACTGTTTCATAATTATTTTGGTTAGGAAATCACATGATGTGAAAGGTATGGATATATTTTAAAATGCTCTAATATAAAAATTAT